>NC_137456.1:264830051-265354946 GCF_964235325.1 Thermobia domestica
GTCAGCTGCCTCCGAACGTGTACCAGGGACTTCCAGACTCCGTTCTACGCCTTATCGCTGCGCTGCACAGGGCCTGGTGTGTCCCGACCAGATATTAGGTCGATATCGCATAAGTTTCGCTTCTTCAATGTATATTGAAACAATAGCTCAAACATACGTCGTGATAAATTTTAAAATATTTTTCTAAAGTTGTATGGGTTGTTACTATAGTGCAATGCTACATTTCACTTTCTATGTCACGCTATGCTGTGTCGGTTAAAGAAGCCGGTAATGATGAGACTGAATGAATTGCTGAAGTACTGAGATACTTTGAAATATTTGATCCTACTTTTCCTGGCAAGAATCAAATTTCTTGCCATCCCCTGATTTTTTAAGGTCTGTAGGAACTCCGTAATAGTAAAAAAAATCTAAGCAAATCAAAGTTCAAGTTTCAGATGTCGCATTACAACTAAATGGGCCCCAAAAAATTCGAGTGGCCTTTCTTCATTTATGTAAATGGAATAGTGATTTTTTGCTGGTACAAAAAGGAACATAATAGTACAAACTTCTGAGCTAGTTAAAATTCGAATTCAAGATTTCGCACTACAAATATATGCAGCCCCCAAATTTTGAAATGACACTCCTTCGTTTATTTGAATGTACATTTTTTTTATTGTACAAAAATGTACAAAAATTTGATAAAATTCGGAGCTAGTTAAAATTCGAATTTGAAAATGTCGTACTCTAGGTGATCAAAGTGGTCCAAATGTTTTAAAGCGCCTCCTTATTAATATGAATGGTACATTTTTTCTTGGTTGTACAAAAATGGACAAAATGCTGAGGTAGTTAAAATTCAAATTTGAAGATGTCGCACTACAAATGAACGTACTAAATCTTGACATGTTTGATAACTGAGCTCTTCCAAATACAAGTTTGGCTTGACAACAAAAGAGGTCTTCCATAGTTTTGCTCAGTACAGTTTAGTTGTGCTCGTCGGGATAGGGTAATTATATTTCAATAATGAAAATCCGGGACACTACTTAATTACGAAAATCTTTGAAATGCTTAAATAATTTTCCTTTCTTCCATTAGGTAGAGTTGTTCTAGTATTACGTAATCATGTTTTTAGTCATTTAGCAGAACTTCCTTCTTCCTAGTTAAGCAAACCTAAACAAATGATTTCTAAGGATCTGTTATGTTTCATGGTTTTAACAGTCCGTTGTAGTTCATTGAAGGCTCAATGAAGTGGTGGCTCAGAAGGGGCAACGGAAACGCGTAGCCATTGTTGCGTAAAAAGAAGAAAAATACATCTGCCGCAAATAATTCAAAAAAAAAAAAATCCCCACCTCGTAAGTTTTTTTTTCTAAATATACTGCAACATTTGTCTATTGCAGTCTATTGAGTTGTATTAATTAAAACAATATACTTTTCTTAAATGGTAAGCGCAAAATGAATAAATATATCGGTCAGGGATTATTGATTAAAATATTTCAGAAGCCAGATGCAGATTGAAACAGAGTACTAAAGATAACAATAAGACTGAGCAGTAAAACCTTTTGTCTCTGGCCTAATGAAATGAAAGCATCATTCAATATCAAAGTAGTTAAATAGTGAACGTAATTAAATTCGTGTTTTATGTATGCATTTTTTTTTCAGCTTTTGAATTGCCATTCTCACAAGTTGAAGAGAATAATTATATACTTTACCCTGTGAATAAAAACTTACTATAATATTACTTTCATTTCTCCTTCACTGAAATCCGGGGCATTTAAGCGTCCCGAGAAATATTTCCGGGATGCAGGTCTCGATTCCGTGACCGTTCCTGACTTTCCGGGACGAATTGCAACACTATGTAGGGAGCTTCTGACTTCGGTTCACCTCAACTTGTTACATTTTATTTTTATCTGGTTGTTTTATTTTAATTTTTATGATATTGCTCTAAAACGAAACCTTGTTAAAAATGTGTGTAGCTCCCAACTGCGTAGTGTAATACGTACGCACCCAGAAATTTTTGTTAAGAAGGCTCCGATAATGCAAGACACTATGTTTATGAAGTATCTAATGGGTGTTATTCAACAGAAAAAAAGTAATGTTTAAGTAGTAAGAGCTATATTTTCATGGAAAATAATAAAATTATATTGTTTTTATCAGAAAAAATAGTCTATGTGATGAGTAAGATAAAATCTTTTGCCTATATCAAGTATTTCTCTGGTATATAAGTAATTACAATCTTATTAAGAAAGTGTGCAAATGTACAAACAGTGTGTTGGAAAAAAGAACGGAACTTCTTAAATTATACTAAACGAATTAGGTATTTTGCCAATTGTCCTTTTTCTATTCAAAATACATTCCTTCCGTATCAATACACCGCTGGGCTCGTTCAACCAATGCTAGTATAATTTTTAATGTCCTTCGGAAGCTCCTCAATGACAATTATCACGGGAGATTGCACGTGTGTAACATTGTCATTAAATGTTCTTTTCATGGCCAATTTTAATTTTCGGAATAGGAAATAGTCAGGCGATGATACATCTGGCGAGTACACAGGGTGTGGAAGCACATAGATTTGTTTTTACTAGGTTTTAGACGAAAAGTCAAGAACTGCGACGTTTCTGTGACATAGTGCTTTGTCGTGCAATAAAGACCAAGTGCCTGGCCCTTGATACTCGGGCCTTACTCGAATGAGTTGATTCCACAAACACTTCATAACATGCAGATAATATTCACTATTAACTGTCTGACCAGTGAAACGAATTCCCAATGTATAATATCCTTAGAATCGTAAAATCATATTAACGTTCTCTTTTTACGTCACTTTTGAAAACGCATTTTCTTTCGCTTTCGGAGAACCTGGGGAATTTGACGTTTTGTTTCCGGATCGTATTTGAATCACCAAGTGTCATCATCAGTTACATTCGATACCATTCCGTCTGGTGTTTTAATAAGGTCCTTGCAATGTTAAACGTGAGCAAGTTTTTGGTTGTCAGTTAAGGTGTGAGGAACAAATCGAGCACAAACTTTCCGTTTTTTATATTTTTTTAAAATTTCGTGAATCATGTCTTTTGTCGAATTTAAGTTCTCCGCCATCCATTTCACAGTCGAATTCGCATTGTGGACGATCATTACACGCACTTGTTTCACGAACTCATCACGATTTTTGTTTTTCCGTTCACCTGGCATAGGGTCGTCTTCCACGGACTCACGACAGTCCCAAAATCGCGTATAGCACTCGAACACACATATACGATATAAGTACTCATCACCATACACTTGTTTTTTCATTTCCAATGTTTGTGCATATTTTACCTACCTTGAAACAAAATTAAATATTGTGTATTTGTTCCATCGTGTCTTTATAGCGATGTTACAACAGATACATTCACTTCTCTTGCTATAACTATACACTCCGTTAGTCGGTTCTCAGCATTGTGGTCATATTTTGTTGAACAGATATCCAGCTTTCCCATGACATGCTCTTTCAATACAAGGAACTAGTGGTTATCTGTTAAGAAAAGAAGTTCCGTTACCTTTCCTACATACTGTGTATACTGAGTTACGACGTTTGGGGAAATGTCTGAACCCAGCGGTCCTTCTGCGTGTTCGCCACTGGAGTGTATTGTCGGTATTTCTAAAGTTACATGTTTTAAATTGGTGACTTTTGTGAATGAAATTTCATAACTACTACATTAACATTCTGAGGTAAAATGTTTAATGCACTTTTTTCTAATCATTTGTGAACAAAAAATGCAAGAATGATTAAGATTACTTTGTATGTGTCACTTGTACTAGATTACTGTTTGTATGAAATCGTATTAAAGGAAGCTAATGCAGGACAACAGATCATGAAGAAAATAGGAAAAACCAAGGATAGAATATCTAGATGTAGTTACGATAAAGAGATCTTATCAAAGTATAAAATAGCTCTCCCAAGGGAGAGAAAAGTTTTAAAATTTAGATGTTGTATACCAACCTATGGTTGAGCCGATAAAGAAGAGAATACTGCATTATAAGGAATGAATCTTTTTTATTTTTTTTCATAATTAATTTTTGTTATTAGATACTGAAATATAAAAAGAAATTTAGTATATTTTGTGCGTAGATAAATGAAAATGATCCACTTTGTTTTATGAAAAATTATTATATTGTAAAGATTGGAACATTGGAATATATATTTGCATTCTGTAATATGTGTAGCGTAAAGGTAACCAAGAAAGTTTTGTCGCTTTTTCACCCACCACCTTCGAGCATCGATATGTCACGAAAGACGTACCTGGAAGATCAAAAATAGTTCCCATTAGCAGCAACGACCTTCTGCCACCGTCTTGGAAAGCCATGGATTTCATTGCGGTAGAATTTGGTGTACCGTAAACCGAAAAAAGTATCAAGTGCATTTTGCACCTCTACTAAGGATTTGAACTGGCGTCCTCGAAGCTGACTATCAAGGAGTGGAACAGGTGATAATCGAACGGCGCAATGTCCAGAGAGTATTGAGAATACACTAGTGTTTCCCGTCCAAAGCGTAGAATGGTGTCCCGGGTCATCCTAGCCACGTGGAACCTAGCGTTCTCCTGTAACTGGAGGGCCGGTTTGAGACTCAGAAGTCCTGGATCCAAACGTTTGAGTTCTTCTTGAATATGGCTCAACTGCTAACAGTACATTGATGCTCTAACCAGCAGGTAACAATTTCCGACGCACGGTGCCACGAGCAGTCCACCAATCAAAAAGGAGGACCTTCTGATGGAGTGCTTGTTTTAGCCGTTTTGTAACTAATGAGATGCTAACCAATGATGACGACACCATGGAGCTTTGTACAGGACCCACGTCTCGTCAGATGCCAATGTCCTGTCCAGAAATGGCTCCGTCCTCAGACGAGACAGCAAAAAAACACGGGTGTGTGCTCGCGTTGCCTTCTAGCCCGAAGTCAAATCATGAGGGACACATCGACCCAATTTGTAGTATTTCCCCAAGATGCTGGAGATGCTGCCGAATGGTTTCTTCAATCACACTGCATTGTAGGCCCAGTTCCTCATGTGTTTGGCTACTCTTCGACTCAATTGCTGCCTGAAGAATGCATTTTGTACGTGTGTATATCTTCCGGCAAGTGTTGCGTCTTCGAGTGCTTCGTCATCATCATTAAAACCATTGCTGCAATGTCCTTGTGTTTGTTTTAACAATTGAAAAATAAAAAGATAAATAAAAGTAGTAATAATAATAGCTGACAGGAATACCGATTAGATAATAAACCATATTTCATTATTTTATTTTAAACTTTGAAATTAAAAATGGAGGCACTACTATAAGGAATACGAATTGGACAACGAAGCAATGGTTTATTATTGCTTTATACATTGCAAATTCAGAAGAAAGAGCGTAATAGTACTTGAAATAAACAAAGGTTGATTTTTAAAAAAAAATAATTCTTCATCTTCCCTTTATTCATTAAGCAAGTAACAGTGTCACATATATATATATATATATATATATATATATATATATATATATATATATATATATATATATATATATATATATATATATATACCACATTATATAGTTTGGATTCTATGATATAATATTTTATGAATTAATACTGAAATCATAAGTGGTAGTAGATTTATATCACTTCCGGTGTTAGAATATATATTAGAGTGAAGATGGAATATATTCTTAGGATGCTTAATTGATTGTACAAATCCGCTTCCTGCTACATGGTATCGTTTTCACTCTATTAAAATCAACTTTGAAAACGGACTCTGGTCTGGATGTCGATAGTGATGGATAAATTCCCGGGAATATATTTTTTGGGAATATTCCCTAGGAAGATTCACGGGAAGATTCTTAAAATGGGAATTTATCCGGGAATTTATGTACAATCAGAAAGAAAATGGCATTCTATTACTATATTATGATTTCAAAGTTGAATTAATTTTTATATCACAGCATATTATTACTGTTGCCCACAGAGGATTCCTTAAAATCTATATATTCTGAACGGTACTATGTTACCTTATTAACACTTTATTATATTTAGAGAGTACGCATAATTATTTATTTACAATGTATATTGTTATGTATTATTATGTATATTTATTTACAATATGTTCTTTCAATTAAATATGTGTGAAAAATTATATAGTAACAGTTTAAATTTATATGTAAGTGGATTTGCTCAACTTGACTCTATTACTGATATTATAAACACATTAAATGTATAAATGTTATAAACCAATTAGATTGGGTAAATGCTAAAAGATATATGTCTCACCAATTTATCAACATTTGCGCATACATATTTATGTTCACAAAATTTTCAATATACTTAGTTATCTTTATATTTTAGCACGTAACATTGCCATACACGACCTTTCATTCTACCTATTTCTCGAAATTCCATACGTTAATTCACATGTAAAACAAGACCGAGTACCTTTTCACAAATTCGAGTCAGAGAGAGGAGACAGACCGACGTCTATTACTAATGGTGGTTCAGGGTTAGGGATGGGCAGTGGGAAAATTCCCGGTGGGAAGGAATTTAAAAAATGGGAATATTCCCTGTTTTTTCCCTGGCCTATAAATTCCCGGGAAGGAATTTATTTTCATTTCTTTACTTTATCTTCCAAATTATTAGAACCATATGACTAATTACTTTATTTTAATATATTATGATTTACTTCTAGGTTTTAAAGAATTTGGAGGTTAAAAAATTTAAAATTATTTGACGGTATTTTATATATCAAATAATATGATTTTTTAAGTTCCATTTCCATTTGCTCTAAAAATTAGGGTAATTGTTTGGTATTGAAGGCCAAAACTAGCAAAACGTAGGATGATTTACGGAAGAAATGAGTTGATAGTGATGTTCAAGTAGTCAAGAAAGTATCGAACATATTTTTTTAAGACATTAGGGGATTTATACAAAACGGAAAGGTAAGTGGAAGTGATTTACGTGAGAAAAGAAAGTGAATTGTTGGTATCGAAGATAGAAAACCACGTGTCATTCGAGGCTCTTATCCGCCTTCATTCGCTAACGCTCGCTCTGCAATGCTGTCTGAATTTAATGTTGGTAACGTAATTTAACGTATGAAACCATATAACAACCCCATCGGAATAGAATATCGCAAAAATGTAGGTGCAAAAGCTGCCCCCCAATGCTAAAGAATAGCCAAAATTAGCAAAATACTAATTTACAAATGACAAAAAGGAACCAATTTGTAAAGTAATTTAGAATTATGTAGAAATAGAGATGAAGTACTATTAATAAACTCTGAACCATCATTAGTAATAGACGTCGGCCTGTCTCCTCTGTCTGAACGAATTTCTGAAGAGGTAGTCGGACTTCTTTTACATGTGAATTAACGTATCGAATTTCGAGAAATAGCTAGAATGAAAGGTCGTGTATGGCAATGTTACGTGCTAAAATATAAAGATAACTAAGTATATTGCAAATTTTCTGAACATAAATATGTATGCGCAAATGTTGATAAATTGGTGAGACATATATCTTCTAGCATTTACCCAATCTAATTGGTTTATAACATTCATAAATTTAATGTGTTTATAATATCAGTAATAGAGTCAAGTTGAGGAAATCCACTTACATATAAATTTAAACTGTTACTATATAATTTACTATATAATTTTTCACACATATTTAATTGAAAGAACATATTGTAAATAAATATACATTTATGCGTACTCTCTAAATATAATAAAGTGTTAATAAAGTAACATACTACCGTTCAGAATATATAGATTTTAAGGAATTATCTGTGGACAACAGTAATAATATGCTGTGATATAAAAATTAATTCAACTTTGAAATCATAATATAGTATCAGAACGAAATTTTCTTTCTGATTGTACATAAATTACCGGATAAATTCAAATATTGTGAATCTTACTGGGAATATTCCCGAAAAATATCTTCCCGGGAATTTACCCATCACTATTCAGGGTTTATTAATAGTACTTCATCTCTATTTCTACATAATTCTAAATTACTTTACAAAATGGTTCCTTTTCATCATTTGTAAATTAGTACTTTGCTAGTTTTGGCTGTTCTTTAGCCAGTTTTTACACCCACTTTTTTGCGATATTCTATTCCGATGCGGCTGTTTTATGGTTTCATACGTTAAATTACGTTACCAACATTAAATTCGAACAACATCGCAGAGCGAGCGTTAGCGAATGAAGGCGGGTTAGAGCCTCACAGGGCACGTTGTTTTCTATCTTCGTTACCAACAATTCACTTTCTTTTCTCACATAAATCATTTTCACTCAGCCTTACGGTTTGTATAAATCCCCTACTGCCTTAAAAAAAATATATGTTCGATACTTTCTTGACTACTTGACTACTTGATCACTATCAACCCATTTTCTTCCGTAAATCATCCTATTTTTTGCTAGTTTTTGCCTACAATACTAAACAATTACCCTACTTTTTAGTGCAAATGGAAGTGGAACTTGAAAAATCATATTATTAGTTATATAAAGTACTGTCAAATAATTTTAAATTTTTTAACCTCCAAATTCTTTAAAACCTAGAAGTAAATCATAATATATTAAAATAAAGTAATTAGTCATATGGTCTTTATAATTTGGAAGATAAAATAAAGAAATGGAAATAAATTCCTTACCGGGAATTTATAGGCCAGGGGAAAAAACCCGGGAATATTCCCCTTTTTTAAATTCCT
Source organism: Thermobia domestica (assembly GCF_964235325.1). NCBI lineage: Eukaryota > Metazoa > Arthropoda > Insecta > Zygentoma > Lepismatidae > Thermobia > Thermobia domestica. The sequence continues at coordinate 264,838,724 of NC_137456.1, forward strand.
TCCCACCGGGAATATTACCACTGCCCATCACTAGATGTCGAGCATTATTGAGACCTGAAGTCGTAGTGGATTCCTATCACTTCCGGTTTTAAGTAGCCTACTTTCGAATGGAGATGATATGTGTTCTTAAAACGTGTAATCGATTGAGGAATTCCGCTTCTATTTGTTACTGTTTTTACTCTATTGCGATCAACGTTAAATCTGCAATTGGTTCATTTCTGCTACTTTTGGTTTTATTACAGAGATTACAGTGGAAATCAATGTATTTTTGGGACACTTACTTGATTACAGAAAACTTCTTCTCGCTATTTAAGTTATTACATTTTTGGTTCAATAGGAATCAATGTTAAAACCGGAAGTAATTTATTTTTGTCACTTCCGGTTTGAGCAGAGGAGTGAGAGAGAATATGGTAATTATCATTAGATCGTTTCATCTAATAAAGAAAAATGCTTGTCATTACCTGTTCTCCTTTTTGCTACATGTATATATATTTTCAAACCGGATGTTGTAAAATTCAAACACTTTGGGTTTTAGTAGAGAGTTAAGGATAGAGAAGTAATGTAATTTAATATGTAAAATTAAATGGCTATGTGACTTCGTATCTCTTGAACTCACGACCAATCTCGATCAGATTTTCAACAATCGTGGCAGGCCCGTGCTAGCCCAGCGAGACATCGGGTCATGCCCCGGTGCGCTCTCCAAAACATCACATTATAAATAATTCACAAGCCTCTTTTAATATAATAAATTCTTACAATTGTTATTGGTAAAGAACCCGTCATAATTGTAGCTGTCTCTTTACATAAGGCGCTCTTGCGAAACCACATCAAAGATAAACGGTTTTATTTATTATTCTGTATGACGTTATTCTATAAAATGAATACATACTGTTACTGTTGGTAAAGAATCCATGAAAGGTACAGTGTGCCCTGCGAAAGACCACATTGTAGATAAGTGGTTTTAGTTGTTGTTCTGTACACCAGATCTGTATAGTAAGTTCATATAGTTGCTATTGGTAAACAACCTGTGAAGGATACAGTGCGCCCTTATAAAACGCGACCTGCGAATAAATGCACTGGTCAAAAAAATTAGGGGTCAGATGAAAAGTCATGTAAAACTTCTTACGAATAATGTGACAGCTCAGTATGTCGTCCAGTTCTGATTAAAATCGACTAGCGGAGACGATTGTTATCTCTTGTTATCATCCCATCGAAACCGGCGTCAGAATGCAACTCTGCTCCAGCGAGCCTTCCGAACAGCATCAGGGCACACAATATGCACTCAAACGGTCCCCAATCGCATTGGAGAAGGTGGCCTTTACGCACGTAGACCTATGGCGTGTGTCCCATTAACTGCACGACACCGTCTTGATCGAAGAGTGTGGGTGTAGGAGCATCGTGGATGGGGACGCAATGAATGGGGCAATGTTTTAATTTCTGACGAGTCTCGATTCAGTGTGGGGCCTGATAATCGACGTGTATACATTTAGAGAGAGTGTGGATCCTGATAATCGGAGCTTTTTCATTTGGAGAGAGTGTGTAACACGACACAATCCCATGTTTTTGCGAGAAAGTACCCAGAATGATCGTATGCACAGGAATCAGCATTGGTTGGCGTACTGTGCTTCACATCATACGAAATGGCTCTTTGACGGCTCTCAAGTGTAGGGATGAGATCCTGTAACCTCTTATTCTCCTTACGCTGGTGCCATTGGTAATTCATTCCTTTTCATGGATGACAATGCTCGTCCTTACAGATCTCGGTTAATTCATGATAAGATGGAAGTTGATGGTACCGCTCGAATGAAGTGGCCAGCATGTTTCCCGCCTCTCAATCCAATTGAGCATGTCTGGGATATGCTTGGCTGTGGCAGACTAATTGCCGCTATTCCAGATCCTCCAACAACCATTCCAGAGCTGGCAGTCGCTCTTCTGAATGAGTGACACAACATCCCCTAAGAACTCATCGATAACCTTATTGAATCTATGCCACGCAGGTTCGAGGCTGTGTTGGCTGTTCGAGCTGATCATATGCCATATTAAGGAACAATCAGTGTTGTTGCCTTGCCTGTTTCTGAGCAGTTTGAGGGGTGCACACATAACCGTTTTGTTTCATGAGCCTTGTGAACAAATGTTTCCGTGCCCCAACACCAATATGTGCCCCATTTTTGTAGTGTATCTTAAAGCATTCCTTCTTGTATGATATATATGAGTCAAACACAAGCTTATCCATACACTATCTTAAGATCTTGTGTAATATTTCAGCTGATCCCCTAATTTTTTGAGCAGTGTATATTCTTTAATTCTTCTGTATACCAGTTTTGAAGCATTCAATCATACAGTTGCTTTTGGCAGAAAAAAGGTAAAGAGTACAATAACTTTTTCAAAAAAATATGATTAGGAATTTTTCCTGCTCGTACTCATTGATTGCAAAAAAAAAAAAAAAAAAAAAAAAAACTTTCAGTAGCTAAGAGCAATCGATATAGCGCAGTTTAAACAATTTATTTTAAAAAGCTCTTTATTTACAAATTTGATTGTTCCTATGTGTTTCAGAGTAGTGTTCGAATAATCAGTGCCTATTGTATTTCTAAATATAGCTACATTGATTTATTGGTATATATTTAAATTCACTTTGTTTGGCACAAAATTATTACAGGAACTAAAAAGTGTTTCTCTAGTAAAGACGTTCTCATAGTTTAGCTAGTTACGTTATTAAACAAATTTGGTAGTTTTAATACATAAAATGGTGCCCGTATTTGTACGGGGTGTAACTTAATTAATATAACAAACCTCATTAGGTGATTCCTGACACAAAAATAAAACGAAAAATATACACCAACCTGGGTGTAACACCAGGAAATCTGTCGGAAAAATGTATAAACAGCAATAACTCATGAACAAAACGTCGGATCGAAATCGGATAAAAGAATGTCCACTATTTTTATTCGTAGATTCGATTAGTGTACAAGCGGATATAGTACAGTGGCGATGAAGGATGACTCCCAAAAAAACTGGAGTATTCCTTGAGTATTTTATCAAACGTTGAATGAGGAATAGAACAACAATCAAGTGCAAGATTTCAACATTTAAAAATAATAGTGCCTCGTTCAAGTTAGAAAACTCTCAGAATTCGAAAGAAAGAGAGAGACACAAGTGTGATTCATCTATTTTGTCTCAGTAGAGAATCAATTCTCGAAGAAGAATTTAAACGAAACGGAATCGAAGAATTTTAACGTATCACAATTATATCTTCTCGGTTAATCGCAACGGATGATAAGTGAGTGGTTTTCTGTCCAAGAGTGTGTGAAAATGAAAATATAACTTTGATCCAGATTAGGTTTAAAACGACTGTGCATAGGACAGTCAGGCGACATGTAAATAAATATTGCCCCCTGATTTAAAATATCCCATATATTCCATTCAATCAAAATTTTCTTGTATGCATAAACATGGAGAACTACATATAGTGTAACCAAACCCAAGATATCAATTAACTCAGTGTGATATGCTAATTCCGTAAAAAAATATGAAAACTCGATTTAGAAACCGTCAAAAAATTTTGTGGCCTCTAATAAAAATAAATCAAAAATATCTCATTAAATCAACTTCTTTCTTGTACTCCTTATACCTGGAGAACTACATATCTAGAGAAAGCTTTATTTAGAGACCGTTCGAATATTTTGTGGTCCCTGATCCAAAAACTAATATTAGCCAAGATCGTTATATTTTGATCCATTTTCTGGATCGTTTCGAAAATTCTTGTTTTTATTCAATATTTCTTTTAAATAGTATTACTGTCTTTGTTCTTAAACCGTAATGTATAAAGCAATTATAAAGCATTGCTTATTATCCAATTTGTATTCGGTGTAGAGCTTCAATTTTCTCAGTTTCGAATAAAATAGTGAAATATGATTTACTATCGAATTGGAATTCGTGTCAGGTATTTTATTACTTTTACTGTTATTTTCCTTTCTTTCAATTGTTAAAATATGAAAATTAATTGTACTGTCATAAAATATGTGCGCTTTTTCAGTAGCATAATAAGTGTTCATATAATGGTAAACTTTGAAATTAAAAATTGAAGCAGTACAACAAATACAAATTGGAGAACGAATAATTTAAAATTGCCGTTTAGTGTCGTCGTACTGAAGGAAAGGTAACCGCGGTTTATCGCATTAATATATATATATATATATATATATATATATATATATATATATATATATATATATACCCTCATCCTAAAGCTCCTCATCCTCCTAAACATCTGCGTACAGTAAAGTGAACCCGGGTAACTTCGTCAGGTTCAGAGCATATTTTTTATGCAAACTCTGCAACAGTGGGTGCACATAATTGAAATCCATGAAGTATAAATATCTAAATCGTAATGAATTCGTACCATGAATTTTGTAAAGGTATTCCGTTCCCACAGTTAACAAATTGATACGTCATTGACTGACGAAGTTACCCCGCCACATTGAATTGGTCATTGAATTGACGAAGTGTCCTCAGGTATGGGGTAAAATCGACATAAAGAAAACAGATATGAAGGGTTTGTAACGTTCGTTAAGTATCAATACCGGACGGTACGATATTACAAGCACTTATTGAGTGTTGCCAAGTAACATACGTTCCTACAGTTTTAACATGACAAGTCGCAGTACGAAGTTTTATACTGGTAATATTGGTTAGTCATGCAGTTTCCAGTCATCATGCTCACAAATAGCGTACATGTAGTGAAAGTCTTTGGTTCTGTGATAGCTCTCGTCTTCAAATGGTCCGTTACTCGCTATACACGCTTGATACCTTCAGTAAGAATTATCTTTTTCATGTTGTCCGGTGGCGTAATGCGCACCTGTGGTTCGATGTTTAGGAAGAAGTTCCGTACATCGTCTACAGACAAGGAAGTTCTGGCGGAAGTGATGTTTGTGGCAAGCCGGGTGGTCAGACTGTGACGGAGAATAAAGTTAATTAGAAAATCTTCACCGGGAACGTTGTTTCGAAACTTCTTGAATGTGATATCTTCTTATCCAAGTATGTTTTGACGAGTAGGGCAGTGTCGGACTTAGCAAATGGAATGTTCCACGCTGCACGTTCCGCATGAGTATCAATAATGTATTTTCCTTCCAGTTTGTCTCACGTCAACGGTCGAGCAAGTTCCATCATGTTGCTCATGCTTTTTGTCCTGGAGGGTCGTTCCTGAAACACAAGAGACGGATTTTCCCTGCACTTATAATTCCATGGCCTCCTGGATTTTTCCTTGAGGTAAATTTGATAGCTGCGGCCTCCCACAACTTTCTGGTACTTTCGCGACATGTTTTCAGATCACTTGAAAGTAAAAAGCCAAGAACACTTTAGTTTCGCTACTAATGACGGCACGAACGCCTGTAATGTGAGAACATTGCAACCATGACGAAGTTACTCCGGGGTGACGATGTTACCACGGTTTACGATACTAATTGTGTTTCTCTTATTATTTTAATCGTTTTATGCTTTGAACGAGATTTGAAGTGCAAGGACCTTTGAAGGTGACCAGTAACTTTATTGTCAAAATTTCTTTAATGTTTTTCAGTTTTTCTTCGCAGCAATGAATAACGAAAAAAAATAATGATTGAGTTTCATTTTGAATCGACATTTGAAATACCAGTGAATAGTTGGTCCACCCAACTTAATTTTGTAAGCGACTCTTAATATTTTTCAAAACAAACTATTCTCTGTTCAAACCAATCAATAACAAAGGAAAATAGGTTATTAGCTTGAGTATTTAAACGACATTTTAAAGAGAAAAAAAAAACAGTATGAAGTTGACCACCAAATGTAACCTGCAATATAGGCCTATATATAAATATGTATATATTACTGGTTATTTTGAAACAAGTGATCTTTTCTTCAAAATAGGCAACCCACCCCGAAACAAATCACCTTTATCAACATTATTTCTTACATGTATTCTTATGTTTTTGAATCAAAATACTTGTCGTCCGAACAAGCAACAACTCATTATCAAACGATTGATTTTGGTCTTGAATTGAAATGTGTAAGAAAAGGAACCAGATTCAATTTGGTCACATTGTAAATGCATTTTACATACTTCATTACACACTTCAACATAGTATACATAAAAATTCAAAATTGTAAAAGAAATAGACAAACAATATCGTTTGTTCGTTATTGAAATCCTCGAATCAGCCATTTGAGTTATTTACCGTCTTTTTTTAATGTCACAAAATTCACGGTGCGGGACATGGATATATTACGAACAGTATTTTTATACCATTTGCAGAGCGCTTTGAAGAGAAAGTGTAAATACTCAGTTAGTTGGAGTGGTTCACCATAGAGAGGCGCTGCCGTAGTTTTGCGATCCCACTTCGTATGAAACGCTACGGAAACAAATGCAAATCTCATTCATTTTTCTTCTTTTTTAAAACAGTTCATTAATTCACCTACGGAAACCTAGCGTGTACTTAATTTATTTCAGTATTAAATTGTATACTTAATACATATGTAGCAGTAATTTGTAGATAAACATAAAAATTTAAAAAAATAATTAAAAAAGAACTTCTGCAACCACAAATTTCCAAACTCGCAAATTTGTTATGATATTTCCCATTTATTAATAAAGCCTTTGTATATTTTATACATGACATTGAGACAAAACCCATTTTAAAATATGATGAAACTTGTATAAACCGGAACTTCAATAAAGTGGATATCTGTATATAACGGAAACTTTTCAAAGCCCCGATGTGTCTTTATATTGCTGTTCAAATTTGTATAAAACGGAAATCTGTCCAAAACGGACGAAAATGTCGGACCCATTGCTTTCTGTGCTTTATGGAAGTTTCATTATAAAAATAAATTGATAACATTGTTAATATTTTATTATAAGTAGGAAATATAAGCCTACCTATAACTATACTGCAAGATTTCTTCGTTGAGTCCTGAGTCAGTAATTAGACACTAGGAATTTTTGAAAACTTGAGTGATGATTTTGCGATTTTTGACGACGCTGACTCCTTCCGAATTTCCTTTGAACGAAAAGAGAAACGGCGAAACGGCCCTTAATATAATGTAAAACTAATTTGGGAATTTGTTCCATGGAATGAATGTTCCTTCCTACATCGCAGCACTATGGCCTCAACTTTGATTTCATTCAATCTGTCCAAAGTATCATAAAAATATGTCACCTTACAAAATTTTATTAGATGCAATGTTAGCGGTCACTAGTTTCTGTCTGTATTAAGTTGGGTTCATTAGAGTTGGGTACATTAGAAATGAATTTCCAGTCTCTTAAATTATTGAAGACAGCGCCGTTATTTTCTTTTGAAAATGTTCTTAGTTGTTTGCTTATACAGCATGTACATTTAGTGAATTTTTACTCTTTACAATGTAACCTGACAAATGATAAACGAGACCTTCTTTTGCAGTACTGCATTTTGAAAGTGGTGAAGAATTACTTATCCAGCCACATGCATCTGTACCCTTTTCAACCAAAATCAACTTGAAAGTAATATTTTCTAACGCCTCTTTCTTTAGTTATTTATTTTTTCTTCAGTGATTTTTTGCCAATTTTCTCATTTGATTAACAAAAGTCGTGAGAGAAATATTTGAGATTCGCAGTTTGAACTTGAAGAAAGCACTTTTTTTTACAGGAACATAGTACAAAGATTGCAACATATGCAAATAAAAAAGTCAAGGGTAGAAGGGTAAGCATCACATGACAATGATCTTATAATTCCGAAATGTCATTCCAGTGGAACCTGATTAAATTTTAATGTTCATATGTAGGAAAAACTATTATTCCACAAATATTCGGTTATTTCCAATGTACTTTGAATGGTGACACGAAGATATTGAAGTGTTCTTTCAGATGCGAAAGTGTTCTTTGTGTTGCTGATTAAATACATGTTCTGCAGAGTTTTATGATGTGAGGAATTTTAAAAGAGTCCAGGGGAAGAGATCTTAGTGATCAAAGCATCGGCAAAGTCATTCATGTCAGGGAGGAAACTAAACTCTGGTGAAATCTGTAAGCAATCATAGCGCTACCTAGCCTTGGGGACAACAAAGGGTTGAGAGTTTATATGGACTAGAGCGGGAGAATCCACACTTTCTCTTCAAAGCGCTATGCCATGTGTATATATATTTAAAATAGTTCGCTTAGAATTATTTATCCTTATAACTTTTTATATCCATAAATTCAGCTGAGTGATACGCGATATTGATATATTCAGAAACTGTTGACCACCCTACAGAATGTAGGTCGTACACCGTTTCGTTCCTATGCCGTGTTGATCCTACCCCGTTTCGGTCATGTGCCGTGTCGATCCTACGCCATTTCGGTCCTATGTCGTGTCGGTCCTTTGTCGTTTCGGTCCTATGCCGTGTCGATCCTACGCCGTTTCGGTCGTATAACGGTTCTCTCCTATATATCCCAAAGAAAATAATTGTTATTTAATATTGCGTGATTATAGAATAATGTATTTTTTTATTATGTTGATGATATGAAGGTTCTGCTTTCAATCCTATGCCGTTTCGATCCTACGCCCTTTAGGTACTATGACCTTTCTATTCTACGCCGTGTCGGTCCTGTGAATGTAACCCTAAGGATATTAGTAAATTGACGAGATCATTTGATAAAACAGAGTAATAAAATAATTTCATAAATCATTTTATAGAACGGCGAAAGTGCAAAACCTCGTAACTCATCAAAACCAAACTTTTCAGGAGAGCAATCAAACCGTTTTCCTTTCAATTGTTTATACCTCGAAATACTGTTGCAATTCAAGATTATACTTTAACTGATTAATAAAGTATTGGTAATCGTTTTTTAATAGTTTCATTTTTTTATTGCTGATAAATTGAGATAAGTGTTTTTGCTCGTTTTTATCTCCCAACTTACGTGGTTTTGTAGAAAGATAGTAAGAGGATGCCAAATATTAATGTGAGAAATAAATTTTTAATATTTACTAAATATTTTATTTATTCCAATTAGTTTTCTTATTAATATGGTACTAATTTATTCCAAATTTAATATGAGCTTCCCGATGGTAATATGGTTAGCTTACTCCCCTTCGGCACGGGACACTCAGGTTCTATTCCGGTGTGAGTTCATGTGGTTTGGATCCCACGTTAAGCAGTAGTCCTCGTATCATTTAAATTGGGTGCTGAAAAGGGACGAAAACAATCAATCAATTGACAAAATTTAATATATGTAATTTAAATAATATTTTCTATACATGTTAGTTGTTTATTATTGAAATATATGTATGTTCTACAATGGAATTTTTTGGAACAATGTTAACAGTAAACAGTTACATAAATTGAACTAAACTGGAACAATCATAAAATTGCTGTGGTAACCATATCAATGAAAAAGACAATTATAAAAAACTCAAACATTCTTTAGGAAGCAGAAATTTCAACTCTTGCAGGTCATTATATTTCTGTTCCTGTATCTTCCTTTGAGATTTGTACAAAGGTTTATGAAGAGGGAAAAGTCCGCTGCTTACCCGTTTTGGCAAAGGTATCCAACCATCACTAAAAGTGAAATTTGTAGTGGATTTCTCATGCTGTTGTATACAGAAGACTACAAATATTATTGATTGTTGGGTCACCTGATTTATATCCTGGCCGTTTCCATCTGTAATATGTCGTACCAAAGTGGTCGTGGAAATCATTATAGCTTAGATACTTAACTGTATAAGATTGTTTAGGACGGGCTTCTGTGCAAAAAGCAACATAGTCTGAGTGTAGATGTATCTCCCTGTTTTTCAATCTCTTTTCGATTGATGCATCGACAGAATCTACTTCCATTTGAGTATCACCTATTTCTAAGTAAGTTTGTACTATTTTTACATTTTTCTCATAGCAAGCCAAAGCAAGGCATCACACACTACATTTTTGTTTTGATATCCGCAGTTTTCACTGTACAGGATGATCTTCTTCGTGGAGGGGTGTGAATCAATATAGCAAGTTAAATGATCTATTATTATGGAAGTAAACACTGCAGCCTCTACACCACCCTCTCTTCATGCCAAAGGTTACGTGCATGAGCTTATAATTAATATTGAGCTTAAGTAAATATTGTGAAGTTATGGTCGCAGAGTTTTGTCTTATAATAAACAGCAGCTGCATTCTAAAATGGAGCCAGTTTTATAGCTTGTGCATCCATTGTAAATACAGCTATTTTTCAGTGGGATTTTGTACTGCATCACTTGTATCTTTATTTCTTCTTCGCGGGCTTGTTCCTTACGTCTAATGTGTTCAATGTGCACTTCTTCAGACACATTACCAAAATTATGCTTCACACAGATGTCACATTGACAAGTTTTAACTTTTCAAATCCTGCTTTCAAAATTGATAAAGACAAAGTCTTAATATTGTGTTCAGTACAGCCACTCTTATATTGCAAATATAGATCTGAAAAACTCTTGAAAGTAGGCTCAAGATATTGTTTGTGTGTGGTGGACCTACAACAGTGTGAGGAAACTTTTGGTAAGTCGTTTAAATATGAAAACAGAAAAGTTTTCCCATCTCGCATACTGCAAGTTACCCTACACCTCTTGGGCATTCCATCATTTTGTTACTGACATGCATTCCACTTTCCTTTACACTGCACTGTGCTTACGCTCTGACACTCCACTCTTTTAAGCCTAATGTGTTCAGAAACATATTCGTGCAGACTTGCTACTTTTCTCAGCTTTTTTTAAGATTTACTTTAGGGTATTGCTTCTCCGAGGATCTTCTTTGCCTTTTTTGGTTGTTACATTATCTACTAATGACGCCACAAAAGTTTTCCTCAAGTCCCAATTCATTGAGTCCCACAATGTACTGAAAATCTCCTTCCGTTCCTCTTCGCTGAACATGTTACAATGATGAACTCTACATTTAACACATTGTTAAGACAAACAAATCGGTCCTATTTTTCTAGCTGGTCGTTCTTCACCAAGCATTAATTCTCCTTCTTCTTTCTTGTATCCTAGGTATGCTTTCTTTTCCACCCTGAGACGTTTATTTTTTTTCTGTCTCTGCGAATATTCTCTCAAACTCACTTCTTGGTCTTCTTTGCAATCTCTTCAACATCTTCAACGTCTCCAACATCTGCAACAGAAACCGCCGTTCCTAAATCAGTAACCTCTTTGTTAACTCCCTTTTCTAAAACTATGCCCATCGATACCAAATCCTCATCAGTTACAATGGGAATGTCATCAAGAGAAAGGAAGGAAGCTTCCGAGTTATGAAAGGAACTGTTCTCAAGAATAATTGTATTTTTGGGTATATTATTCTGATTATAATTGCCGTTTACTTCTTGTAGCGTGTCGTTCCCTCTATTTAACACATCTTTTACACTCCGGTCTTCTATACAACACTTAGAACTTAGATGAAGTATTAATGCTGCTCTAATAGCAAAGAATTTCTTGCAGTTTTCACAAAACATTGTACTGCGATTAACATAACACAACTAAAACTTCACTCGCAACTGTACGTAGTCACTGGACGCAAATACGGTAATATTTTGTCACAATGAAACAGAGCTCTTGATATGTTTTCCTTTTAGCACGTCAAAGCGCAAACTAAAACAGTGTTGCAAAGAACAATACAGTGCGGGCAGATTCGGTATTTAAAATAATACAAATACGCTCTGGCAAACATATCACTCGTAAACATGAAATTACAATACAAATGAACGTGGGTGAAAGCTCGTAATATTTTATACGAGGTTTACCACAAGAAATGACATATGAGGTTTTAAAAAGTTAGTTTTTCACGTTTATTATTAGGTTTTCCAATAACGTGGGCTCCTGTCACCACGGCATGGCACGTCCTCAGGTTGCGAATCGAGAAGAAGGCCTCTGGCTATAGAGGTTAGCTGCGAATATACTGAATAAGCAGTCGTGGGCAGCTGACTAGGAGTGATTCTCTAGCTTGGGGGTTTGGGTAAGGCTAACAATCTCATCCTGTAGATAAAAGCACTTGTTCAGAAATATTCACAAAAGTCTCGGACAAGGACTGGTAACTTGACACGACCTCAGCAAAAGAAAATGGACATGAGATTTGGAACATGGAATATTAGAAGTGTTTAGAAGGCAGGCGAGTTAAAATCCGTAACGAGTGAGCTGGAGAAATACAGGATGGACCTAGGAGTTCAGGAAGTTAGGTGGCAAGGAAATAGATCTGTGAAGTCCGGAAATTTTACGTTCTTTTACGGGGACGGAAATAAAAATCGCCAGTTAGGAACAGGGTATTTCGTTCACAAACGAATACTACCAGGCATTAAACGGGTTGAATTTGTTACTGACAGACCTTCTTTTATTACTCTTAAGGGACGGTGGTGTGATATTATTGTTTTAAATGTGCTTGCCCCAACTGAAGATAAGGATGATGCTATAAAAGACAGTTTTTACGAAGAAATGGAACGGATTTTTGAACAACTCCCGCCATACCATATGAAAATTCCATTAGGGTATTTCAATGCGAAGATAGGACGAGAGGATATTTTCAAACCAATTATAGGGAACTAAGGTCTACATATGGAAAGTAATGACAACGATGTTAGACCAACATCCAAAAACCTAATCGTGAAGAGTACAAAATCCCCACACCGCGACGTTCATAAATACACTTGGACATCACCGGACGAAAAAACACATAATCAATTGATTATGTTTTAGTAGATAGAAGAAGGCAATCTAGCATAATAGATGTCCGGTCGTTTAGAGGGGCTGATTATGACACTGATCACTACCTTGTAGCAGCGATAATACGAGATTATCGTTGAATAAAGGTAATATTCAATGTCCGAAAACGGAGAGATTCAATTTAAAGAAATTTGAAGAAAGCCAGGTAAGAGAGCATTACCAGATTGAAGTTTCCAATAGATTCTCGGCTTTAGAAAAGTCGAAGTGCACTAGTGTTGAGGATACCTGGATTGAAATTAGAGATAGCAGTAACAATTCAGCAAAATAAAAGTTGGGACACGCGAACATACGTAGAAACAAACCATGGTTTGACCAGGAATGCATTAAACTAGCAGAGAAGGGAAAACAGGCAGAAATATGCTGGCTACAAAATCCGAATGAAAAAAACTACAAAAAATTTCGCATATATCAGCCTGAAAACTTCCAAAACTTTTAGAACAAACAAATGCGATTTTTTAAAAGCTAAAATTAAGGAACTTGAAGATAATAGTAAAAATAAAAAAACATCCGGGACATGTATAAGGGGATCAGTGAAGAAAGGCTATCATATCAACCTTGTGCTTATATATTAAAGAAATCTGACGGTACAGTTTTCACTGATACGGAAGCATCTTAAATGGATGGAAGGATTTCTTTGCGATTTGCTTAACACGCAACCAAAAACTAGTGTGCGTGTAGAAAAGGAGATACACACTTATATTCCAGAATAGAAGTAGAAACCGCTATAAAGAAATTAAAGAAACACAAATCTCCGGGTGTAGAAGAAATTCTGGCTGAGTTAATTTTAGCTTTGGGCGAAAAATTGTGAAACAAGTTACAAAAACTCATTCTCCATATCTAGAACAGGGAAGAGTTGCCACAAGAATGGAAAAAATCAATCATTGTTCCAATTCACAAGAAAGGCGAAAAAACTGACTGTAATAGTCATCGAGGAAATTCTCTTCTGTCAACATCCTATAAAATCCTTTCAAATATTCTATTAGCAAGATTAACCCCATACGCAGATTAAATTCTTGGAGATTATCAGTGCGGATTTAAACGAAATAGATCAACTATCGACCAAATATTTACAATTCGCCAAATACTCGAAAAAAGTGGAAATACAATACCCCGGTATATGAACTATTTATTGATTTTAGAAAGACGTACGACTAGGTTAGGAGAGAAACATTATACAACGTTGTTACAGAACTTGGATTGCCGAGAAAGGTAATTAGATTAATTAAGATATGTTTAAATGAATCCCAAAGTAAAAACCAGGTAGGATAATTTTTGTCCACGCTTTTTCACGGCAAAAATGGCCTGAAACAAGGTGATGCGTTGTCGCCATTATTATTTAACTTTGATCTTGAATACGCTATAAAGAAAATCAAAGATAGCAACCAGGGCCTAGAGTTGAACGGTATTCACCAGGTATGGCATACGCTGATTATGTAAATTTAATAGGGGATCATAGGAGAACAATAGAAAGAAATGCAGAGATCTTATTAAACGCTTGGAGGGACATGGGTTTAGAAGTAAATGCAAAGAAAACTAAATATATGGAAGTGCGTCGGGACCCTAATACTGCAAATTATGGATGCGCTAAAATATTAAATAATACTTTTGTTATAGTGGATAGTTTCAAATATCTAGGATTAATGTTAACATACGAAAATCATATTCACGAAGAAATTAAATGTCGACTAAAATGTGGGAATTCGTGTTACTATTCGGTTCAAAATCTCTTATCGTCGCGAATTCTGTCGTGGAATTTGAAGTTTAAAATATACAAAACGATAATCATTCCTGTTCTTCTGTATGGTTGCGAAACATGGTCGCTTACCCTGAGGGGAGAACATAGACTGAAAGTATTTGAGAAGAAGATCCTGGGACGAATATTCGGACCCAAGAGGAACTGCAATGAAGGAAGCTTCATAACTAGGAACTACATAATTTCTACATCATTTATAAAATTCCAAAGTGTTTGTCATGGAGAAAATTAATGTCCTCGATTTTAATTTAATTATTATATATTATTATTTCTTTGTTGAATTAGAGATAATTTTAACAGAAAAAATGCGATGATATTTGAAACTTCCAAATCAATGAATAGCAGAACAAACAAATGAGAAAAGGTTTAAAGTTTTCCATATAAAAAGCATAGTGTGAAAATTTAAATTTCCATATAACTAAGCTTACAGTACAAATTTTATATTCTCCTCACAAACATATGGCTTCTTTGCCTTGTGTTCTGGCCATTCCATATAATAAACATAAGCTCCAGCAATTATTGTATAAGGAAGCAGAGGATATATAATGCGAAGCGATGTAATGCTGTATCTTAATTAATGATTGTTTGGCAATTTGTTTCTTAACTAATATCGATCATTTTGGATTATTTTTAAAAAATAATCCACTAGCAATTTTCCACATATAGAAAGTCTCTGCCCCATAAAAAGAAATTTAAAAATAGCTAGGACACGTTTTGTTTATTTTAGTAGAGAGTTAATATACTGAATCTCAATTCCTAAGGTGAACAGCTTGAAGGATTCTCAGTTTTCGTAAAAAGTCGGACCCCCTCTTCCCTTTAGTACATGTATTATAATAAAAGCAATTAGATAATATCCCAGTTGGGATTGGTGCCTAACTATACAGCAAAAGTCATTTTATTTGACTTTGCAATTTGATTGTAATCATCATGCACACATAGTTTAATTGACTTTTATGTAATAATTTATATATGACAGGTGATTCAAAAATTAATGTTTTGAATTTATAGCTCCTCAAAATACTCACAGCCTGTGAGTGAGTCTTTGGAGCAGCCGGAATAGGTTGTACGTCCTGTTGATATTATTATTGTTAAAAATATAAATATTCAAATGTACCTTAAGCTCTTGTTACAAAGTGGTGAATAAATAAATGAAAAAAATGAATATCTATTATTTTGCACCTAACTATAAGAAATTTACATTAAAGATCATAAAAAAATATTCCACGTAATGCTGGTACTAAGGAGGTTAAATAGCTATACTTAAAACTAATAACATACCATCAATGTATCTTACCTGCCGAAAGAAGATGAAAAAAGTAAATTTACAATACTCCCAGGGACACTATGATTGACAAATAGAAATATAGGCATCACAATACCTAGAACACATACTACAGAAAGTTGAATGCATAACCATGGAATAAGGAACGCAGGACATTTCTGTAATGAAAGTTAAACAATTAATTTCCCTAGGCACGTTATTTAGAAGTTTAAAAATACATGTACATATAAATTTAACATGTTTAGCAGTGTACAGGTGCAGGCCCGTATCCAGGAGTCTAGGGGGGCCGCCTCTCGTAAATTTTTGCGGACCCCGTCAAATTTTCACGGTAGGTTTGCAAATGAAGTATAATATTGTGATGAACTATACTATGATTTTATCGTGCCCCCTAACTTAAGCCGGACTTCCCCCTACATTTTTGGGCTGGCTACCGGCCTGTAAAGGTATGTGGACTTTCCTTACTAAATGTTTTTCCTACACATTTAGTCGCATAAAACATATTGTATGTACACAGACATTGATGCGTAGTTTCTAAATAGAATAAAATAATAACAAAATAATATAATACCGTTTAGAATATATATTTTAAAGAATAATTTGGTGGGTAACAACAATAGGTTTATTCTGATAGAAACGAATTTTATTTTGAAATCATAATATAATAATAGAATGCCATTTTCTTTGTCTTTGTACATATTGATACGCCCCTCTCTCGTCATCACCACTGCGATGTAGTCACGTGATCTTCTTTTGATGCATCTTTTGTCATTATCAGTGGACTTTCTTCAAAGCAGCAGAAGACGAAGAGTAGGCTAAGTATGTGACACGCAATGGAAGAAATAGAACACGTCACACTGCGTGAACGCTTACGCACTCACAAAGGTGACGTGAACGGCCCGAGTCGCCAGCTTAGGATGACAGGCTTGTGTATAGCCCGCTCCCCCCAGTTCTTTGTCACCGGAACTGGAAGAGTCACTACTACTACTACTGCTGCTACTACTACTACTACTAGTAGTACTACTACTACTGCTACTACTATTACTGCTGCTACTTATATCGAGAACAGAACCCAACCAACCTCTGCAGGGCTTCTAACCCGTTCCTACTACTACTACTACTATTGCTACTAACTACCACTACCTCTACTAATATTGCTACTTACCCTTACTATTACTCCTGCTACAACTACTACTACTACCGCTGCTACTACTACTACTACTACTTATACTAAAAGAGCTTTCTTACCGCAAGATTTACATCCTAAATTTTTATAACATGAGATTCCGATTCATTATGAACTAGAATGAATCGTTAGAATCACTATGATTCGTTAAAAATCACTGAGGGGAGTGGGTTATACTCAATCCGGATGACATCCCAAGCAAGAAAACACAAACAAACGCTTCCAGATACGGAATGGGGAGAGTCTGTACTCAAGGAATCGAACATATGAAAACGAAATTAGAATTAGATATAACAGAAAATCAAAATTATCAAAACTGTGATAAATAAACATCATTGATAAATCACAATATCTGTAATGACATATTCATACTAATAATATCAATCTACTTCTTTGCAGATGGCAGCTGAATTCCATAATTTGTCCAAAGATATCGGAGAAAATGATGCAATAGATTTTATGATCATATTATGTATAACTTTGTATGTATTTACAAATAATCGTACCTATTTATATGCTACCATGTTGTTAGATTGCTTTGTTCCATTATTGCTTATTTTGTTTGCAACTTATTGTTATTATGCGTTGATCATACATAAGTTTAATTAGCAATAGCACTTAGTAATTCCGGCTATGAGTAGTACTGTTTAAGTATCGTAGAGATATTTCATTATCCCTTTATTCATAACTTTTATCTTTATAATTATATTCATTAAACGTAATATTTTAGTTTCGTAGTACTTTTGTCGACAATATCAAAATTGCAATTAATTCTTTGACTATCTTTCCAATTATTTCTTCCATATTGTTTGTAAGTAAAACATACCTGAAATCACGCCCATTTGACCTTATTTTAATCAACAGTACACTCAAACACATCATATGGATTTCTAATAAGTATATTATTACAAGTATCTGCAGCATATCCTGGTAGAATACCAATAGGTTTCTGTTAAAACAGCAGATACTTCCAAATATTACGCCATCCGATACCACCTAGACCGATTATAGTTTTTTTTGTTTTGTTTACTGAGAATTTTGATGAAGCTTTAGAAATCAATATAAGTAGTTGATAATCGGGATATTGCAAATGAGAACCCGGGACGGGTTCACTTATTATTGCTGCATATTATTGCTTATTATTGCAAATTCCACCCTATATAAATGATGTAATTAATATCAAAGATATAAATATTTTCAGTTTAATTTTTGCATGAACACTTACTTATTCCAGTTAGATCTCTAAATTCCAAAACTAAATATTTTAAATATTTCGATAACAGTTAACCGTTCTACTTCAATATTATAAATTAAAAAAAACTGATTCTCTAAGTTTTTGTTAATCCTCGAAATATCTAGAAACCTACCTTTTTCGAAGTCTAATTTATTTTCTTCTTTTGTGCTAAAATTTTCGTGTGCAGATTTGTGCACTTTTCGCCAAAACATAGAATTTACGTTGAAATTTTAGAATATAATTAAATACATAATTTAGTCATGATTATTCTAAACAAATAAAAACATGTTGAATAATCATACTGCCATTTAGGAGTTTGTAATGCCATTATGAAACCTGGGGCATTACAATATATATATGTAGTTACAAATGTATAAAGACAAAACTATGTTATCGCCGAAAATTCACATTGAGGCGCTTGCTAGTAGAACATACGTAACTCCCTGGTTATTCCATTAGCAATCCTTGACCGTGCAATCAGCTTGTAGCGACTCGATCACGACGAATGGTAGTTGAAAGAAGTAATTAACTTTGACATAAGCGCATTGTCCCGGAAAATAAAGAATTATAACTAAGGGAAACAACAGGTCGTAAAACAACAATGGCACAAAAGAGTCCATTAACCCACAAGAGTACAAGTGTGTCTCTTTTCTACCGGATTCTAACATAAGCTAATATTAATGTCTTTTGAAGGATTTAATACGGATATTGCAAGTAAATCTAATTGTACTTTCTTTCTACAGAAGACAAACAAGTTTGTAACAAAGACCATTTTTCCCTAACCGCGTATGGAAAAATGGATTGGAAATGTCACATGTTACTTAAAATAGCAAACATTTCATGTATTGTTGCCTCTCACGGTGGCAATTTCAACTTTTACTTCAATTTATCCTTAGTTTGTACTATAGAAAAGGCAACAGGATAAAAGTGCATTTGAGAATATCCAACGCAAAAAGAGCTAAGCGCGAAATATTTTTTTTCAGGAGAGCTGAAAAAGTAATAGCGCCTTTACTGTCATGGACTGAAGTAAACTGTTGGTGCTACTGTATATGTTAGTCAAAGTACTACAAGTTCAGAGGGCATGGTTAGAAAAATCAGTTATTCAATAAGAGCCGACTTATTGCTGAAAACATTTTAGACATCGTGCATTTCGATACGAACACACCGAGAATGATATATTTGAGACTATAAATGAAACACAAAAATATATTTGACCATGTTTTATTTATGAATGCTAAACACAACAGTATATAGCGTGTAATATAATTATCTCTGTGTGTATATATACGTGCATGTGTGAATATGAAAGGGTTACATGCCATAAAACGAACACACACTATTGAAAACAATGAACTTTTGTTATAAGAATAAACAATAACATACACATTAGCATTCACTTCAGTATTATACTCTCAATTTTGTTTTGTGTTTCATATAATATCCACTTGCTCGTCGAAGAAGCTGCTTTCGAACACATTTTCACTTTCAACACAACGTACAGTCTGTACATGCAGTGCATCAAAAAGGAACTACAGCAAAGGTTCACGTGTGCAGTGATCTCCGAATCGTTTCTTCAGAAGATTTGCAACGTCAGCTTTCTTTGCAGCTGAGAATAAACTTTCCACTGATAGTGCTAGGAGGTATGTTATACTGTCAAACGCAATCCCTCGTTTAAGTGCTGACACATACTGCTTTGAACGGTCGTCAAAAGTGTACGTTGGTTTCAAAATGAAATACAACTCCAGGACGTCCTTTGCGCATTGCTTTCTTCAGGAATACACGTTTCATGTCACTAATACCTGTAATTGGTTTTAGGAAATTGCCTAACGTTTTCACATCCTGCAAATGACAGTCGACGCCTAGAACTCTCACAGACCCAATTTCACGGTATATTGCAGTGTAGCTATCAGGATTCAGAATTTCGGAATTGTTTACGAAACGACTTTTCTAACACTCCAAATATTCGGTCGTCGGAGAGATAGGAATGCCCTCGCACTGTAAAATGCATAGTAATATTCGTGAGAGAAGAGGGAGATTTTCGGATTAACCACATGATTAGGGCATGTACAACATGTGTATTTTCATTTTGACCACCACATCCGACGGAAAAAAATAAAATTGACATTGAAAAGGTGTCAAACTCAAGCCTTTGTAAGAAATCTATAAAAGCAAACGCCACTTTAGCAGAGCCTCTGAATGCTTGATTTTCTGTCCACGCATAAAACACGGGACTGTTGCTCTCAACATCCGTTACGCACAATGCATAACACGAAATTTGTCTAGAATAATACGCTTCGGCAACAGATAATTTTGGAAGGGGCTCCACATGCTGCATATCAAAGCAACACGGTACAGATGCAGGTACTGTTTTCTCATAAGAGTGTGCAAGGTACGTGCTCTTGCTTTATGACAAGTGACCTGAGCACATAATATTTTTCCTTCGCTTTCACTGTTAGATACTTTGGCAAGATGATGTATGCGCTTACAAAAACTACATGTATCAGTAACAGGGCCCCCAAACTCTACATTGAATTGCGTGTTAAAGATATTAGAGAAAAAATCTCTTTTCACTTTCAAAGACTGATACATTAGTAATGTACATTTTGAATAAATTGTTGATGGAGCGTTCAGAAGGGAAAAACAATCCTTGACTTTTTTACGCGAACAATTATTTTCTCTTGCTCGTAAGCTGCCAATGAAATCCATCAAGGACTTCTTTTTAGCAGCAAATTTGTAAGATGTGAAATCCCCTCCCCTTCTTTCTGAACTGCTCTTACCTTTCTTGATGCAATGGTATTCAGGCGACTTCTTGATAAACTTAATAGGTCCGAAAAAAATGTGGCACACACAGGAAAGTCCTCATTGTCCTTTCGTATCTGTAAAAATAAAACAGAAAAAATGGTAAATGAATCTCCATCGTGATTGCATAATTGAAATTAATTAGACTAGACTTTGAATTGATTGATTAATTGGAGTTGATTCAATTGGATTAAATGCCCAACACTCACGCAGTCCCATTAAATTAGTCTATAAAGAGAGCCTCATTGACAGTAAAATAGTCCTATCATTGCTAAGAATGTTGGTGAATACTTTCTTCAACACGATGCCATTCCTTGGTCACTTACAGCGGTTCAAACGTTGTATTAATACGTCATGAAGTACGATTCAGCTTCGCACGAGGCAATACAGTAGTATGTGGCTATTTCATGTACACTTTTCGCACGTTAAATGACACAATATTTTACAGTTTCATGGTTTATTACATATTTTAAATGGTGAGAAAAGAGTGGATAAAAACTACAATACTTTTCTAAAATGGAAAACCTACGGTACGTCTGATATACTAAAATGAATACTTGGGTTTATATCTTCTACAATGCGTACATACATAAAAGGATTTACACTACTGTGATATGATGATTCTCTTTTCTTATATAATAATAATAATAATAATAATAATAATAATAATAATAATAATAATAATAATAATAATAATAATAATAATAATAATAATAATAATAATATAAGCAAAACTTACCACGTAATTTGCTGACTAGTTCTTTGGACATCTTCCACTTTCACCTGACCTGGGCGACGTCGTTTAGGTGTTGAAACGAACATGAAGGATGAGAACAGCCTATCCTGATCCATTTTGTTTGGTTTATCATAAATTACTTGCCTTCCTTGTCGTAGGTAGAAAATTGGCATGGAGCACCATTTGAATCTCCCTTCCTTATGTTTAAAGGGCGGCTCGAAAAGCATGAGATAAGGATCTTTGTCTCTGAAACTATATGATAAATAATAACAACCCAGGTAGTACATTACTTGTGTTGGCTGTCATAAACATAATAGCCTACTCATTATATTAATAATATCATATGTTGTGACGAGTGTTCACCTTGTCGCCTTGAATTAAGTAGTCCTGGGTTCCATTTCCGGTTCGAACAAAACTGGTTTGAATCCAAAGTTAAACTGTAGTTCTGTTCTTTACGACTTCATTATAATCCCTTAGAAAGCAATGGAAAATTATTATCTGTTTACTTGACCATGGATTTTCGGATCAACGACCAGTATGCGGGCAAAACAATCATCATCATCATTATCATCAGTATTATCATCCTAATCAGCATCATGCTGTGACTACTATAGTTGAAACCAGGACGTATCATACGTGTGATAGGAAACTACATAACGTTATGCACAAAAGAATAAAATAGCATGAGCTGATGATAAGTGAGAACGAAGAATGGTGAAAAAACTATATATCAGACCTAGTAGCTCTGTATACGAGAAGAGGAATTTGACTTACCTCTCTTCTACTTCTTTTTGAAATTTCGCTGCTTTCGTCTTTATTCTTCATCCTGTTCCTCTGCTACTGCGTGCAACAGCTATTTCATTATCCATTTTCGCTCCTTCTGAATCTGCAAGATTTGTCTACTGTACTTAGCGCAGACATACTTCATTTGTTGAAAAATATGATGGCGTTTGAGCGTTTGCTTTCTAAAATTCAAATTTACATTCAACTCTAGGACACCGATTAGAGTCTTAGTCCGTTTAAGTATTTTGTTCTATTAGTCAATACGATAATAATAACTGTTCTTGATGAAATAATAAAAGTACAAATTTTCCAATCAAGCATTTAAGCCTACTTACATGTCTTCAAACCGAATATAACATTCAAAAAGCTTGTAAAAGACATACAAATCATTGAAGAACATAAGCCACTGAATAATACTTTAACAAATAACTAGCGTGAGTTAAATATTTTTTGTCATTCGGGCGAATAGAATTTCTACAAGTTTTTTAGGAACGACAGAACTATGATAGATGTAGTATAATATCTTAATATCTTCAAGTTGCATATGTTGGACGAGGTTCCATCCCAGCTGATCTCCACTTCTCTTTAAAATGTATACATGTATCAGTCTCATGATCTGACTGCAAGACGCAAAGTATCAGACAATCGAGAGATTAAGAGGTAAGCGTATTAATGCAATACATCAATACATTTTTTACATGCTTGATCTATTGATATTTTTTGTTCTTATGGCATTATGGGTCTAGTATCTAATCCTGCAATACTTTTTTTTGAATTTTTGAGAAAATGAGAAAACTGTGTACGCCTGTTATAATATGCGAACTATTTTTTCTATGCACAATATAATCTAATCATTGCTTTGTACAAAAATGTTAGCATGCCTAAACTCGAGCTATGAGAAATTGTTCCTTTTCAACACTATACGTAGGATATAATAGTGTTAGATAATATTTCACATTAGCTATATTATAAAAATACACAATCTTCACAAAACTCACTAAAGGGAATGGTACTGTTTGGCTTCAACTTAGAAACTACACAATACTTTCATCACGATTGGTTTATTGTTTGAATAAAATCATAGTATTCTTCCTCTACATTATTCTTAGTTAATAATTTATAACTTCCACGTAATAGTATATTTTAAAATATCGTAAAACTTACTTATTGACTTTTTACTTAAAGAGCAAAATTACACAATGCTTTGAACATTATGAGTTATTGCTTGTAGCACATCAATGTGTTCGTCCTTTACGTCATTGACAGTTTTCCTTGAATTAAATACTTCAGCGTAATATTTTAGTCAGTCCTTTATGCATGACTGCATAAAGGACATTTGTTATGCCTAGACATTTGTTATGCATTCACATCAAATTATTTGAAAATTATAACATTGTAAATAATTTGATGTGAATGCAGAACAAATGCGGTAGATTTAGAAACTTGCGCAACAATTTATTTTTTAGGACATAGAAAGTTTTGAAAGAAACTCCCATCTTTGCAATGCACTTTCTATTGGACGTATCTTAGACTAGAAAATTGGAAATAGTGGTTTTGGTAGGTGGTGAAATAATTTTTACAATTTATGTAATAAAATAATAATTTACAAAATCTGTATCGTAACTCATTATTTAAAATGGATATGGTAGGTTTTGATATTGGACCCTTCATATATTACTAACTTATGGACAACTGTGCAAACTCTTAAATCATGTCTTGCTGCACTAATACCATCCTCTGGTACTAAGAGGCAACCAATACTCTAATAGGTTGGTAGTCACGAGGGGTTTTCAATGTTGTGTCGTTCCATGAAATTCTACAAACCAGTGGCATATGGAGTAATCATTCACCATTTGTGCTGCAAATGCATTATTCTAGTCCTGGTTTGATAAGCAAAATGTTCAAGTTTTAATTCATAACAAAACCATCACTCGTAATTGCATTTTCTCCAATGTGTATTTTAATATGATAGTTTTGAACAGCAAGAGATTTTGTTGCAGAATGATCGATAAAGCTTGTTTCGTTAATACGAATGACTTTTTTCAGTATAATGTCCAAGGCCATCCATTCATTGTTTCCAATTGTGCCTGCCAAATATAAATTTTACATTACTTTTCTTAGCAGTTAAAATACAGTTGGTTGTGAAGATTCACATTATGCAATTTTACAAACATTACCTGTCTTTTTTATTTATTATTATTGAAGTTAAGTCAGAAAGTATCATTGAATTTTGCTTGCTTAAATTATTTCATTTTCTCTATGAAAAATATACTTTAAAAAGTCTTACCTTGCATGAAAAAATATACTTTAAAAAGTCTTATCTTGCATGCCCCATAAAGAAGAAGAGAATTAAGAAGTACCATTATTCCTAAGATCACATCCACTATAATTATCGTTATCTTAAACGCTGAAAAAGAGAAGACAGATCTTATAAATATGATTATATTAAGAATTGAAAATATAAGGAAATACCGAAATAACTCACTGAAATAATATTTCAACTATACTAATTACCCATTAGTATGAGTTTCTGTTTGTATGTCTGTTACCATTTCTGTGCATAGAAAGAAGGAACCCAGAGAAATCACACTTTATATGGTAGTAGATGTTAACAAGATCTAACCGAATACCAAGCAATATCAACACATTATAGTGTTTGGGAAAATCAGGGGGATGTAGATATATGTACATTACTGGTAGATTCTAAGAAAATTGAGAAACATATGTTTTGTGCAAAATGATGGATAAGCCCTTTTTGACAGATAAGATGCCAGCTGGCCGCAGAAATAACAGGGCAAGAACAAAGTCGTTGCTCTTCGATATGAATTTCTAAATATATATTTCCCATAGTGAAAACGATACAGCAAAAACAACTTATTTACTTACATATTGATTCATATTGACAATTGTACTATTCATTTTATTGCTTTCGTTACTTTCAAATGTCAATCATAAACGTTATCCTACGCGTAGAAACAATGGGTAATTAGAATACTGTTTTTATAAAATCCTCAATTGTAATAATGATAACACTGTTATTTTCGTAGACATGCATCCGAAAGTCTTAAACGTTATAGTGTTTCAATTAAAACTTTTAATTGAGATTATTGTTTTGTAGATGGAATGATCATGAGAAGAAATAAAATATTTTCTGCAATTAAATATTGGGTCAGGTGATAAACTTTATTTAGGATGTGAGATATTCGATTACAATTCTTCTGGGTATAAATAAAGCTAATTTCGTTTTTAAAGATTTTCTATGTAATAAATGTAGAGAAGTATTCTGGTTCCTACGCGATGGATTTATCTTATTAAACAAGATCTTAATGGGGGGCGCGGTGGCTCAGTGGTAGAGCGTTCAACTCTGGTGCTTGGGGTCCCGGATTCAATCCCAGTCCCCGCCAAGTAAACTTTGTGGTGGACAAACACCGTGCTCGTGGGTTTTCTCGGGGTTCTCCTGTTTCCTCCCACTTTCTTCATTCCATCATTTCACTCATCTCTCATCATCACCGTCTCCTTTAGCCTAACCGTCATAACTGTGGGACGTAAAACTCAGAGATTTCATTTCAAGATCTTAATGCTAGAGGAGATTTAATTGAAAAACAAATTTTGTTAAAAAGGAATTGAAGTTAAAAGAACAAAAAATGCTATTAGAACAATATAGAAGGTTAGATAAGTAGTAGAAAAAATCTTCTAGACCACTGAGTTCACACCTATTTCGTCAGTTCCGACTGATCCAGAAAACGAATGTTCCAGTGCCGCAAAATAAGCGATGCCGGACGACACAGATACGAGTCCGGAAATTGAGACCTGCGTTACAGAGGTGTAATCGTTCACTTTTACGACCAGATCTAGGAGGTGTTCTCGTTACTTTATAAGACACTTTTTAGGGGTTTATTCGTTCTCTTTTATGAGCACTTTTTCAACTCCTATTTTAACATACCAGAAAGTACATAAGACTATGAACACATAGCAGAGAATAATGGGGACTTACTCGTTCTCATTTTTGCCACATTTTTTGGGTGTACTTGTTCCCTTTTACGACTATTTCTTTAACATTGCTTTAACATAGCAGAGGTAATAAAAGATTAAGAAAACATTTTGAACCCCTATGAAATATAGCATTAATTACATCAGACCTAATAAGAGTTTGGCTTATTATTCCAGCCCCATTTTAACATAGCAAACATTACATAAGAGTATGAGCACAGAGACTATGAAGGCTTATTTAACAATACTCATATGTAACATAGCGAAGACTACTAACATAACAGATAATAATGGGAGTGTATTCGTTCTATTTTATGAACACCTTTTTCAACTCCTAATTTAACATATCAGAAATTACTTAAGATCATGAACACATAACCCAATCAGAAATTGAACAGAGACTACGAACACCTATTTTCGCAGCCGCTACGTACAAAACAGTATGGCATATTTTTAACCATTATTTAACATAGCACAGATTTGAACCCCTGTTTAATACAGCAGAGAATGTGGACCACTATATGTACGAAGTGTTTCCGTTCCCTTTTATCAACCCCTATGTAACACAGCAGAAATTACACAAGATTTCATCAAATAATACACGTTCCAAACGTACTCATCTTCGAGGTCAAAAGTTAAATATTTAAACGTAAATAACTCGTAAACGGAGTAACATATTGAGGTGCTGGTTACACATTTATTAATAGGTCATAAAGTAGTACAGGTCCCAAAAGTACAAACAATAGAGGTCAAAATTTAAAAAAATACGAAAATAACTCCTAAACGAAGCAATGTGTTGAGGTGTTATTTCCACATTTAGCAATATGTCATCAACTGCTACACGTCTCAAAAGTCATGACCATCGAGGTCAATGGTCAAATATTTAAACCCAAATAACTCGTAAACTTAGCCACATATTGAGATAGCTTTTCCACATTTATTAATAGGTCATCAAGTACTACACGTTTCAAAATTACTGACCATCAAGCTCAAGGGTAAAATAAATTGTAACGGTACCACTTATTGAAGTGATGTTTCGACATTTGGTAGCAGGTTATCAAGTACTACCTTTACCAAAAGTACTTCCCATTGACGTCAAAGGTCAAATATTTAAGCCAGAATAACTCGTAAACGAAACATCGGATAAACTTGTGTGACTTATTCAATTTTGTACCAAGCCGAAGAAAGTGAAAAAGGAATAGATTTGTGTGTATTAATCAGAAAAAATAAAAAAGCCATCTTAACTAATTCAGTGTTTTACACCTTTTACGGATATTCAAATAAACGGCAAAAGGAAATATGGATGGAGTATTTATTTTTGTACTAACCACAAAGAAAAAATGTATGCCATTTTGCTAGATGGGAATTTTATATCATCTTATACTATTTAAACAAGCAAAGAGATAAATTGGATGTACTCAGTTTTGTACCAGGGCAAAATGCCATTTTAACTAGCTCAGAATGTCAGTACGTTTTGTACTAACCTGAATATGTATAACGAGGAATAAAGGAGCTCAAGTTTTATGAATATATCATCAACCATAGTAGAGGAACATACTTGGCCATGCAAGTTGTATTGCTACAAAATTAAATAATATGAGTTTTTAATTATTTTTCTCCTTCAACTTATAAAAAACACCCTCCTAATTTTTTATATGGCAAACAGGAATACCAGAGCTACTTGTTTTGAAAATATGAGATAGATGGAAGGTGGGCCTTTTCAGAAGTAATTGAAAAAATTGATATTATTTCTCCTTTTTTCTCTTTGGTGGTGAAATACATATGCTTTCTGACACTGACACTGTATCCACCATTTCAGGGCACGTCATCACTGTTATAAAAACTGTGATTAAATTAAACGTGTTTGCAGGAATACTATGTACTCTTTTAGAACAAGATTTGGCTAAAATACCACAAACCTTTATGATCTTCTTAGCTATATGAACGAGATACTCGGTTGTTTGAAATATTACAATACTTTTCATAGTCGTAAATGATTTTAGAAGTAATGTCTGAATCTGAGTCCATTCAGCAACGGTACTTGAAGTTTCAAATTTCTGCACAATTCATTTATTCAGTCAGCTCAGTTTGGATAGTTGTAAACATTTTCAACAAGTAAATTGGAAACAGTCATTGGAAATTTGGGAGTTTAGAGCAAAAAGTGCCTAAATCAGTCCTCAACTTACATTGTGTCTTAATTTGTTTTCATGAACATACCAAAGAAAAACTATTTTTTATATTTTAAAAAGGACCACGAATTATACTTATCTTGAAAATTGAGGTTGATGTTAAGTGGACCTATTTCCGAAATAATTGTCTTGTTTTGACATTGTTTTTCTCCTTTTTTCTCTTTAACAGTAAAATTCATATGCTTAACCCACTAGGGAAGTTTAAATACTACAATGATCTAAATGGTACACATACTACTGTAAGATTACTTTATTGAAAACCATGTTCAAATGGCTCTAATAGCTTCAGTGATCTAGCGGTTTCAGTACTTTAAGTCGAAGGCGGACTTCGGTGCTTGATGCGGAATCCCCTAAAATTTCGAGTGGCTCCTAAAGCAGTCCCCTTTATGTAGAGTTGTTAAATTTTACAAGTATGTTATGTTTGGGTATAACACATATACAAAATTTGAAGAACATCTAAAACACATGAGTCACATTTCAGTTTCAAATCTCGAGATTTCATATGGAATGACCCAAAATGCATTATTGTTAAATTAAAAACTTAAGTTGATAGCTCTAAATGAATAAATGTGGAGCTAGAAAGCATTTATATGATAGATGTTTGTTATACTTTTACTCACAACATGCGTTAGATAAACATACAAAACATTGTTCTACACACTAACCTCTTTAAATAGAAATATCAATAAAGGATATATGTGGTGAATTTAAGATCGACCAATAAACAATTAAAACGCATTTGTGATTTATGCTGAATTTGAATGTTTTATTGCATAAGCTTTTGGGTGGCAAACAATTGTATACAGAAAACAAATGATACACGAAAATATGCCAACAACATAGCCATCTGGATTATCTTATTATTTTGTGAAAAAAATAATTTAACTAAAACAGATCCAGTTATATAAATAGCAAAAATGTGGCTAAGAAATTCATAACATAGCTAAAGAAAACGCCAAATAAACATAAAAAAAATATAAACAAAATAACGCATCAGCGTTAAAAGATGAACAGATTTAAAAATTCAATTAATCAGTGTAGCAAAATATACAACAACAATCGTAAAATCAAAAATCATCACACAATGTGAAAATTTGTAGCAGCATTAATTAATAATTGTATTTTAAAAGCTAAAGCATGCATGTTTGCAGCAGTGATTACACATAATCTTACAGAATATGAGTCCCACTTATTTATTAAACAGTTAGGATGTATTAATCAAATTTAGTTTAATACCAGAAAATGAACAGCATTATATAAGTAGGTATAATTCAGTAAAATTTTGGAACTATCAAATTAAAATATATAGATTAATTTAGAGTTATGACGTATAGCGTAGACAAATTACTTTCAAACGTAAAAAGAGGACAAATGATTCATGCACAACACTTATATCCTGGTGAAGAATGTAGACAACCATTCAACGATAATGAGTATAAAGAGACGATGGGTGAACGTTCGCAATCCTTTAATTTCTTCCCGATGGTCCCGAAAAAACGTTGGGTCCGGCCCTCCCACTATCCAATTCGGCAATTAAATGTTGAAATGGCAACTCATTGGTATGAAGGAGGAAAACGAGGTGTTCCAGTTCCTTTCGTAGGGAAATTTATATCTCACTTATCATGGCGTTATCCCATCCAATGTGTTCGTTGCTTCACCATCACTGCCGACTGCCTGAAGACTTGAGACGTTGTACTCGTTCTTCTCTAAAAGCTCTAATATTGAGTCGGGCCAGTGCCTGACTTAGGTGTGGCATGACCCAAGTGTTCTGGACCGGCCTCCGAGAGAACTGTGATGTGATTTTGTGTAACTTCTCGTCTTCGTAGTTTGCCGTTATTTTTTTCTTGCACAAGAGTTCCTTCTGTTGAAGCAGATACTAGTAATCGCGCTGCCTAGGTGAGCATTTCCTTTGTGGATCTTCTCGCCCAGTTTATCTTTTCCTCTTCCTACTTTAAATCTGTCAACAACAAGATTTTCGTTCTCTGGCGTTATGAGTCTCGCGTCATAAAGTACGGCAGAAGTGATCAAAACAACTTGTCTGTCTGAATCTCCGGTTCTAAACTCTGCTTCCGCTGTATTTTGAAGGCAGATGCGCTTTATGCTATGTTTCCTTCTTGGACGCGCCTCGAAGTCAGATCCCGACGTGCTTCCCGATTACCAGCTTTGCTAGATTCCCCTGACGACGCCAATATATTTGACCTATGCCTATACCTAATCCCAATAGTTGATGGACTTGATTCCTCCCTCCAGCGCCTTTCTTTCTTGTCTGCCCCTTAAATCTGCTCACTTTACGGGAAAACATCTTTGTCAGAGATTTGATTGTTCGGACGTCAATGTTAAAATTGCTCATTTTCCGTGATGTTATCTGGTCCAAAAGAAACTTGAAATCTTTCGTGTAATCTCACAGTTGCAATCATCGGGGGATTTACATTTGCAAGACGCAATATCAAAAAGAGACTTTTCCGGATGTGCAACAAAACCTGCACGAAGTGTTGCTTCTTGTTCTTGTCAACTGAAAGTTTTTCCTTGGTCAGCACTAGGCGTCATCGAATTTCCAACAAAAGTGCAAAACGCTCCACCCTAAGCAATAATGACTAAGCAACTTCTGATTCTGTGTGCGTCAATTTTATACTTACTCTTCTTTCAATGGTTCTTTTTAATTAATTTCTCTATTTTAATAGGATATTATATGGTGTCTAAATTGTAATATTTCAATACTGTATATATGTTTTGTCATTTTCAGAAATGATTCGTTTGGAATATTCTTCATAAGAAAACCCTGTTTTCGTATTTTAATAAGAGTAATATATATTCTGTTGAACCAGATTATTCACGTAGGTTGGTGCTTAAAGAATATTTAGTAGCAGTTTACTTTCTTATATAATGATTCCCTTTGCGCAAACCACTAAAGAACTAAATGAACACTTTCTACCTTATTTAGGTTGAAGATTATGATATAAATATAAACGAAGAAGAAGTTAAAATTCGGTTTATAATGTAGGGAAGAGGTGGGCAATGGCGATCACCCAAGAAAAATTTGTTATCATGTGGTTTCTTTGCAAAATATATTGAAACAAATTTGTAAATACATACTCCAATCCTTCTACAATATGTGTGTAAAATAAAAAGATTATCGTTCTTTCAGGTCGGGAACACGATTTAAAAAACTCAAATTGCTACTTTGGTCGCCATTCTCATCACATGTTGGTAATGGCGATCACAGTACAAGCTTAATAAACACACATAATTTCATAGGCAGTTCGAGATTTTTTCCACACTGCGCATTCGAAAGACTGAGAAACGTCAACTAAATATTTTATTGAAATTTTTTCAAAGACACGTCATAGATATACCCATGTGGTGAGTCCACAACAGTACAGTCAGCATGCACCCACGATCCCTAAAGATTACACCAATACCAAAGTTTCAGTGTTTGACTCAAGTAGGCGTATTACCTATCTTAGGTCTAGCCTCTTTTATAATTTTTGGCTGAAGAAATATTACAAATGTTTGTTAGGAACGGCGATCACCATGATGGTAAACGGATAACGTTGATCGGCATTCCCAACATTGCGCCATTTTGAAAATTGAGCTGCTTATACTGTAAAACGTAGTTTATTAGAAATATAGCTATGTGTCGTGCATTAGACCTAAATATAACCTTTTGAATCTTAGTAACTTCAAGATCTTACGACTTAAAATCTTACGTAACTTGAGTTGAAATATGCAGATCCTTTTTAGAAATTCAGCAAAAACAAGTTTCAGCACGCTGTAGACTTCAGTCTTCTCTGACAACTTCCTCGACAATACACAAGAAATCTTGCTACAAGAGGCAGATTGCAGCACTAGTTTGACTTCTCCTCGGGTTACGCAAGAGGGCAAAGTGAGCTGATCGCCATTCCCAACTGATCGCCATTACCTTCTTCTCCCCTACTATATTACATAGTTATCACATATTTGTAATTTCCTTACATCCATACTATTTTCAATGGAACACATACTTCTTATATGTAAAAAAAAGTATAAACTTGACTCGAACCTACGTTAAAATTAAGATCTGCACCCAATTCGTTTATGACCACCACTACTTGAATAAGAGCTTTTCCCAGAAGTTATTCGTATGTGTATATTATTATTTTGTTGTCATACACCCTGTAGAAGCATGTATTCTGTATTACCTAATACGTATAGCAGCATTCGGGTTTGGTGGAATCCTAAGCTGTTGAAAATAACGGGGCCCTTTGTGTATCCAGATGAACAAAGGCACTTATATACAGAAGTGAAGAAACTAGTAATATTTTAAGAAGCAGACTAGAATAAGGGGGGTCTTATTTACATCATAAAAGCCTACACAACATGAAGCATTGTTGCCATATTGATTTTATTTTATTTATTGTTTCTCTTATATTATGGAAATGTACATCCAGTTTTTTCTTTAACTTTTGGGGCTCCCAAGAGAGTGAGGCCCTAAGCTATAGCTTGCTTAGCTTATACGTAAATCCGGCACTGCCAATAAGCCAGACATTGATATCATTTGTGTTTTTGTCACTGCGTGTGTTGATGTCATTGTTAGATTTTTACTTTTTCGTATATAAACAATTACATATTTGTTTGCAATGTCTAAATAATATCTCTCTGAAACAAATAATCATTTTACTCTCTAGTAGAATGGAAGGAAAGTATACTTATCTGTAAGCAGAGATCGAGGGACGAAAGGACATATGGTGTCCTTTCCAAAGTTATTGTTCACCTCTAGTATCTATGACATGAAAAAGTACCAGTGCTCCTGAATATTTCTGTTTTGAGTTGAGGAAAGGAATTATTTTCCACCCATTATGTTTGTTCTGGAATCCTAGTAGACTCTTGCAAAGATTCGGATGGGTTTTAATACACGACGAGCCCTTAGCTTATTGTACATTTTTACGCTGCTATTTTAATTAAAATACACACACACACACACACACACACACACACACACACATATATATATATATATATATATATATATATATATATATATATATATATATTCTAATTTCAATATGCATTTTTACTTTGAGTACTTACCACTTATAGCAGAGTTCCTGCTCTTCGACAGCTCTTTTTCGGACAACTCGCTTAGGAATCCTGCCTTATTCATATATGGGTATGGCCATATGCTAGCAAAATTGTTACTAGTTCAGTATTGGTGAAAGTAAATGTAGTAGTTAGAACAGTGTGGAATGCGTCAATGAATGCATAGTAAAAGCGACATTTTGTGGGGAATTTTGACGATGGAGACAACAACTTTTAATCACGCTTGATCGAACACAAGTTAATTCTATAAATCTTCGTAATACTTGATTCCGTTTATTTACGTTTTTGTTTTACAAATGAACTTATTTTATAATTACAATTCGCAGGCAGCCAACAATACTAGCGAGATTTTAGTGTGCCAAAAACGTTAAAATATACTATCAAGTGTAAAATCTATCGGCATTAATTATACATATTTTTTGAAGTTGTGTATACGGGTTGAATTCTTTCTTAAGAGAAATGGAACAGAAAAACCTTCATGACACAATTGTAAGAAACTAACCGTTACAGAAGTGAGTATGAGGCATTTATAAATGATACTTAAAGAAGCATTATAGTGATACATGAAAGTAAATTACCTCAGGACGAAGGCGAATTACTTCAGAACAAAATAACTTACCTCAGAACCTCCAGGAGTAGAAAGCCGGATAGAACAGAAGGAAGTTTCAGAGACTAGCAAGTATTTATAAATGTGAGTATTTTGAATTATCTTCGTATTGTAGTAATTAGAAATGTTTGAATTCGAATAATATTCACTCATACAGGTCAAATCGCTTTTAAAATTAACGAAATTTAATATATTTCTACAGTAATATTTGTACATTTGAAAGAACCTACTGCATTTTTGTAGTCCATAGTTATCATTATCAATGATAAAACTAGTCAATAAAATTATTCGTCATGTATGGGAAGAAATTGTGGTCCTTAGTGACTGGAACTTAGTAATTGAGAAACTGTAGATAGCTCCTTATGTCATCCTTTACCTATAAAGTTAGACCGTTCAAGCATAAATATATCCAAAAGAAAAACAAAGCGTAGTATACTCATTTCTTTAAATATATCTTAATTCGTGCCACATAAGAACTTCCTATTTTGACCAAACATTGAATTATACAATCATATGGACTGCTGTGCTATCAAATGATCTCCTCACAATGAATAAGCATTAACCCTTGTACGTCCCTCGATTTTTACATACACATAAGTTCCTCTGGGTCAAAATGGACCCATTTATTTTTTTATGTCCAATTTGTAGTTTACACTACATTCGTACATGCAACAGCTTTGTGGCTGGTTTTTGTGAAATATAACAAAAGATGGGTCAAATCTAGACAAGCGTCACTGTTTGGGGGAGGTCCTCGGCCCCCTACATTTTTTAAATACGTGATATATTTTCCTGTCGTCCTCAAATATTTAGAAATAATTGTACAATTGTTTTATTATTCACCGAAATTCAACATGCCAGAGATGCCCGCATCTAGAACACTAAAACATCACACACACTCTCACACACACACACTCCCACATATATATATATATATATATATATATATATATATATATATATATATATATATATATATATATAATACTTTTGACTTCTGCTGCAAGCAGGTTTTATTTAGGTTACTTTTGGTTACGTTAGGTCATGCATTCCTGTGAACTTTTATTGAAAACCTCTGAGAACAAAATTCAAGTAAGTGGTTTTGCCCCAGAAGCCCCAGCAAAGATTAACTTGAAGTTCAAAACCTCTACTGGTAATCCATTTGTCCCTTTTTGTACTTCTGACGTCACACCGAATATTTCAGCAATTTGATATTGCGTTCAATTTTCTGAAATCGTAAATGCGATGACAACTAAAAGTGTGTATGTTCAATTAACTTCAGTTATTAGAACAGAGAAGAGAATTAACTTGCAAGTTGTATGTACCTTGTGTTTTTTCCATGAAATTATTTAAACTTTAAACATATCTGACTACGGGCTATTTAGCTGAAATTTAGGAAAACAAAGAGCGCTTTTGTTTTATGGAAACATTTGTGGAAAGATAGAGCGTAAAGGTGTGGAAGTTCTCAATATTTGATGTAATATTATTTAGTCATTATATTTCAATTGGTTACCTTTACTAAGCCATTCTCCGTCTTCAATTTCGTCCGTAGTTTCTAGTGAGGTTCCCAGTGTCTCATAATGTGACAAAATATCTTACTTCGCTTTATGTAAAGATTCCTCAATATATATTTTCATTCTTCTCTCATTTCCAATACCCTCTCCTTCGAGTCATTTTTCCAAGTATGTAAATGTTATTATTATTCTATACCACTTTCCACAGGATTCTATTCTCCGTTTTTCTACTTAACCTAGTGTACAAGATTCACATTCATATAATGCGATACTCCATAAATATGCCTTCTTGAGCTCTGCATGAATTATTCTTGTTAGAAGCTTCTGTTTCTCTTCAAATATCTCCTTCTGGATCTTACATCTTGTTTGCACCAGTTGGAGATGGTATTGCACTCCCTAACTGACAGAATTTGTCCAATTTACTTACCAGATGATCTCTGATTTTGAACATCACTTTTGATATTTCCTATCGCATCTTATATAGATCGTGGGAAAAAGGGTGTAAGAACTCCATATAGAGAATCTGTGCCACTATATTAGTAATATTCATTATGGTCTTTAGAATAAAAAAATGTTGCTGGCCAACACCTGGGGCTTGTGGCATTTAACTCTATAGCATACTTGTATATTTACAGACATCGATAAGATATCTTTATATGACTGCAAAGTAGACACTTAGTGCAAAACTTGGCAACCTTAGGCTTCAATCGATTTGTATGAGACTTGCTTACGTAATGAATGAGAGATTTCTGCATATAAAAGAAAAAAACAATTGAGGTATATTTAAGAAGATTTTCCTACAAAGTCCCTTCTCTAGATTCCTTTACTTATTATATGGCAACACTGCAAACTTGATGAATAATAATGTTGATTAATATGTATTACTTTATGTTAAAACGAAAATTTCGTCATGATCGATCAAATAGCAGCAGAGGAAATATGTATATTATAGTTTTTACAGAGTTCATAATAATCACTTTTCATGGAAGTACGAGTACGATTTTGTGAGAAAGTTTCGTATTATTTTTCTGCAGACAATCAGTGATACAAATTTTTCAGCATGATTTTATTATTCGTTATATTATGACAGATTACTAGTACGCAGATGTCCTCCAGGAAGATTTTATGGTTTGTTGGTCATTTGTATAATATAAAATATATCAAAGCCGCAATTTTACTATTGTTCGGTTATATTACAAGGTATACAACTTTGCTTCCGCCGTTTTCCCCCCAAATATGACGCCTTAATGAAACAAATTTCTTACCCAGGCATTATTTAAAGTATTGTCCATCGCTGGCCGCTACTTTCTTCCATCCATGTTTTGTACTTATGATCTAGGGTACGAAATTATATTACGGATTCATATAGGGTTACGCACTTGATTTGGTTTTGCAATACACGACGAAATTGTCTATATACACAAAGTTCGGAATTTTTTGAAACCAAAGCTTGCTTCCACGTTAAACATGAATGCAATTTTGGGTTTTACTTTGATAGTTGATTACCTCAGAAAATCATAGAAACGGAAAATAATTGTGCAAAACTTCTTAATTTCTTAGATCGATGCATACGGTATCTTCATAAAGAGCAAAGGCACTTAAATATAGGCTACTCAAGTTCGAATACGGAATGCAAATTATAACAACCCTAATTTCTTTCACTAGGTGAATACTAATAATTCCAAATGTTTAAGAGTAATTTAAACATAATGGGATATCAGTTTTATTTGTGGTGTTTAATTATTGCAGTTGCTCTTCCCGTAAAAGGTAGAATTACCTTGAAATTTATTTTACAATAATTGTTTGGTCTAATCTGAAAACACGAATATATTTTAATTTAATACCCAGTGTTCAATAATACGTAAGGCTAAAGAAGACAGTGATAATGATAAGAAATTTAATGGTGTGATGAAGAAAGTGAGAGAGAACGAGATGACTCCTGGAAAGTATATACGTACGCTCTTTGTCAGTCAAATACCTTAGATACCTCAAGCAGCAAAAATAGAATAACCCGACAACGGTCGGGCGGAAAAAAAGTTTCATAAACGGTCGGGCTCGGTCTGAGAGACCCAAGAAAATAAAGCTCTATAATTAATTTCCAATCAATATTTGTTTTAAATAGAAACATACTTTTATGTAATTACACGTATTTCTAAAGCAGAGAAAGTATTTCAGCTCGAAACTGGTGTTTTCGCTTACTTTTAAAAGCATATTTCTAATTGTTTACACATTTTTGTTAGTAAATTATATGAGCTTTTTTAGAAAATTATATAAAAAGGAATACTTGCTTACATGTTGCTATAGATAAGTAATATTTCAAAGGAAACTTATAAGTTTATTTAACATAACCTAAGGCACCGCCTATGTTGAAATGTACTGAATGTCAGAGAGTAAAGTTTTTTTTTAGTTTTCATTGTTGGTAAGATTGTTATCTAATGGCGGAGTGGATGGAGTTTTCTCAGCAGCGGCGGTAGATAAAAATTCTATGCTCTTATTCTCTTCTTCACAACACTCACTGTTACTATCATGATCATTAAATAATTCACCATCAGGATTTGCATCGGAAACATCCAGTTCACTTTCATTATCATATAAAATTCTATGAATTTTACTCGCAGAAACTGTTTCTCATTCGATTATGTTCTAAAGTTCCTCAAAATACCAACTGAAATGTTGCTCGTATATACACACTCAAAAAATGTCGAATAGGTAGTCTTAATAAAAAAGTAAACTACCTACAGGATTCTTAACACTGGCAAAAAAAAAAGTTACGTGAACGGTCGGGCTGGGTCTTACAGACCCACGCGAGGTTTCGAGCTGTATTGAAAGCAAACTAACAATAAATCAAACTGGTTTGCAACACTAGCGTCTCTTTTCGGTCGTTTTAGGAAGGTATAGGAAGTTACAACTCAAACCGCTAACTTTAATTTGAAACTTTTATTTAACATATAAGTAGATGGATCTCACAGACCCAGCCCGACCGTTCTAGGGTAAAACAACAAATCATTATAAGCTTTTAAACTTTAACAATTTTAAGAATCTTCTCTTAGCGTGCGTATGTAA
This sequence comes from Thermobia domestica, assembly GCF_964235325.1. NCBI lineage: Eukaryota > Metazoa > Arthropoda > Insecta > Zygentoma > Lepismatidae > Thermobia > Thermobia domestica. The sequence goes on from NC_137456.1 coordinate 264,877,628, forward strand.
TTTTGGATATTAATTACAAAGTTACTTACTGAAGATCTTCATAGAAAATAAAGCACAAAAATCTTCATGTATTTTTTTCCAAAATATCGTTTCAAGAGCACAAATTTAAAAAGAAGGAGATACAGCTTGTCTTATATCTGCACCAAAATGTATTGGATGATTGTATATTTTCAGTTATGTTGCATTACTGACATTTCAAGTAGACGTCACGTTACGTTTTTCCATGTATATAGTTCCCTCTAAACCTACTATTCAAAAGAAGAATGAAGTTCAAGTTATATTAAACAGCGGAACACTTTAATTTTTTTGCCTTTACCAAGCTTACTTGGATTTTTTATTTGATTTCATTTAACATGAGAGTGAAACAATTAGCAGATCGCGTGAATCAAATAAGTAGTTAATCATTGCAGTCTATTTATAACTACAATATTTTTCCCAATTCCATGACCTGTTTAGTCGTTATAGATTAAAAATGTATCATAATTGTGACTGAAAATATCTTTAACTGTTTGTATTCTAGCGATTTTGATTGTCTATACAGAAATTGTTATTTACATACTGCAATATTAACGTCAAGTTTACAACCTGACTGTGGGTACAGTACAAGCGAAAAAAAAGACCTAAAGGAAATTCGTAAACATCTAGAGCCTTCTTCTTGGAGAATACTATCTAAAACAGTTTCACTTCCTCCGACGAAACTTGTACAATTGTTTGCCATTGCTTGACTATTCACAAGAAACAAATGATATTCGCATATTTCGTGCATTCGAAATGAAAGAAATAACTTACATGACACGGGATTCAGGAAGTGAAAAATTGTACGATGAAGGGTGAATTTCGATTATGTGAGAGTAATAACGTTTATCAGTGGGTTAGCTCGGTTAACCTAAACCTGAGAAACTTTACATTTTTTTCTACCTCCAAAACTCTGTAGTAACCAATATTAGCGGCAATCACAAAACAAAGGTTAGGATCTAAATTAGCTATCGCTTGATTCAAAAGTCAAAATATGCAGCTAATGAAATACATTATTTAAGTTTTGTCATTATTTAGTACATATTCAGTAACACTCATACAAAATTTACGCAACTTCCAAGCATCAAACTGAAAATATTCCAATAAAAATCAATTTCAGTTTTTTTTATTTTTATTTTACTATCGTTAAAACTGCAAAGTTAGTAAACTTCCCGTGAGGTACACACAATTTTCAAGATTTCTTTATTATATTTATCTTAGAAAGGAATCCCTTTCAACTGACAATGATCGTTTTATAATCAAAAGAGCTGTAATATTATGACGATATTTGACACAGAAATATTAAAATTGTTTCTTAGTTTATAAAAGTTAAAGAGAACTCTTGTTCATAATTTAATTCTGTTCCTTGCTGTTATAAAGTGCTCCAACCGTGTGCTCTCCAGTTCTAGCTCTTCGTCCTGAATACCATCATATTGTAAAACTTCTTAGTATGTAGAGCTACCTAAAAAAAGTAAAGGTCCGAAATCGATTCCCACTATTGCTTTATTTTATACTATCTATAATCACAGTATTTTAAAAAATACTACAAAATGCTTCCACTAATTCTTCAGATATACATGAGATAATCGTTGATTGTTAGGCCACAGGCAGGACTTTCACAGAGCCCAGAAATTGGCTTCGCATAGTGGCGTAGGATACAGAAATGCTTTCAAGCAAATAATGACGGAGTTAAAAGTCACAGCGCCGAAGTAGGTTAAGCAACTCAAGCAGGGATCAGAGCACAGTCTCAGAGCAGGCTAAGAAAGGAGGAAAGAATAGCCGAGACTCCCATGGAAGACTAGATACCTTGGCGTAAGTAACAACTAATGCTCCAAGGCAAGCATTAGGAATGAAACCAAGAAACTGTTACTGGTCTACTCTTTGCTCTCCAATTTATAGACGACTACAGCTGCTGTGCCAGTGCTGCTGTCCTGTGATCATGTGATTTCTAGGAGGTGCAAGAGGTCCGTCTGCTGCTCGTAGTAATCCCATGGTGTGTGGTACATCCATGAAGTGATGTTTATAAGCAAGAGTACGTTTCGTTCTTTGTATCGTAAAGCATATGGTATATTATACTGCCTGGCCAGTTCAAAAAATGATCTGAAGTGATATTTTTTTATGAGGGACAGACACTTAAGCATCACCCAAAGAATCACTAAAAGCACTAAATGCACCTAAGATATAGCTTGGAAGCACTAGGAAGGTAGTGGGAGAAAGCAGTACACAAGTTCTTTCCATAACACGAACAGTGTCGTCATTTCTCTTGATCAAGGGCTATTTCATAATTAATGTACGTATAATAACTCGGTAATGGTGAAGAGTGCTGCAGAATGTGAAACAGAGTGTTCATTAGGAGTAATTCTGTAATTGGAGAGGTCCAATGCAATAAGCGACTATATATCGTTGATACAATATGCATAGAATAAAGAGAATTGTGAATTTTAGAAGAGTTGTAATTATCACTTTAATGTAAAGGTGATCCATACAATAAAGAAAATTAAAATCTATTAACGTTGTTGTACCGTGTGGCTTATCAAACAAACTCGTCTAGATGAGCTGTTGACGAATATATAATGAAAACCTGATATAACAATATATGTATTTGAAATCCAGGAAAATATAATATTGAAATCCAAGTGCATACACCGAATGTGTTACATCTAGTCATAACAATGAGTCATGCTATTTGCGATACCACATGACTTAGTGTAAACTGGGTATTATGGATATGCTTTTCTCATCTTTTAGGTTCACTGGTATAAGGTAATTATATTAAAAAAGAAATATTTTTGGTTATATTCATTGATATAGGATATAATTGAAAAATGAAATTAAATGTTTGAGTTTTACGTCCTACGATTATGCTAAAGGACGGTGATGATGAATAATGAATGAAATGGTGGAATGAAGAAAGTGGGGGGAAACGGGAGAACCCCGAGGAAACCAACGCACACTGTGTTTGTCCACCACAAAGTTCACTTGGCGGGGTTGGGATCGAACCCGAGGCCCCTAGCACCAGAGGTGAACGCTCTACCACTGAGCCACCCCGGCCCTTAGGATATCATTGAGTGAAGTATAATATATTCTTAATCTACTATTCATGGAGATCACTTTGATATATAAGATATATAGGTCAAGTTAGGTTATATATTTTCAACCCTGAAGGGGTGGAGTCACTTCCGTGCAAGGAATTGAAACATGTTTTGGAACTTGCTCGACAGACCATTTCAGATAATATATAGGTTACCCCAAGGCCCAAAGTTCAAGTTTGAAGTCATTCCTAGTTAGAAGTAATGTTGTTTAACTTATTAGAAGTTGTTGTAGCTTGTTTACGATATAAGTAGTGTGACGTTCGTTTTATTTACTTGTATATATTTACTTTATTCAAAGCTATGGAAAGTTAGTAAGAAGCTTCGTTAGAGGAAGATGTGTAATATTGCTACGTACAATATTTCCAGTCAGGTAGTTGAGAAAAATATGAAACCTCTGAATGCACTTTGTAATTGGTTCCAAAGATGGAAACAAATTACATAATTTTTGGCTATTTCTCATTGGTTTCGAAATTCTAACATGGTTTAGCCCCTGTGGTAATTTTAGCATGATTTTCTCAATCAACACATATTACCTGAAAATTTTTTCTCCAAATTGTTGTTCTTGTTTCTCCGATTGAATGTCATGTTTAGAGAATAACTGGGATTTAATACATGAGACAATATTCAGATATTTAAGAAATGTTTTTAGTATATTTGTATTTTTAAGTACATATCGCTCATCCTGACTTATTACAGAAGGTACACTTGTGATTAGCTAAGGGATTTATCTATTTCTTTCTGGTGCTGAGATTCAATTCTTGAAAATATCATTAATAACTTTGGGTCAGGCTTTCCATTCGGCAATAAAATTATAACAAACTTTAAACTACAGTATAACATGAAATTCGAAACACACCAGCTCTTGATAGAAATCGAACTCGGGTCTCTCGTGCCGAGGACGCGTACGCCAGCAATATAATCAACGATATAGCACTCATATCAATATTTCATAATATAAATGTTTACATTAGAAATTGGTAATTTCATAAAACTTCAACCTGTTTATAACTTAAGTCAAGTTTGCTGCTAGCCCAGTTAAAATATTTATTGTAAATCATTGTTAACAAGATAATTTAATACCTACCAAATATATGATTGCAATAGCAATTGTGCCATCCTTTAGTGAACAACAACCACAGCAACATGAACGCACCCACCACCATGCCATGTTGACGTGTTTCAAATCTGAAAGTGAAATAATATTATATTTCAAGGCTGTGGAAGGAAATCAAAAAGAGTTTTGTTTAGAAATTCTTTCCAACAATCTATAGTCTTAACTATGACTAACAAAAGCTTTTAGTAAACGTTTCATTTCATAACAATTTTGCATATAAAATGGTCATATTCTTAGGTGGAAACAAATATGAACAAAGGATGAAAACTTGTAAATTAAAAGGAGGGTTCAAAGTTTTCCGCATAATATAGAAGGGAAGTAGAGAGATTAGAACAAATGAATATGAATTAAATTTGTCATTGTATATACTGCAATTTCAAATTAGACACAGTGATGTGAAAAATCGTTATATGATTGCAGTATAACTAAATGATTAGATAACAAAATATAGAATTCACTTAGTGAAACATCATTGGTCAATGGTAAGTTTTCTTTTCTCCCTTTTATTTGTCTTTCTTCTTTTTTTTTTTTTTTTTACAGATATGAATGACATTTATTTTAACGAGAAATTAGATAATATTATGGATAAACTGAACTACTTTTTACTTCGCAATCGAGGAGTGTTTAGCTGATTTCAGGAAAGTGCAAAATCTGAAGGGAAGTAGAGGCTCAATCAGTATGATCCAGAATTGTAACAACCGTCAAGAACATTCATTGCATGCAGAAGGGAATATTCTAAGATAGACAAAATTGGACTAAATCAAATAGTAGATAGAGTAGTAATCTTTACAGGTTTCATTCATTGCGTTGTTCATAAGATAACTAATAATGGCAGAAGTAACAAAGTTAGGCAAAAAGAATTAAAACTAGTCAGACAAGACAATATTTTGATGACCCATTCACAGTGTTGGCCCAGTTTCAAAGTTATTACTCTATTTTTTACCGTTTCGTGTCTAACCTAGCTTTTGAACTCTTATCTACTAGAAGCTCAAACTTAAATCTAATTTGACCTCGAGAGCATCGTTTGTTGCTAGGTGCTATAGTGTATTATGGTTATGAGACACTCTGGTAGACTAAGCCCACAGCCGAATTCCGGAAGTTCCCCTGAGAAATTAATTTGTTGAAGGTGGCTTAGCATGTTATGGCTAACGGGGGCGCGGTGGATCAGTGTTAGAGCGTTCACTTCCGGTGATTGGGGTCCCTGATTCAATCCCAGCTCGCGCCGTGTGGACTTTCTGGTGGACAAACACCATTCTCGTGGGTTTTCTCGGGATTCTTCCGTTACCTACCACTTTCTTCATTCCATCATTTCAATCATATCTCCTCATCACCGTCTCCTTTAGCCTAACCGGCATACCGAGGGACGTAAAACTCAAATATTTCATTTCGTGTCATTATGCCTATGTTGAAGAGGTGTATCAGCCTCCGTCAAATTTGGCCATGGTTTCTCAGGTAAAATTGATTTGTTGGTAGGTAGCATAGGGTTTCATGGCTATGTTGAACAACTGATGATCAGTCTCCGTTTGAGATTCTGTCGAATCATGTGCCCCATAGAAAAGTTTGTTCTTTCCGTCAAATAAAGTTCCCCCATGGGAAAGTTGAATTTTTATTTGGCTATTTTACTTTTATGGCTATTTTGTTGTCAAAGTTTCGTTTTTACAAAAAGTATCGGGTGTGTTATTTGAAGCTTGTGCAGAAATGCATAATTAAATTTTGACTGATAGTCACTGAAGGGTGATTGTCTTTGTTCGTTTGCCTACTTGTTTATTCAAATAGACGTGGATTTGTCTGTGCATCCGCCTACTTGTTGTTTATCAAAAGAGTTTAGTATAAAGTGAAAGAGGAACTTGGCATTAGTAGTAGTAAATAAAAGAAAAGATCATTATTATTTATATTGCTTTAAGTTTTACGCCCCACAATGATGCCTGGAGTAATAAAAGTTTAAGTTTCGTCTTGTATCATAAAAGTACGTAAAGGAAACTTGAACTGGAATCAAACAAAGAACACAAACAAACGTGTAATGATAATATTGGCCGTATGTTTCTTCATGAAAAAAGCTCACTTCTAATTCTTGGATTCGAATAAGAATGAATGATGAAGCAATGACAATGAATTTGATCACTAACAAAAGCACACGCATAAATACACACGTGTCATTGTTCCAGGAATACAATACAAGGTCAGCTAATGACTGTCACATTTCATTTTTATATTACATTGATAAATGCAACAGGTATATATCTTCTTTGTGAAGGAGATATATGTACGTGTCATAATGACGATAAGATGTGTGGAGGCGGGGGAGAGATGAATGCATAAAGTCGCTCAGAGAAAGTGGAGAGGAGAAACATAAGTCACATCAGTAGCAGTAGCCAAATAAAAGTCATTACTATATTATAAATGTATATGTTACTAGCAGCGTTCACCCCGCTTCGCTGGGGTCACCCCGGAACGCAATAAACTTTGTTACTTAGATAATTTTTACTTTTTCGCTTTCAAGTGATATGATAAAAACCATAGTAGATTGCAGTAAATGTTAACATTATATCGCCTGTCATTTATGTTAACCCGCCGAGTGACACGGTCATGCGGGTTGCATATAAATACGTTTATTTTTACCTATGATGAACTAACAAAGGATTTGTACGTTATGGACACTTGAATGGTCAATTATCTCAAGACAGTGGTAATTAAAAATTAAAGTGATATGATAAAAACCATCTAGGGTCCAAATCCTAATAACCCCCCAAAAATGAAAGAAATTGGTTCAGCCGTATTAGCGTGATGAGGGAACAAAGGATTTGTGCGTTCTCTTTTATATATAAGATGTGTATGTTGGCTTTAATAATATTTTCATTAACCTAAAAGTCTAGCTCCCACTAGAAGAAGGGTTACTCTTTAATAATAATAATAATAATAATAATAATAATAATAATAATAATAATAATAATAATAATAATAATAAATATTATTATTATACTATTGTTATTATTATAACAATGTGTGCCTGTGGACAGAATTTTACATGTGGAGTGTCAAGGTACTTCATGCATATAAAATGAAACGAATTGAAATCTTGAAGTTTTCACATGCCTCGTATATACTGTGTATGTTAAAGCAGACGATGATGAAAGAATGAAATGATGGAATAAAGGAAGTCGAAGGATATGGGAGAGAGCACGCACACAGTGTCTGTCAACCACAAAAACCACTTGGCTAGAGCTGGGAGCTCTCACGCACCAGGTATGAATGCTCTGAAATTGAAGAACCGACCCCTTCACACACGCACACACACACACACACACACACACACACACAGACATATATATATATATATATATATATATATATATATATATATAACTCCATGTTTACCCTTTGACTACTGTTTTATCGATTATGCAACGATGGCGGGGCATGGTCCCCAGCTAGGCGAAGGGGTACTCTTTAATAATAGTAGTAATAATAATGTGTGCCTGTGTACAGAACATCATATGTGGAAAGCAAAATTATTTACTCATATGAAATGAAATAAATGAAATCTTTCAATTTTCACGTTCCTCGGTTATACCGTTCAGGTTAAAGAAGACAATATTAGTGAGAATGAAATGATGGATTGAAGTGTTTGCCTAGCACAAAAACCACTTGGTGTGAGCTGGACCTTACGAACCGGAGTTGAATGCTCCGACACTGAAAAATCGCGACCCCTGGACCTATCTAATATAAGTAAATAAAGGGTTTCATTGTCTTTTTGTCTGTTTGTATGTCTGCATGTCTATGTGCGGCGTGGGGACCAGACGAGTGGACAGAAAACTAGCAAACTTTAGTCACGGATTCCTTGGTCCACGTACCAGACTAAGAGTAAGCGCCTTTTTGTAAATTCGAACAAGAGGGTCTCAAGAGGTCGTTTACCGCGACATGTAAAAGTAGTAGTAGCAAACGACCGATATTGGTGTGGAATTCATAATTTTCGCGAACACTAAAATCAATGCTGAAACTCCGAAGCATTAACTACATTCGATTAAGAGCCGAGGTCACCGCGGGTTGGAAATACGGAGACATATAAATGACCGATGTTGGTCAAATCTATAGTTTTCTTTGTTGCTGAGATGGATGGCGATACTACCACAGGCATTAACTTCCAAATACAGTCATATGCGAAGAATGGGTACTTCAGCTAATATATATATATATATATATATATATATATATATATATATATATATATATATATATTAGCTGGTATACATATAAATCCAACTTCATGTTTTTCGTTAGGCTACAGTTTAAAGATTGTTTCAACGAGTATGCTTCGAAGCTACGCAAGACGGTAATTATATTGACGAACTAAATGGCAAAATGAAGAATCGCATGAATATGGTGTTTGCTCACTACTAAACCCACTTTGTGCATGCTGGGATTGACCCAGGAATCTAGCGTGAAAAAGGTGAGCGCTCGGTTATTCAATCGGCGATGACACGAGGATCGGGTATACCATTCCTTTTCGACTCGCAGGTTCAAACCAGCATGTTTGCTTCGAATTTCCTGCCACTCTAGAAATCACGTTGTGATTTTCGTTTCTCTTTAGTGGACTTTCTTATCATTGTATACAAAAAACAGTAGAGTTACTTTTGACACTATTCACCTTAGCCTCTATTTGTAAAGTCAACATAAAATGAGAGTAACAAGGACTTGCATTAGCGATATATACTAACTTAGAAGTATAGAGGAATGGAGAGCTTAGCATACGAACCATATCTTGAAGAATGTGTTTTCTCTTCTTACATGCTTATTAACCTTGTTCAATACATAGAACCTTTATTGTTAGAAGGAATTCGTTTTGGGGACGTGTTCAAATTTAAAACGACGACAAATTGTTTTAAATTCGTGATATCGCTCCTAAATTAGACAAAATTGATGCAAATATCGGGATTTCGAGGGATGGGTTTCGGACCTCAGGACCCACCCTATGTACACAGGAAATGATGACTATTTGTAATAGAGATTGAAGTATTTAAAAACAAATTAAAAATGAAATTAATCATCCATTGTGATATTCTTCCTTGCCTAACTGGATGAAATGTTTCACATTTATTGCTATACTAAACATTGTATAATGGTGTCTGAGTTTAATATATTTTCTTTCAGTTTTTTTCTTTCATTTACATTCATAAAAAGGCAAAATCAAACAAATTAATTTTCATAAATCATTTTTGCTTCCTTAATAATAGTTTATAGATAATATTATTCTAAATTCACGTACTGCTAAGACGTAGAATCAACAACGTAGCATACCCAAGACATATTAATAGTAAATAAATATACATAATTATTCTTCAATGTATACGTATGGAATATGCATACAATCTAGTATAAATGTTCTGTACTTCTTGTAGGTACTGTACATATATTGCTACATGAAAAACACATCAAATTGTATCTATGAATGTATCTCAAACCTACCAAATTGAAGATCGTAAAGCAAACCAGGAAAAATGCACATCGAGAATTCCCGTTCTGTCTTATATAGAGATGCAAAGTGATAACAGGTTTTACTTTGAAATTTCATTACTGGATGTCATAATGCGAAAAGGAAAAGGCGAACAATACTGGAATTGTACTTTTTTGATCTCTAGTTCTATGAAGTTACGCCGTATGAAGTTATGCTTAAAAAAATATATGTAAGAAATTAGTACTTATGTTTCTTTTCTGATTACTTCAAAAGCAATATCAAAAATGCCATTGTATATTGATATAATTCCGTATTTTATATAAGGAGACCCGGCCATTTTTGGAAAAGGTAACAATGTAACCGAAAATTTATAGAGCAGCAGGAAACTACATTACATTGAAATTTTAGGACATTTCTATTATTATGAATTTATACCATTCCGGGTTATATGGTAACATATACCTTCAGTTTGTAGAAATTGACCTTACCTCCGAAAATTTAATAAAAAAAAACAATTTTCCTTGGATATTTCTACCCTTTATCGGATAATGGTTACTTCAGAAACGTTGCCAAATATCACTTTATAAATTGATGCTATTTCGTGTTATCTGTTAACAAGCTATCTCAGTTTGGCAAAGTGAAATTATGAGCGGAAATTTACTGTTAATACTTTGTAATGGGGGTTGATAATACTTTCATAGGGTATAACTACCCCATGTCAATTGTTGTTTACTTGAAAAACAAGTTCAAATATATACATTATAACAGGATACAATTCCTGTTATTTTCTAATATATGCATTCACTTAGGCAAATAAAGGAAAATTGGATAGGAAGGCAACATTTCGCAAGAAATAAATACCCCGTCTTTTTTGTACAAATTTTCTTTTTGTGTGCTTTGAAACCCATGATTGTATAGAACAATACTTAAACGACATTTTCCACAAATTTACTTACCATAAACCAGAAGTGACTATATTGACACCGAGTCCCGTTGCTCATTTCAAATCATAAGGTTGAACAAGGGTGTCCTAAATGTTTTTCAGGCTGTCAGCTGTAGCTAGTTGATGTACTGCAAGTGTAGGAAATCTTATAATCACGAATTTTTCTTGTGTCGAAAAAAATAATTAACTTTCTAAAAAATGAATTCATTTTAGAATCTCACGTCATTAAGACGTAACTACCGAGCACGACAGTGATGATTCTTTTTTGGTTTGTTGGCAAGATAGATTATCTAAAGCAAGAACCAATAGATAGTGCTGTCAATTTCGTTCTGAAAGTTTACGCGTCCTCGATGCTTATTGCGTCCTAGATGTTTATCATTTTTGTTTCAGTATATGTACAACTCTGATAGTGGTTTTACTTTCAGCGCTGTCTGTCAAAACAGGAAGCTACATATTTTTTGATCGAAACAATAAAAATTGTATAGAGCAATTATTATGACCTATACGGAAATTAATAAAATGTCATACAACGAAATTGTGCATGTATAACGTAATTCTTAAATCATAATAATTATATTCTGACTTGTAATTTTCAAAGGTTCAATACTTTTAGAAAACATGATATCACGTTTCACAGACAGGCGGCTCTGAAAACCAACGAATAAGAATTAACATGCAATTTGGAAAATTTGGTAGGGTCGATTGCAAACGTTTCCACATCTGAGCCAGCTTTTACTGTGTTGTCTAAAGATATTCCAGTTTTACGTCGAATGTTACGTCCCACACGCTATAGGAGATGGTGGTGATGGTTGTTGAGTTGATTTTGAGTTTAACGCCCCTTTCAGCAGCGAGGCTATATGAGGCGGGACCTACCCATTAACTTATAATCAGAACCACATGGGCTCACGCTGGAAATGGTGATTATTTGAATGAATTAATTGGTGAAACAGACAATGTGGAAGAAAACAGAACCCCAAAAAAACCTACGCCTATGTTATTTGTCCAACACAATTCTCATTTGTCGTAAACCCAAATGGCTTGGTAACGTGGCCCGTATATTTTATTAATTCATACTGTCATTATGCACAACCACAGACATTGATCAGCCCTGATAGGAGACAAACGTTCATTGTGTGTTCAGTGCATGTACTTTACAATGTAATGTGTTACTTCCTATAAAAGCTAGACACGTCCGGTGTCGTGAAAGAATATCTACACAAATAATTGTATATTTAAACTAGTGAGTGTCACTACATTTTACAGTTTAATTAACATTACGTATGACATTTTTAAAGAGTCAGTAAAACATACTTAAAGTGGTTCTTCCCAAAAAAATACGAAGTGGTAATATTCACTGTGCAACTTTAATAATCATGTTAAAGAAAAAAAAATCATTTTAACACTAAACTACCTCCAAACTATTTTCCTCAACATGTTACAACGATATTCTGCTGGTACAAGATGCTATTAGCATATTTTAGTCAAAGTAAACTTTAACTTTCATACTTTTCTTTCAAATTGCAAAATAAAATGTCATGATTGTTTAATTTAAATGCTGATATATATTGAATTTGGGTTTAGATTCTCTTTAGAGTACTGACATTATACGATATTAAGATAGAGGACCAGCAATGGCAAATGCAAATAATAATGTGGTTGAGAAACATGAAATGTCACGTCACTATGAGGCCCAGAAGGACTCTGAAGGTGGGTTCTACAAGAATCACATAATTTCTTTCCATCACAGGTGATGTCAGAAGAAGAAGAAGCAAGAAGTGCTTTTCAACTCGCTTTTCCCTTAATTAGTAATTATATGCCAAAACCCCTGACATTACATCTGATTCAATAACTGTGACAACGTCTCGCCACCAAATTGATCGTATATGAGTTATGTCGCCATTCTGATGACCAAATCGGTTTTCACAGCAGAAATACTAATATGATTGCTTATGTTTTCTTGGATAGTGCGAGGGAACGCTCTTAGCTCATCGTCAGAGTAATTACGTCTAATGTGCTGGGTACTTGTTTATATTCCAAGCTATGTTAGTTTGTGGTGGACGATATCGTGCACGTGGATTTTCTCGTGGTAGTAAAATAACCCCCCACATTCAAATCTCGCAAATTCTACAATCATCATTCCCTTACTTTCATCATTTGTCTGTCCTAACTTCAAGAACATAGGCGTGTGGCGTTATCGGGAAACTTCGTTTTAATTCTTTACTTTGTCTGTGCATAAATCTTATAGTGGAACTGAATTATACGAGCAGTTAATGAGAATAAAAAAAATCCATATATCCCTCTCCATAAATGTTTCCGTACACAAGAGAAAGAATCTATGTGATGCTAAATGGTAGTAATTTAGTCATCGTAATGTTCACGTCTCTTTCCTTGTGCTCACTTTATTTTCCTCTGTTTTCTCGGCGGACCTTTGTTTTCCTTTGTTTCTTCTCTCTATTAAGCCGTAAGTCAATTTGTCACATTACATCATTCCTGAAAGGAGTGCAAAACTCTAAACCATACATCCTTCTTTATTATTTACCTGAATTTTTTGTTCATGCTTTTACCTACATTAAAATATTGTTCCAATCCACGTCCTGTAACGCTTTTGATGTTGTGTGATCTCTATCAATGCTCCCGTGTAGATTCGACATCACGATGAGTTATAATTCCAGGTTAATTATTGCTTCTTGTGTTTCGTTACCGCGTCTAAATTTAAATTCTTCCCCTAATGTTTAGTTGCTTCAGTAGATTATTAATCTGTGGATATGCATAAAACTCAAGTTACTCATCAAATTGAGGATAATATGTTGCAACGACACTGATCAGGAGATTATTTTGACAAATTACTAGAGTAAGATAAATTGTCGGTAACGGGATAATAATCCACGATTAGTGTTTTGTAGATAATCACAACTGCGAGTTAGTTGTTACTGCGATTACTTCAGTTGTCTCTAGAGAAAGAAAGACTGATATTTGTAATGATAATCCATTGTTAACCGCAATGGAACGATTAAAATACCCGAATTGTACTACTTGATTATAACGTTTATTTTATAAATAATTTTCCAACTTTGCTAAGGTTTTAAATTGACAAAATTAGTTTCGGATTTTAAAATTAGTACATATGGATACGGTAGTTTCATTTATATTAGATTTAAGGAGGTTCATTTGATGGTGTGTTACCCTACTGTATGCCACTCTCTGTGGTTCAATTATACTTTATAGCACAGACGGCTTCATTCGTTCATTTAACAGAACTTCTGACATTTTAACGCGGACCGTCTCTCAGACCGCTGCTACTTTTCGTAACATTATATTTTCCACACTCTCACTACTACAATTGGATCTTTTCGTCTACCTTCCTGTCCAGCAAATGGTTACGTATTGTGAAGTTCTTGTTATAATTGATCCCTTGTGCGCGGCTCTGGAGGGGTCGAGCGGTCTCACATACGTACTATAGTAGTTACGTGAGTATTTTTCTATTCAGTTGTCTTTCGTTATCTACTGATTATTAGCAGTTTTGTGTCTTTCCATGTGGCACGTCTTGCACCACGCATCAAATAATGACCCAGAGACTGGAAAATCTGAAATAATCATATTTTATAACATGAGTAAAGGCGGAGTGGACACTGTAGACAAAAAATGTACAGATTATACATCAAGTCGTCGAACAAGACGATAGCCATTGACAATCTTCTTTTTGCTGGTGGATTTTGCGTGCGTCTTGCGTCAATGCGCATGTCTTGCATCAAGTCTACGCTAAGTCCGCAGTGATGACAAGACTTTATTTAATGAAAACGTTGGCAAAGGGACTTGTTAGGCCTCAAGGTCTCACATAGAACGTAGATTGTTCATCGGACATCAGCCATGAGAGCTGAGTTTTTCAATCAAGAGCATACTACAGCTTGAAAATAAGTTTCCCACCATCGCGCACAAGGAGTTCAAGAGGGAAACATAGTCCACTCTCCACTGAGTTGTAAGCGGAAAGCAAAGATATTCGTGTCAGCGGTGTGGGGTACCGATTTCTTTTCAGTGCAGAATAAAAAAGATATAATTGTCTACCTGAAGAAAGTGCATGCTGTCAGAAAAGTCAGTGCGATACTTTCTTTACCCGCAAAACGTATTTTCTTTACTCTCGCGATCATGTAAGAACTAAAAACAAGTTTTAATCATTATTTTTTACTACAAAAAATGTAACAGTACAACTATAACAATACTTTCTTGTAAGTTTAAAAAGCTAAAATTCCATGTTTTTTCTCCGTTTTTAGTGTGTTTTTATTCTCAGTGCATCTATAAGAAGAGTGTATTTTAAACTAGTGTTATTTTGGCTACATAGAATCGCAGAAAAAATTGAATATTTCAACAATTACAATTTTAGAATAACAATGAAAGCATTGTTGCAAATTTTGACTATGTTCTTTTTCTTATTGCTTTAAAAATAAAAAACTTTTTTTTACATCATGAAATTTGTGTTTTATTTTTCTATAAGCAGCTAAGATATGTAAGATAGCATTTTTTAAAAATTGCAATAAAACTACTATTCAGAAAATGCGAAACAACAATGCGGTCTGGCAGACCGTTCCATAGTAGTTACGTGATTATTTTCGTCCATAGCATTTAAGGGTTAAATCTTTATAATTTCGCTTTATTGGAGTTGGATAAGAGTTTGTACATTAAATACTACAGATCAAATTTGAAAATAAGTAACTTAAATAATCCGGAGCAGTGAATCGTGACAGTAATCTGTGCATCCACACATATGTAAAAATGGCCTATGTTTAGCAGAAAGAGTCCAGCTCTTTTGTCTAAAAATGTTACAATTTGGTAATTTCTGTTTACATTCGGTTAGTTTAGAGTATGTTATGTTAGTTTAGGCTAGCTTAGGTTAGTTTGGTTTAGTTTAGGTTAGGTTAGTTTGTGTTAAGTTAGTGTAGTGGTCACGCATAATTTTCCAAAAAGAGATAGAATTTCGCTTATTTCTATAATATGAGGTAAGTTTAGGTAAGTTCTTGTTAGCTTAGGTTAGTTATGTTAGATTAGGTAAAATTTGGTTACGTTATGTTACGTCTAAGTACTTGCATCATTCATTTCTCCTGTAAATTTTGTTTTTTTACGTGCTTCTGGACCCCTTGTACTAAACAAACCCGGTAAAAATTTGCAGTAGTTTGCTAACCATATTTTAATATACCAGTGTGTGCATAATCTAAATATGTTGTGCTGCTAGCTGTGAGATGCATATCTACGTACGAATATATTAAGTACACTTTAACTTGTTAAGCCCTTTTCGTCCACATTGCTGTCGTTAACTACAAAATACGAAAAAATAAGGTACCTGAAGCTAGTGTGCTAATTACAATGTAAATCTATTAAAAGTGCTTCACGTTCGATTACATAAGTGAGTAAATATGAAGAACACCATATTAGAAACTATATTACAACGGCGGTGTATTTTTGTACAGTGTATAGAAGCCGTATTTTATGTTTACTGGTGAAGCGCTACTAGTATGATACTATGACAAGTGCTATTTATATTCCTGTCATTGCCAAAACTCACTTGTTTTCACTATTCACACTTATGCGAATACCCAACTTCGCTCATGCCTCCCTTTTCCCAACGCTTGGACCCCCAGCTTCGTGCCGTCTCATATCGGTTAAATAGCATTCGTCCTTTTAGTGGTCACCTGGCTGAGGTTGTGTTGTGTTTCGATTACTGTCGTTTTTATGCATATATCCGGGCTCCTTATTTATACGCAAATCGTAAAAGAATTGTAAATTTTAAACAATTATTTATGACTTCTCCTTGAATTTTAACTATTCCATGATAGCTATTTTCATGTCATCCAGCATAATTCATCTCCGAAACAATAAGAAGGATGCAGATTTACTTTTAAAATGCTTAGCTGTTATCGGTACAAGTACAGACAAGTGCGATAAAAGCTAACAGTAAATAGCTACAAAAAAGCACTAACCAACTTGTGTTAGGTAGCTACTAAAAGCGAGAATTTAGATTTAGGATTTAGATTTCTGGGCTTTCGGCATCAAAGGGCATATTAACCCGTCACGTTTTTGAGGGATAACGTCCCTCGGCGAGCACACTGAAAGGGTAGAAAGAAAGAATTGAGGAAGGAAAGAAGAGGCCTAGGATCTATGTTAGGTACCACCCCGGCGTTTGCCTAGTGTGAATAAGGAAACCTTATTCAGGATTGTTCGCATTAAAAAGCTTTTTATAGTTTTTCGATCGAGTGTGCCCACCGGGAATCGAACCCGGAACCATTCACACTGAGGGTAAAGCAAGAATGATAGTTAAAGTGCACAGACTAGGAGCACCAAAACTTTTGCTTAGCAGAAAATAATACATTATTTTTAACAGGTCAAATCATAACACTTACCACATTGCTAATGGGTGCAGGTTTTGTTTTGTGCATTCTATTTTGGAAGGTTTACAGACAATATTCAATACTTTGCATGAAAAAAAAAAACATGTTTATAAGGAGCAAATTCCTGCAGGCATCAGAATTAAATACAAAGTAATACACCTATATTTTAGGTTTACAAGTGTAAGGTTACTAGTGTAAAACAATTTCAAGCCCTTTGCGATGGATAAAATAAGTGAGTGCGTATGAAAGATGGCTCAATTAGATGCTATTTTCCACCTGTGGCGTATTTCTACACAGTGTACAGGAACTTTATTTTATATTTGCATGTGCAGCCTTACTAGTATGAAACCATAACAAGTGCTATTGAAATTCGTATCATTGCCGAAATCAACTTTCTCCCACTACCTTCGACTGCGTGCACACCTACCATTGCTGGCGCTCCTGGTCTCTTCGGACTTCCCCCTCCCGCGCTAGTATGCGGACCCACTAGCTACGTCCTGTCTGACTCCGTTAAATAGTATTTTTCTTTCAATGCTCACCTAGCGAAGGTTGGTTTGCGTTTCTTAACTGTAGGTTTTATTCTACCACTTGGAAGCCCTATTTATACGTAAATCGTAAAAGAATTATAATTTTTCAGCAAGTACTTTCTGTGGCCCGTTTGAATTTTATCTATGCCAAGTGAGGTATTTTTATGGTGCCCAGTGGAAACTTTTTAGTTTATAATAAGTAGGATATTAGTGAAAGATTTATAATTTTTCAACAATTCTTTCTAGTGGTGCGGCAAAAGTATACCTGTGCGTTCTAATGGAGCTTATATAATCTAGCGTAAAAAGCGATCGGCTTCATGAACCAAGCTACCTTTTGATGAGGTATATCTTCCGCACCTCCACCTGACCTTTTCGAAGCATTTTAATATTTTTAATTTTATTAGGTAGACCAACTTAAGTTTATTAAGTTGAGATTTTAAAATTCATTTTATGAATAAATCTGGTGCTGTTCCTCTAGTAGCAATATTTCTGTAAAGAGTATTTTTGTATTCCATAAACATTCATTTTCTCATATAATTATAAAAGTAATTTAATGTAAAATAAGCATAACCGCATGCCGGACACTTTTTTCCCTGAATATGTTTTGGAATCACGTATTTACATTAGGCAATCTAGTCGTATTCGCTAGGCAATCTGATTGAATCGACCACAGAAAAAAGAATGTCTTTCAAATCAGTTGCCAGTTCATTTGTCGTCCTTAACTTGAAGCGATTAACTTGAAGTCCCGTCTACATGGTCGGTTAAGTTGAAATTTACGTCAATTCAACTGCATCCAACGCAAATCGATTAAGTAAAAAGCCCCAAAATTCACATTTTAGTTATCTGTTGAAAGAATCTGAAGTTGAGTGATGCCAAAGCAGGACGCGTGGCCGATGACGTTTGTACCACGTGAATGATAGTACTGTTAAAAATCTTTAAAAAACGAAAAATCTTTAAAAAAACGACCCGACCCGTGATGCGACCCGATTGATCCGTCCCGACTAGCATTTTCTCCGATCCCAAGAGGTTCGTCCAGTACATGGCTGAAGTAGCACTCTTATTGGTCAGTACGGATGACGTCACAAAGATTCAAGTTCAACCTGCTACTTTGCGTATTGCTTTCGTTTCTCTGTTTTGTGTGTGCGTGCTTAAAAACAGAGAGAGGAGATTATTAATATTATTACTTGTGAAATACATTGCATTATAATTCTTGATTTATGTTCGCTTCTTACGCGGTACAAATAAATTATTCTTAAATAAGTCTTCGTCCAAATAAAAGTGTTATAAAACGCACTTCACATGAATGTTATTATTGACTACAATTTTAACATTTTTATTAAATCACAGAGACAATATTAGCTGATGGTGCTCACAATGAATACACTGGCTTTTGCAGAAATCGTGCACTTTGTTATGCAACACCTCCTTTTGATTTCAAATTTATATACAGAACTTTGGTTCCACTCAATTGATGATGTAAAATTGAAAACGTCTTGGCCTTGTTACCATACTTTTACCATGTACAAAAATGTTTCTCAGATTAACTTTACATTATACGCTCCAGTTCGTCTTTATTTCCATTCAAAAGTATTTCTGGTTTAGAAGTATTTTTCGGCAAATAACGTTGTAGTGTCGTCATTGATAAGAATTGCTCGGTTCAATTGCACGAGAAATGCTCACCAAACTCAACTACATGGCCATTATTAGCTAGCATTCTTTATGAACCATATAAGGATACCAACTGGACCATACAATATGAATTGCATTATATTTCGTTAGAGTTTAGCATCCCTTTCAACACTAAGGTTATAATGAGACATGGACCTACTGCTTCACGCGGAATCTGAACCATATGGGATTACGCCGGGAATCGAATCCGGATTTCCTGGGCTAAAGACGCGTGTTAACGATATAGTCACTATATAGTTATAGACCCTGCTTTTCTTTAGAATGAATATACCAGAGTCAACTTTACATTGCCTTAAACTTTAAACCAGTGGTTCCCAAGGGCCAGCCTTTTGAAGAGAACTTGAAGAACAAGCGAGGGATCACAAGCTGACTATAAAAGTAAACTATAAAATTGTCAAAAAAAAACAGATATTACGTGTTTGATAATTCGTCTTTCTTACATTCCCATTCGAGACTTTTTAAGTAATTAAACCTTTAATAAATATAAACAGATGAAAACAAGACGAGTGGTTTGAGGTTTGGAGACCCGTTCAGCAGCAAAGCTATATGAGACTTGAAGCTATTGCTTAACGTAAAATCCTAACTACATAAGTTCTCGCCGAAAATCAAACTCAGGTCTCTCGCACCGAAGACGTCTATGTTAATCATATAACTACGAGGGAACTAAAGATGAAAATATGGTTATGATTGCATTATCGTTATTATTATTATTGAAGACTTGAGATTTCAATACTGAATTTGAAATCAGACAAAAAAGCACATATGGCCAATGAGTGGTAGAGAGGTTAGCGAGAAGTATACAGGGTTTAAGAAGGAGGCGCCAAGTAAACGGTTGGGAACCACTGCTTTAAACTTATCACTTACACTTTATAACCTCGCACTTGTGCTTCCTGTTTCGCCCTGCCCTTGTGCGGATTTGATGCAAAACTAGCTTGTACAGACCAGTCAGCACAGGTTGACCTGTATTTTACGCATTTGATGATATAACTGCATCAAGAAACCATTACCAATAAAGACACGACAATAACATCTGTTACAAAATATGTCTCCACGTCCAATGCACATACGAACTGCAGGAATTATTTTTTTTTAAAATTATCTCTATACGAAACTCGTAATGTTTAAATTGGTTTATTCCATAAGTGGATTTTCATTCTGCTACAATGCTTTCAAAAAGGATTTGCTTTATAATCCACTGTGAAATGTAGGAGACCTAAGAAAACAGACACCTGAATAGTACATGAAGTGAAGTTAAGAGCAAGGATACCTTATCTGAAAACACTAGCTTTGAAAAACACTGCAGACTACTGTATGTTGCATTTACTGCAAATTTTGAAATCATATTCCAAAAAGTAGCAATTTACAGGAAAGATGTAGTAATTTAGATCTGATTTTCAAATTGAATTTAGCGTTCATTTCAGCAGGAGCCTCGTGAGCTTCTGCGGGAGTCTAACACGGGCCTCTGCGCGAAAGGAGTGTACGCTACCCACCTACCTATTAGGAAACTATATGTAGTAATTTAGAAACGAAAGAGAATATCTTAGGAACTAGCTTGTCTATACACTAAACCATGTAAGCATAGTCTTACAAACTTATAAACAACAACGCTAGACGTCTTCGGTGTGGGAGACTTGAGTTTGTTTTCCGGCGAGAACTTATGTAGTTAGGATTTTACGTTAAGCAATAGCTTCAAGTCTCATATAGCTTTGCTGCTGAACGGGTCTCCAAACCTCAAACCACTCGTCTTGTTTTCATCTGTTTATATTTATTAAAGGTATAATTACTTAAAAGTCTCGAATGGGAAGAAAGACAAATTACCAGACACGTAATATCTGTTTTTTTTTGACAATTTTATAGTTTATTTCTGTAGTCAGCTTGTGATTCCTCGCTTGTTCTTCAAGTCCTCTTCAGAAGGCTGGCCCTTGGGAACCACTGGTTTAAAGTTTAAGGCAATGTAAAGTTGACTCTGGTATATTCATTCTAAAGAAAAGCAGGGTCTATAACTATATAGTGACTATATCGTTAACACGCGTCTTTAGCCCAGGAAATCCGGATTCGATTCCCGGCGTAATCCCATATGGTTCAGATTCCGCGTGAAGCAGTAGGTCCATGTCTCATTATAACCTTAGTGTTGAAAGGGATGCTAAACTCCAACGAAATATAATGCAATTCATATTGTATGGTCCAGTTGGTATCCTTATATGGTTTATGAAGAGTGCTAGCTAATAATGGCCATGTAGTTGAGTTTGGTGGGCCAATTGAACCGAGCAAGAATAAGAATAAGAATAAGAATAATTTATTGTCGTTAAACAACATGATGTTGTAATAGACAACGTCAAAATTTAAGTTTGCGTACATGTAATATTTACAATTTTAATTAATCAATACAATATTTTATATTTTACCTAGTACTACTTTTCTATTCTAATCCTGAAACTTCTTCCTGAAATTCTGAAATACTATATATACACTTTTCTAAGAGCCACTTTTTACAAAAACATTTAAAATTTTTTATCTCCATTTCTCTCACTCTGAGTGGCAACAGATTATACAATTTCATCCCTATATATTTATAACTATTTTGAGTTTTGCACAGCCGCACATGGGGAATATTTATTTCATTTTTGCGCCTTGTATTGTGTGAGTGAACACTACTTCGAGTAACATAATTTGTACAGTTTTCTTTGATATACATAAGGCACGATAATATGTACAAGGATGGGATGGTCATTATTCCAAAATCTTTAAAAAAATGTCTGCAAGATTCTCTCTCTGGAATTCCTGTTATCGTTCTTATCGCTCTTTTTTGCCACTTAAATACTGTTTGTGCCCCGGAAGAATTACCCCATAATAGTATGCCATACGAAAGATGAGAGTGAAAGAAAGCATAATATGCATTGATTAATAGACTTTTACTTACAGATATTTTTAATTTACGTAACACATATACTGCCCTTGATATTTTTTTACAAAGTTGCATAGTATGCACATTCCAGTTTAATTTCGTATCTAAGTATATCCCTAATAGATTAACTGAGGAGCATTCTTTTGTATCAGTTGTGGAGCTGCTGAGATGAAAGTATAACTTCTCTGTTTTATTATGATTCAAATGTAATTTATTGTGGAACAACCAAACAGTAGATTTATCTATTGCTTTATTATTTTTTGTGTGTATTGCGTTGATATTATTATCTTTTGTTATAAATGTAGTGTCATCGGCATACATAACAGTGGTTTCTAATAAGTAGTCAGGTAAATCGTTAATATATACCAGAAATAGAAAAGGTCCAATGACACTTCCCTGTGGCACTCCTGTTAATATATCAAGTACGTTTGACTGTTTATTTTGTACACACACAACTTGTTTTCTACTTTCAAGATAAGACCTGATCAATAGGAGCTCAGTTCCTCTGATCCCATAATACTGTAATTTCTGAATCAATATTTCATGTGAAACAGTATCAAAAGCCTTACTTAAATCTAATAATGTTGCGCAAGCGAATGAACTGTTTTCAAAGGCATCAATTATCTCAGATACAACTTTTTCAACAGCTTTGATTGTGGACATACCTTTCCGAAATCCATATTGTGCACAGTTAATGAGTTTGTTATTTTCAAAGTACAGAGTTAGTTGTTCTTTCATGCAATGTTCAATAATTTTTGATACAATTGGTACGAGAGATATTGGTCTATAGTTGCTGGGACAGTTTTTGTCCCCTTTTTTATGTATGGGAATAGTAACCGCAATCTTAAGACAATCTGGGAACACTCCTTCTACTAGTATCCAATTAATTAAGTGTGTAAGGGGTTCCACTATTACGTCTATAATGTTTTTAATTGTACTATTAGTAAACCCATAATAATCCTCGCTACCAGATGTCTTAAACTTACGAACCACTGACAAAATTGCTTCAGGTGTTACGTTTGTCCATTTAAATGTCAAGTTACTAGTATGATTTCTACATGAACTTAGAATACTTTTAAAGTCTATAACACCGTTTTCTGTGGACTTAGAGATATTGCTTGTATTACCATTTACATACTTAGCACTACTTACAAAGAATTCATTAAAAGTGTCAGGGGATATTGATATTAAATCATTTTCTTCTCGTACCCCTATTTCCCTGTTTATAATTGTCCACCCTGCTTTACATTTATTTGTATGGTTTACAATAAAATTGTCGTTTGCCTTAATTTTTGCCGCACTTATTTCCTTTCTGTAGTGTCTTTTAGCTCTGATGTATTTTTCTTTTCCCACAGGACAGCCCGATTTAGCCCTATTGTACCAAGCAATGACAACTTTACGAAGCTCTGCTAGTTGCGGAGTGTACCAGTTACTAACATTTTGCTGTAATTTGTTTGTAGATAAGTTATAGCGTTTAAATTTTCTTGGACAACATTCGTTTAGGCATCGTGTTAACTTATGCATAAAAAATTCACACGCTTCTACTACATTTTTACATCTGAAGAATATTTGCTGCCAGTCAATTTCTTTTAATTTATGTCTTAAACTACAGATATTATCTAAACTAAGTACTCGAAAACTCTTGGTCACCACCCTAGTATTATTGTGTTTGACAAAAGGGTATAACACATATAGGCCATCGTGATCTGACAATGAGCACTGTACTACACCACACGATAAATCATTTCTATATACATTTGTAATAATGTTATCTAAACAAGCTTCCTTTCTTGTTGGCTGATCATTTAGAAAATAAAAGTTATATGATCTAAGTATATCAGAAAAATAATTCTTGGTAGGAGTATCAACTAAAACATTGATATTTACATCCCCCAGATATAATATGTTATATTTATCATGCTTACTTAAGTAGTTAGTAAGGTCTTCCCAGCGTGTAAGAAAGACATTGACATCCGTATCTGGTGTTCGATAAATTGATACCACAATTGTTTTCGAGTTAGGAAATAAAATTGCAACTACTTCAAATTCCCCCTCATAGCAGAAATTATCTACGTTAATAACAATATAGTCATTGGTGAAGCCATCTCTTAAATAAATTGCTACTCCGCCATGGGTAATTCTACTTCTATAATAGCTTGCTGCCATGATATAATTTTTAGGTACGTATAGAAGCATTTCTTCATTTCTAAGCCAGTGTTCATTAACACAAAGAATATGGCACGGAAATGAGTCAAGAAAAATTTCAATTTCAATTAATTTGTTTCTTATTGATTGTACGTTAATGTGGAATATCAAGATATTTTCAAAGTCAGAATTTATAACACCTTTCATATTTGAAAACAGACCAGAGTTACTTTGTGCTAAAATTATATCATTTATGTTTCTAACATTAAGAAGTCTAGTTAAGTTAGATTGTTTAATTCGACCAACTTCATTATTATCTATTTGCTCAATTTCTTTTGCTGTGCCATTATATGACTCTGTAAACAATTTTGTATTGTTTTCCGTGCACCCTTGTATAGCATTATGTTGAGGTTTACCTTGCTCCGTGCAAGGCTTATCAATGACGACACTACAACGTTATTTGCCGAAAAATACTTCTAAATCAGACCTACTTTTGAATGGAAATAAAGACGAACTGGAGCGTATAATGTAAAGTTAATCTGAGAAACATTTTTGTACATGGTAAAAGTATGATAACAAGGCCAAGACGTTTTCAATTTTACATCATCAATTGAGTGGAACCAAAGTTCTGTATATAAATTTGAAATCAAAAGGAGGTGTTGCATAACAAAGTGCACGATTTCTGCAAAAGCCAGTGTATTCATTGTGAGCACCATCAGCTAATATTGTCTCTGTGATTTAATAAAAATGTTAAAATTGTAGTCAATAATAACATTCATGTGAAGCGTTTCATAACACTTTTATTTGGACGAAGACTTATTTAAGGATAATTTATTTGTACCACGTAAGAAGTGAACATAAATCAAGAATTATAATGCAATGTATTTCACAAGTAGTAATATTAATAATCTCCTCTCTCTGTTTTTAAGCACGCACACACACAAAACAGAGAAACGAAAGCAATACGCATAGTAGTAGGTTGAACTTGAATCTTTGTGACGTCATCCGTACTGACCAATAAGAGTGCTATTTCAGCCATGTACTGGACGAACCTCTTGGGATCGGCGAAAATGCTCCCGACTACCCGACCCGAGCTGACCCAATTTACCTGACCCGACCGGGTCCGTTTGAGAGCAGTATGTCACGACACTGGGTGAACGCCAAAATGCACTCCTATTGGCAATTAAACCTGGACCACCTGTACCGAAGTCTTACACGTTAACCACTACCTAGATCAAGCGGGGAATGTGTATATGCATCTTAGGGAATGTTTGGCACTTTTGAGGTGTGGTTGTTTCTTCTTATTACTGATACCAATGTCCGACTTGGGATAAATTAATTTTTTTCTTGCTTCAGTTCTATGTGACAAAATTTTTCTTCAAGGTCAGAGTTCCCACCTGCTCGGAAGTCAGGTGATTTTTTCGGAAGGCAGTAGAAAGATTCTCTTGGCAGAGACAAAAGAAAAAAAACGAAATCTTTGAGTTTTACGTCCCACGATTATGCCGGTTAGGCTAAAGGGGACGGTGATGATGAATAATGAATGAAATGGTGGAATGAAGAAAGTAGGATGAAACGGGAGAACCCCGAGAAAACCCACGCACACGGTGTTTGTCCACCACAAAGTTCACTTGGCGGGGGCTGGGATCGAACCCGGGACCCCAAGCACCAGAGGTGAACGCCATTGAGCCACCGCGGCTCTCAGGGACAAAAGGAAAACGTTTAACTACAACGATAAGGGTTGAAGAAACGGGAGAACACCTGTGATTTTTTCCAACTCTTCAACTTTCGTTCCAAAATAGGTTATTATGATTGCGGGACCCGCGCCACATTGATTTTTCTTTCTCGTTAATGAAAACATATTGTACAGTATATATAGTTGCAAGTAAGAAAATACATAATATGAATATTGTAATTTAAAATTTAAAAATACAGTATGATAATTAATTATAAAGTACTAATGTTAATACATCACTTTCAGCCCAACAAATGAAATTCAAACAATTCGCACCCTGGGTCTTGGTCATCAATACTGCGTCTTATTCTTAGTCTTGCACAGTCAAGTATTGGTCCTGCATTTCGTAGTCTTGGTGGTCTTGCATGCTATTCAAGAACAGAATGCTAGTCTCATCGGTACAATTGATGACCAAGTGGGATTTTTATCATGGTCTTTCATTCTATACGGAAAGCAAAAAAAAAAAAAGAAAAAAATGCTCATCGCTACTTGATCACCAAAACATGGCCAAGAGCAAGATTACTATGCACTTCGTCTTGCATATTCAATCTTGATTTTGTTCTTGTATCGATGTTCTTGGGCTTGGTGAAATGAAATGAACGTCCCTGCTTTTAGGACACGGTGGCCCCGGTTTGTACAATTTTATCAACTATTTTAGACCTTGATCCCCTTTCCCTTAGGATACGCATTTCAGTGAAAGTGACATAATGAAATAGATCTAAATATGTTCAGTAATTCTCCTCTGTCATTCCATGTTGATAAGACAGACAAAGTCGATTTGAACGTCGAGAAATAAATAATAAATACCGTCTTCTTCTTAGAAAGTTAATTTTTGAAACTCTGAAATACGTATTAAATTCTTTTAATTTCAATGCTTATATACCAAATTTCACATTTCAAATTTAAGCAAATTTGACATTCCATGATATTTTCTGAATAAATAGTGGTAAATTGTAATACCATAGAAGTCGTCTCTTTCCTTCCTCTTTAAGAGGAGAGTTTCCGGAAACATACATTCAATTATTTTTAGTTAAGAAATCAAATACCAAATTTCACACCTCACAATTTCAAATCCTTACATTCGGCGTTTTCTGAGCAAATAGTGGGAAATTTTAATATGTAGAAACTATCACCCACTCCCTTCTTAGGATCATAATTTTCGGAAACACTGGACATGTATTCGTTTATTGTTTATTGAGTTTAAATTTCAAGTTTCACGTCTCCAATTTAAAGAACTTTTACATTTAGCATTTTCTAAAAAAATAACTAAAATGAAATTGAAGTAAAGTTGAAATTTCTAATGTTATACGAATTACTTCTTCCTTGTTTAGGTGTGGGATTTCCGGAAACTATGAGAAATATATTCACTTATTTTTTTATGGTAATTATATATGCCGACTTCCATCTTCCTTACTTTAGGGATTCGCGAGATAGAATATCCTTTAAAAAAAAGCGATATTCACACTCCTAAGGATGCATATTTCCAAAAATTCTTTCTTATCACTTGCTCTTGTCAAAATGAGTATTTTTGCTAACTATACTATTATGGCCTGGTCGATAATGGGTAATTCACTTCTACTGTCTTAAATACAATATAGAGTATTAAAATTATTGTTATTATATTTGTTAATATTATTGATGATTTGAATGTACAATGCGGCACATGAGATTGCAGAAACGGTCAGAAAAGACCATAAACGAATTACACGCGCGAATGTTGGAGGGGGGACGGCGTGAAGCATGGGGTTTAGGGAGGAGGGCATGAGGTAAAAAAGGTGGGAACCGTTTAGTTAAAGGTCACAAAATATTTATTTAAAAAAAACACTGTCTTGTATCATTCCGTATTTGATAACAATATAACTAATAATCTGTAAGAACATTGTACTTCTGCTAAATTACTTCGCTGAACACTACTAAATGATCAGCGAAGACTAACATTAAATGAAGGCACCACACAACTAGATCCACTTCAT
Organism: Thermobia domestica; assembly: GCF_964235325.1. Classification (NCBI taxonomy): domain Eukaryota; kingdom Metazoa; phylum Arthropoda; class Insecta; order Zygentoma; family Lepismatidae; genus Thermobia; species Thermobia domestica. The sequence continues at coordinate 264,905,592 of NC_137456.1, forward strand.
CATTAGTTAACTAAGAATGATTAAATATAATACCCAAGTACCATTATGGATAAAGTCAAACTGTAGAAAAAGTGAACTTTAACTGTTAAAAAAGTAACATAACTTGGACGCACAAATAATAATAATAATAATAATAATAATAATAATAATAATAATAATAATAATAATAATAATTCAATTTTAAATTAGTAACCTAAAAACAAACATCCCCTAAATTTTATTGTGATGTTAATGAAAATCGTAAACAGCATACTAGTGATGGGTAAATTTCCGGGAAGATATTTTTCGGGAATATTCCCAGGGAATATTCCAGGGAAGATTCCCAAAAATGGGAATATTCCAGGACTTTATGTAAAATCACAAAGAAAATTGCATTCTGTTACTATATTATAATTTCAAAGTGAAATTCGTTATAATATCACAGTATATTATTACTGTTGTCCCCAGGGGAGTTTTAGAACGTATACCTGAAAGATCTTATGTTATTTTATTAATATTTTGTTATATTTAGAGAGTACGCCAAATGGACATCTATTTACAATATGTTCTATGAAAGTAAATATGTTTGAAAAATGGTATAGTAAGTCCACATACTTTTAACCGCTAAACAGTCTAAATTTACATGTAAGTGGATTTTCTAAACGTGACTCTACTACTGATGTTATAAACACATTAAATTTTTAAATGTTGTTGGGTAATAAACAAATTATGTTGGGTAACTGTCAGAAGACACATGTCCCACCATTTTTTCAACATTAGCGCATAAATATGTATGTTCACAATATTTACAAGATACTTTCCTATCTTTATAATTTTGCATGTAACATTGTCACACACGACCTTACTTCCTGCCCATTTCTCGAAAGTTCATGCGTTAATACGCATGTAAGACAAGTCCGAGTACCTATTTAGAAATTTCAGTCAGAGAGAGGAGACGGACCGATGTCTATTACTAACGGTGGTTCAGGGTTTATTAATAGTAGTTCATCTCTATTTCTAGATAATTCTACATTACTTTACAAAATAGATTCTTTTCATCATTTGTAAATTAGAACTTTGCTACTTTTGGCTATTGCTTAGCTTTGGGTGACCACATTTTTACGATATTCTATTCCGATGAAATTGTTTTATGGATTCATACGTTAAATTACGTTACCAACATTAACTTCAGATAGCATTGTTGAGCGAGCGTAACCGAGTGAAGGCGGGTTTGAACCCCGCAGGGCACGTTGTTTTCTATCATCGTTACCAACAATTCACTTTCTTTTCCCACATAAATCATTCCACTTACCTTTACGGTTTGTACAAATTTGTTATCGATACTTTCTTGACTACTTGAACACCACTATCAACTCATTTCTTCTGTAAATCATCCAACTTTTTGCTAATTTTGGCCCTCCAATACTAAACAATTATCCCACTTTTAGTACAAACAATTACCCCACTTTTAATCGCCCTAAACAAAATGTTATCGATACTTTCTTGACTACTTGAACACCATTATCAACTCATTTCTTCCGTAAATCATCCAACTTTTTGCTACTTTTGGCCCTCCAATACTAAACAATTATCCCACTTTTTAGTACAAACAATTACCTCACTTTTTAGTCATAGTATTAGTTATATAAAGAGCAGTCAAAGAATTTTAAATTTTTTAACCTCCAAATTCTTTAAAACCTAGAAGTAAATCATAATATATTAAAATAAAGTAATTAGTCATATGGTGCTTCTAATTTGGAAGATAAAGTAAAGAAATGGAAATAAATTCCTTCCCGGGAATTTATAGGCAAAGAAAAAAAAACCGGGAATATTAACATTTTTTAAATTCCTTCCGACCGGGAATACTCCCATTTTTTCAATTCCTTCTCACCGGGAATATTCCCATCTTTTTAAATTCCTTCCCACCGGGAATATTCCCACTTTCCATCCTACAGCCTACTGGTATCCATTTGCAACACAAGGCATCTGAAATCTTTGGCATAGAATAAATTTCCAGATTCAAAAGTGGTGTTTAGAATCCTGTATCCCTCTATATATGACAGAGGGTAACCCCGAAAGATGTCAAGCAAAGAATTTTTTTGTCCTAGATGTTTGGCATAGAAAAAAATGTAAAAGAAGGGCTTGGGGACATGGGTGTTCCTGTATTTCACAAAGAATAACTCAGAAACAGTGCGAGTGCAAATCCAGGTTTGTGTTACAAAATTTTGACATAGATATATCTTTTAGTTTCTAAAGTACGGGCTGGAGACATGGGACACTGTTTTTTAGAAGGGAATATCAGAGTCAACATCTATTTGTTTCTTTATAATGTGTACTTGATGTCCTAACAATTTCTGTATGCAACTTTAATAGAATGAGAGATATTTCAGATGTCATCCACTGTAAAAGTTAGAATTAGAATCGTAACAGTACACAAAAGTCTTCCTTAGCAGTGTTCACACAGTAAGTAAGATAAGAACTTGAACCTCGTGTCGCACCATGTCCATATCGTCGCATGGAAGAGTTGTTTGAAAGGGTTTCCTCAGAATGAAATTTGTCATTCCATTATTTCACCATTTAGTTTCTGTTTTTGATTTATGTAATGTTATGTTCAAATGAACTTCACCAAATTTTCCACAATCATTGTATGTATTGATTATAAATAGTTTTCAATTAAGTCATTATTACAGTGTTCTGAATTTAGGCAAAAACTACTGCAGTAAAGTAAATCAAAGGGGGCTTAATATGATTTCGTTTATTGTACAGAGCTCGACGAGAGAGCACAATGTCAACTTTGGAATCAGGTGCATTTCGCCAGCCAACCCAGCTTGGAATTTCGAAACAAAACCTATGCCAATCGTTTGAGGCGGAATGTACCGCAAAAAAATTTCGTTTGTACCCCTTCCGGTACGAAGTTATGAGATTTAAAGTAGGGAGCTGGGGAAACGGCAGCCTCCGAACTTGGAATTTCGTAATAAAAGTTATATCAATCGTTTGTGCTACGTTTGTGCCGGAATGTACCGCAATAATTTTCGTTTGTACCACTTCCAGTACAACGTCATAAGAATTTTGAAGTGTTAGGCTGGGAAAACGGCAGCCCCCAACATTAGAATTTCGAAAGAAAACCTATGCTAATCATTAGTGCTACGTTTGTGCCGAAATGAACCTCAAAAATGTTCGTTTGTAGCACTTCCGGTACAAAGTTGTACAAGTTTTAAAGTGGAGGCTGGGGAGACGGCAGTCATCAACCTTGGAATTTCGAAACGAAACCTATGCCAATCGTTTGTGATACGTTTGTGCCGGAATGTATCGCAAAAATCTTTGTTTGTACCACTTCCGGTACGAAGTTATAAGAGTTTAAAGTGGCGGGCTGTTGAAACAGAAGCCTCCAACCTTGGAATTTCGAAACAAAACTTATGCCAATGGTTTGTGCTACGTTTGTGCCGAAATGTACCGCAAAAACTTTCGTTTGTGCCACTTACGGTGTAACGTTATAAGAGTTTAAAAGCGGGTGCTGCGGAAACGGCAGCCTCCAACCTTGGAATTTCAAAACAAAATCTGTGCCAATCGTTTGTGCTAGGTTTGACCCGCAATTTACCGCAAAAATTTTCGTTTATACCAATTCCGGTACAACGTTATAACAATTTTAAAGTGTTAGGGTAGGGAAACGGAAGCCCCCAACCTTCGAATTTCAATAGAAAACCTAGGCTAATCATTATTGATACGTTTGTGCCAAAATGTACCGCAAAAAGTTTCATTTGTACCAGTTCCGGTACAACGTTATAAGAAATTTAGTGTTAGACTGGGGAAACGGCCGCCCCCATCCTTGGAATTTCGAAACAAAAATTATGCCAAACGTTTGTGCCGGAATGAACAGCAAGACGTTTCGTTTGTACCACTTCCGGTACGAAGTTATAAGAATTTTAAAGTGGAGGGGCTTTGGAAACGGAAGGCTCCAACATAGGAATTTCAAAACAAACCTATGCAAATCGTTTGTGCTACGTTTCTGCCGGAATGGACCGCAAAGGTTTCGTTTGTACCACTTCCGGTACGAAGTTATAAGAGTTTTAAAGTGGGTGCTGGGGAAACGGCCACCCCTAACTTTGGAATTTCGAAACAAAACGAAATAAGTTTGACCTTCAGTGCGAGCTACGTTGGGTTGATTCCCGGTGGGAATATTTAGTCAAGAAAGTATAAAAGTCTTGATAAGGGGCATCGATGAAACAGTGATCTGTTGATTGCTTTCTCTAATACTTGACGTGACAAACATGATATTATTTTTTGGAACCCGAATTCGGGAACATAGGCAAAATTTATGTGGAATATGGAGAAGGGCGGGAAAGATAATCAATACGGAGGTCCATGATGCTTGATTGATTCTTGTAGTATTCAACGCGACAAAACAAACGACACCATTTTCCTTTAATATAAGCTCCGGAAAATAGGAAATATTTGTGTTGAACTTGAAGGGAGGGAGGATTCATACAAGGACACCAATGTCTTGATTGATTGTGTTTTGTATCGTCGTGTACTATAATAACGACAAAGTAAGTTTTGAAATATGAGCTCAGGAGTGCATAGTACTGATAAGACCATCAAACACACACACACACACACACACACACACACACACACACACACCACACTCACTCAAACACAAACACACACATTCATTTTTATTGTATGTATTTTTATTTTTTATTTGTGACCTCTTTATCATTATTAATAATCACATCCTTACTAATATGAAATTTATTTATACACTTTATTGACATTTTCAACATATATTTCCTTAGGCCCGTCATTTTGAAGGGATGGCGTCCCTCGGCGAGCACACTATCCGGAGGAGGGGGAAGGAAGAAAGAAATCGGGAAGGAAAAAAGCGGCGTGAGCCTGTAAGTTGGGTACTATCCCGGCATTTTTCTGGTGTGGATAAGAAACCCCAAGAAAATCCTCACTCAGAATGGTTTGTCTGAAAAAGCTATTATATTTTTCGAAAGAGTGACTCCACCGGGAATCGAAACAGGGACCTCTCACCCTAAAGGCGTGATCATTAGTGACAACTCCACGGGTGTCCACATGGAAAAAAAATGAAATTGACCATTACACTAAAAACAAGCAGTAGATATCTGACATAGTGATGACTTTTTCTAACGCAGTATTTCATGCTGATTGCATATAAGAAAACTGTCCGTCTCATTCACTCGCAGTTCTTAGATATACAGCGTGTTCAATTTACAACGCAATCCGGAATTGAAGATGGTATAACTTTTGAACCGGAAATGGTATACGCATAACGCTTATACCAAAGAAATTCTAATTAAGACGGTATTTTCAAACATGGAAACAATTTCATTCATATTGTTGGATGAAGTAATGGAATTTGTTTTTTTTTCTTTTTCACAAAATAGTAAAATTGCACATAACGCATATTCATGAACCATTATGTTGTTAATTTCCAGTTTCGTTGGGAGGAGTAGATCGTATCAATGGTAGAGGAAGAAAATATGTTTTTCATTTCTGCCGAATCCAATTGGATGAGGCTCGTGTAACAGTGAACTAGAGAAATGGTTGTGTTTATAAATTAAGAATTCACGTTGTTATTTAAAAAAAACAATAAATAATACGTTTTAAAAATAGGAAACGATTGAGGAAACTACAGTCTGGTATTAATTGTAAGAAACTGGGATAAAATGTCTTAGCCTCTTCGACGCTCTTCAACTAACTGAGAAAGAAAAAAGTTGAAAGTAAGAGAGGGAAGGTAAGATACGAATAGGAAGAAGAACAATGCAGCTGGTCGATAATTTGAATAATGGAAGAAAATGTTGGAAATTAAGAGAGGTAGCTGAAAATCGAGAAAAGTGAAAGAAGCATTTCGAGACCCAAACCTAAGAAAGCATACACTCACACACCTCCTGTTAGTCCCAGGATGCCAAGAGTCAGAATACTTAATATTAATATTAATAAAATATAATAATAATAATAATAATAATAATAATAATAATAATAATAATAATAATAATAATAATAATAATAATAATAATAATAATAATAATAGTCTGACCATCTGTCCGTTACTGCGTATATAGCTCTTGAAAGAGAGAGAGCTCTTAAATTCATTTTAATTTTGGAAATTATGGGTAGAGTAATTATTTCGGAGAAGATAGTTAATTGATGTGATCTATAAATCGGAAGTGTTTAAAAACAATCATTTCCAAGTTTTAACGTTGACCACTATAACGTTGTAACCGGAATAGGCCCAATTCTATCACTTCAAGTTTGAATAGCGCGTTAAAGCTGAAGATGACGTTTGTCCTTAAAAAGTTTAATCGATTTCCTAAAATATTTTTTTCGATACCTATTATCGTTTTCGCTCTACACTAATAAACGTTGAAACAGGAAATGGCTCATTTCTACCTTCTCCAGTTCTATTAGATTGTTAAGGATGAACATGCACGTTGTGCTTCAAAGGTATTATCAATTGCCACAAAACGCGTTTCGCTCTCTATTGTAGTTTTTTTTCTATATAGTGGTCAACATTGAAACCGGAAATGGCTCATTTCTACCTCTTTCGGTTTTACTAGACTGTTAAGGATGAAAAAAAAAGTGTTGGCTGTGAAACGTGTAATCTATTCCAGAGAACCGCTTCTCCCTATTTATAAGCGTTTTTGTTCTCTAATGATCAACGTTAAAAAAGGAAATGACTCATTTCTACCACTTTCGGTTGGCGAATCATATCTATTAACGAACTACCTCGAGATAATTACTCTATCTATTTATTACGAAAAGCAATTGAATATTTTGTATCCATTTAAATGTTATCGTACGGAGTAACGTACGTATGTACTAACATTACGATGTTACAAGTTCCGCTACGTGATAATAATAGTAAAACCCGTAAATCCTCCTAGAATGCAGTATTCCAACGTGTTTTATCAGCTACGACACAGAATGTGCTTTCCATACGTAGAAAAAAAATAATGTTGTAATATCGAAAGACTTCTCGGCTGGATCTGAACTTTGTATATATATATATATATATATATATATATATATATATATATATATATATATATATATATATGATATAAGGTAAGAGCCACAGCACCAAATTTTCTTCCTCCAATTTCTTTAACTAAGTTGTCTGCAGTTATTACTGAACTATTTAATTAAATACGAATAAAATAATGTGTTTGGGGAAAAGTTCCTAAGTTTAATTCCAAAAGTAAACATAAAATACCTGAACATATTTTCATTAGAAATAACTTATCCCATGTATTTAATATTAAAGCTACAAATAAGACAAGTGAGAATCGTTTCATAGTGTCAAACTACAGTAGATTTCACGTACTGTGAATCCTGTTTCTTGGAAGTTTAGTATAATTCCGAAAACAACTTCTCGTAACTTCTTAGTGTTTCCTATTTAAGACCCTTAATGTTAAAGGTGAAATTGTTGATTTATACTAGGCCTACTTCTGGTTTAATTCTAAGGTTGTCGTGAGACGAAATCTATTCTTGGAATGCTGAGTCGATCCCCAAAACCTGCTTTACGATATCTCTTACTGATTTTACTTCATGTGAATATTGGAACCGGTAGTAATAGTACATTTTTATCACTTCTACATTAGTGCAAATGTAGTGATATATGAGATTTATTTTCTCGAGACGCTGAATTGATTCCCGGAAACCGCATATAGCAAGTTTTATCGCTTAAGAGTTATTACAAATACTGTTGACACCGGAAGAGATTTATGTATACCGTTTCCGGTTTATATAGATGGTTGTCGACGTAGATGCAACATATTCTTACCGTTTCTTAATTATGGACATTGGTCATTAAGCCGGGAGTAGCATTATGGTGTATTAAACGGTTATTGAAGGACATGTCGCATATTCTTGGGGCGCCGAGTCGATTCCCGAAAACCACATCTTGATATCTCTTACCAATTTCGCTCTGTGAAAATCAATATTGATACAAGAATTACTAGTGGATTTCAATCACTGCCGGTTTTAGAAGAGATATAGGTATTAATGCAGTTTATTTTCTTGAGGTTCTGAATCAATTCTCTAGAATCGATTGTCGATAGCATAACCGTTACAGAGTTATTACCATAACTGTTGAAACCTACATGGTTTAAGTAGATTTCTATAGGAAGAGATGATTCTCTTCTTCAAACACAAAAAGGATTCTCGAAAACCGTATGTTGATAGTTCTTACCATTTTTGCTTTGATACCTGTTGACAGAGACACAGATGAAAAAAGCCGTTATACACAATATTCCAACGCTTATACATAGTGCAACTTGGAAGCCTAGTAACAGTTCTGGGCCTGAGAAGTAAATTATGCTAAATCACAATTTTTCCGATATTGAGTTATCATATTTTTTGTTACTTACGCTAGTACAAGGAACACTAGGATAGTTTTGAGATGTGGGCAATTGGAACCCAAGAAGCGATTTTTTTTTCTGTCAACAAACAATCGTTTCAATTCAACAAAGTATTGTTTTGAAAACACTTTTTCGCTTCTCCTGTGAAATTAATATTTTTAGGACTTATAGTATATTACTTATCACCCCCAGAATTTATGAAATGTAAACAAAACTGAGTGAGTCTTTTTAGAGAAAATCGTTAAGAAAAATTCAAGTGTAATCTACCCCTTGCTGTTCTTTTCAGGATAAACGATTAATGTCATGTTGTCAGGCTATGAATGAAACAGTTATTTATGTACTATGAACAAAATCGCGTGAAAAAAAATCATAGAGAAAACCTCACGTACACTATGTCTTCTCTATTGTCCAGTTCACTCGATTTATGCAATATTGTTAGGTTATTTATGATAAAATCAATTTTAAAACAAGAACAAATTCCCATCAAGTTGTCCTTGAGATAATAGTTAGAAAAAATCATCCGTAATATAAAGTTCCTTTGGAACTTCTCATGAAGCACGAGTTATGCAATAGTGTTAAGTTATTAATGAGTCATTTATTTTTGAAATATGAAGAAAAATTGCTTTCATATTCCTTTCAGAGAGTCGTCCGGAAACAGTCATCCTCAAATTTAAACTATCCATTCAGGAAATTTTCAGAACACAGAAGTTATTCCATACTATTACGTTTTTAATAAAATATTGATTTATGGAAAAAAATATCGTTAGAGTCGTTTCTGAGAAAATGGTATATTTTATTTTCACACTTCAGTAAACTACCCTTGTTTTTGGAGGTAAAAAGGACATTAAAAAAACATCTAAAAATATTTAAAAATAAAAACTTAATTTTAAAATTTGAGCCACTTACGTTGAACAGTATGGACAGAAAAGCCTGACGAGAAGGACGAACAGCCGGACAGACATATGTCTTTGTCTTTTATATACATAGCAGGAATCGAAGAACGTACTACTCCCTTCTAAGATCAGTACTCTACCATTGAACAACGAGTCTCCACTGAACTCTACACCCTTAAACATTTCTTGGTCAGAAATGTGAAAAATGCATGTTCTAAACAAAATATGTAATTTTTACTCATATCTTAAGAAAAATGTCTCATTATTTTCAAACGTGTTTTCATTCTGAACTCAACACAAAGTTTTCAGGTACCGATTTATGAGATTTTCTCATTTCTTAAAAATGAGAATATAATAGTGCGTGATATGGGATACATAGATAATTAGAAAGCAACGGTAAGAATCCTATCGAAATATTATCACTATGTTTTATTAGGGTATAAGATTTCTAGGGCTTAATTACTACTCACGAAATGAGATAAATAATTTCAATTCTAGGAAAGTGAGAAGGGATATGAATATGCAGTACAATGATGAGGCTGGGACGGCGTACATATCATGCGACAGAGGTGAGGAGCAATATACAGTCGTACATTAGTTTGGGTGAATTGTAAACATACTACTAAAGACTAAAATGTACTGTAATATATTCGCTAATGTGTAGAAAGCTGATACGCTAATATAGGTTATATAGGCTATAGTATTCAGTTTTGCTCCATTATGTATTAAAGTTCAATACTGATTCACATAATAACGAGTGCAACAATAACACTGGTCGACATGAAAATCCTCCCAAGAAGGTAAAAGTGTGTACCGGATAGATTTCGAGACGCTGATTACGAATATCTCATCGAGAAAGTCCAGCACGTAAGGTTTCTTTTGACGGGGTGTTGTTTCCATAATTGACAGAAAAATCGTATTTGTCCTATTTAATATGTGTTTTCCCTGCTTGGAGTGCATGATTCTGAATTCTTACGAGGGTGAAAAAATGTACCAGATAGATTTCGAAAAGCTGATTATAAATATTCCATCCAGAAAAGTCCAGTATGTAAGGTTTTTTTTTCTTGCGGGGAGCTGTTTCCTTAATTGACAGAAAAATCGTATTTTTCTTATTTAATATGTGTTTTCCGTGTTTGGAGTGCTGATACGCTAACTTTTACCTTAATCCAAGAACTATTCTTAGGCTATATCCCAGGAAAATTCTTTTCTCTAGCTCACGACCCCCCGAAGGCGTACCCCATTTCCTTGGGTTGTATAGATTTATTGTCGTTCCGCACTGCATAAACCAAGGCGTTATTGACGGAGAAAGGTTTCGTAATAAACCTGCGATCATTCGTCGGCTCCCTTTTGTCTAGACCACAGACAAATTGTTGAAAAAGGCGCCAAGACATACACCACGTTGTCCCGTGAAAAAATATTTCAGTTTCGAGTTGATCTTGGTGTTAGAAGGTGGTGTTACGCTGTGTCTGTGTATATCGTTGGTGAAAAATATTGACGTTTGAGTTAAACGAACATGCTAGGAACTTGCAACAATTCGACAGATTCATTCTGCTTCATAATGTAGAGAAGTGATTTTCAAGGAACAAAGTAGGCCATTGTCACCGTTCCTGAAGATAGTCTACCATTTTCACTTCGGGTGTAAAATCGGCGACCAGGGCGTTTGGGCTCCGAAACAAAGTTGAAACTCGTGTGCGCGTACTCTCACAGAATGGTTGAAAGGTACACATAAATCGATGCCGTTCGCCGTACTTATGGTTTGACGCGAGCCCCGTTATCATGTTTCAGCCTGTTATAACAGTGAAGGCGCGTAAAGCCCAGTAGGGCACGTTGTTTTCCGTATCACAATAGAATTGGTAGGCATGTCAGTGTTTTACACCCTTTGACATTCGTTATAAGGTGCAAGATAACTTGTGTAGAGAAACAAAGATCATGTAAGTCATCAGTGTAGTTAGAAACAGCGTAAAAAGGCATTTATTATTATGGAATTGTCATGCAGAGGTATTTCGTACCCCTCACCTAACATAGATTGGTGTCTCCTTTTTTCTTTACCAGAAATCGTTTAATGATACAGGTTTGCAGGTTATTTGTGACATTGTACTGTACGCATTTGTTCTTAATTTAAAGTAGTTCTTCTGGTAGCTAAGTGGTAGAGCGCTGACCTAACGAATTTATTTCTAAACCCTGCTTTTTAATGTTTGTCATAATCAATGTTTCGAATTAAAAGCTTCGTTTGTCAAATATCGACGTAATACTTGCAGTATATATTAGTGGTGTCTAAGAATTTATTTTGAGATGAGTTTTGAGACATATACAATTTTGATTCCTTGTTCTAAAGGAAAATTCCGAAAATGTAGCATTTTTCTCTAATATTTGCCTCTTACTGGCTACATTAAAACAAACTTACCTTCTAAATACGTCATTGGACTACACAATACATCAAAGAAAGTTCAACTTTTATAATTTGGGAAAGTACAGTTAATGTTTACAGTATACGATGTTTTCTAAGTGGAAATGGAATTGTGATATTTTTGGTAAAATGAAATTTTTGAATGACATGCTTCGTTTATTCAGTATCTTCATAATAGCTTTAGCATATATTAGTATGGTACATAATTTATTTTAGTATAGTTTATGTCTGTCTTGTAGCTGTGGTTGTAGTCACATATTATTTTAATTCGCAATTTCAGGTGAAAAGTTCAGAAAAAAAATCCACTTTTTTCTATATTATTTCCTTTTTGTCGAATACAAACGTACCACTACGTTAAAGCCTAGTCTTTTCCCAACACAACGCACCTCGCCTTTTGCCATAGAAAGATTCAAAAGGACAATAAGGGAAGCAGCAGCACTTGTGTATCAATTGACTGTTGCATCTGAGTCGAAAAAGTGTCAAACTTTCGTGTGTACGATGGGAGGGACTTTTCTCTTTGTCTGTGTATGCAAGCCAATGACCACGTATTCAGTGTGCTTTTTTGTCACCCCAAAGATTTTATAATTTGATTTAGACGCATGTGGCAACAGTGGTGCTAACTTTAAAAAATCGTACAATTCCGGTGGTTATTTTTTCTGAATTTTCACCCTTATTTTTACATCTCTTTACCAACACTACAATCAAACGCACCACGTAGCATTTTCACATCCTTCTTCTAAAAAGCTGTTCCCATCAATCTGAGTGAAGTACTTTCACTGAAAGAGTTTCACAACAAGATCTTCACTTGAATATTCGAACCCAAAAGTAGCAGAAATGGTGAATGGCGGAATCTCCATGACAAGGAATGGCACTCTTTATACCACTTACCAAGCATCTATAGGGTCCTTTAGTGTAAGAGGCTGAAGTGGACAGGTCATGTAGCGAGAATGGAAGAACGTAGGAACACTTTCGAAGTTTTATCTGGAAGTCCAATCGTAAAACGACAATTAGGAAGACCTAGCAACAGATGGGAGGAGAACATTAAGATGAATCTCACAGAAAGAGGAACGCAGAGTAGAAACTGAATCAAGTTGGCTAAAGATTATAAGGGTAATGTATAGAATAATAATAAAATAATAACAATTGGAAAGCCAGATGACAATTACAGACATTTAACATCAGAGATTAGTAATAGATGTCTTTGGTGACTGAAAAGAATATTGTGCTATCATCTATCTAAGCAAATGTTAGATATTGCAACCGATTTTGCGGTGTATTTCAACGTAGAATATTGTCGTGTTAACATATAACAGCATATTGTCCTAGTGCCAATTCGTTGCAGTGGATGGAAATAAAAAAATGTGATTTTTAAGTGGTAGTTGTGTGCGTAAAGGGTTAGTATAACTGTGAATTACTATGGAGAAAAATAATATGAACGTATGTAGAGTATTTAAATTTATATAATTGATTTATTTTCAATTATTATTGTTTACTCTAATTACTTCATTTTGGCGTTTGCTATAATTCAACGCATGGTCAAGTTCTTATTTCCCATACGTTACCAAGTGGTAGCATTGGTATAATTATGTTGTTTTGAACAAATGTTAATAACTCAAAATGTGCTGAATTTTTTAAAGCACCACTTTGTGCAACGTCATAATAGATTCAATACTGCATTAAGATGTCAAAAGCACCCTTTTGATATTCATATCCTCGAAGTCATACATATACATGTATATTCGTTTGTTGAAAGTGTTTAGCTAATTTGTTATAAAATATGGATTATTTCTGTTATTCTGTTATTTCATTATTATTTCACTTACTTTAAAATGGTTTATACATTCAGTTTGATGTGATAGTGCCAATTTAATTGTAACAACAAAGCATTTTTTGCCTAATTATTTACATTAAAATTTAACAATCAAATATTGTTAAAACCGACGGAATCATTCAAATTTGTAACATTCAAAGTTAATTAAAATTAGAAATTAGGCAAAAATAAGATCCCACTGTGCATTACGTCCGCTGGCAAAACTACAAAATATTATATTCCTTGAACAGTCCACAATTTACATTTTACAGATTATCAAAATATAATTATTCACTAATACACGTTATTGTGATAAGCCTCGCAACAGCATCATCAATCCTTCGCCGAGATTACAAACAAAAGATCTCCTCCAGTTCCTTACCAGAGGGTAGCGTTCCCAAATCTGATGCAACGTTCCCTCTTTGTACTGCAATGCTGATGCGTTGCAGTAAAAACGAGGTTGCTCTAGCATCTCCTGACGATAAACGAATGCGGTGACCAACTTCTTTTATAAAGTTAAGGCCTTCGCGACCCCATGAACCACCCGATTCGACAGCTATAGCGACAAAACGATATTTGTCGAGTAAATTGCTATACTTCCTGCGCTTTTCTGTTTCCCGTCGAGCAGCCACGTTGCCAGCTTGTGCTGAGGAAGATTGTATATTTGAAGGGGCGAAGGTGTCGGAACAAGTAAAATCACATAGAAGTGCTTTTCCTTTCTTCCACGGTATTGGGGTCATACCATCTGGCCTCTTGCCGTCTGCACGACTGCATCCCAACGGTTCACATATAGAAGGATCGCCTGCTGAAATTAGTGCCCTCATGATAATGTCGTTGACGCTGGAGTGGCGTGAATATCTGCCCGCACTATTGGCACAGGAGAGTCCATGAAGGCCCTTCTTGTCTACGACACTTCTACAGGTAGGACATCTGTGTTGCTCGCAAATATCTGCTCCCAAACGCAGTGCACTGGCAATTCGAAAACTGTCATTCGGAAGATGTAATCCTAAAGAAGGTGACGGGATAGCATGGAGCCAAGCGCCTGCTTCTGGAGATGATGTAGCTAGAAGTCTGGCCTTATCTTCTGGGTTATCGGATGACTGAAGCAGAGCTGAAAAGTGATGATTTATAAGAGGATCGTTCCAAGAGGATTGTAGTCCTCTCTTATCAAGGCCAGGGGGATCTGATCCCACTATAGATGACCACTTAGCAATGCTATCGTTGACATCCGAATCCGATACTAGGCTAAGATCTTGTTGGAGAATGGTCCCTATCAATGGCTTAGCGCCATAGAATGAAGACAGAAAGGATGAAATAGCCAGATCCACGGCGCGACGAATGCCGAGACCTCCGTGGTTAACAGGAAGGGACGCCTGCAGCCAAGAGTTATTGTTGAGTGAACAATTCAGGATAGATTCTAGACCGGTTTTCAAGGTGTTGTCATAGCATTCCAGTAGATCAGGATCCCGCCAAGAAGGAGCACAGCGAAGAAAGTATAGCAGCCTTGGCATGGACAATGAGGCACGTAGTAGGTAAAAGGCAGAGTGAGCTGAAATCAAGGAATGACGTGTAAAGAAGAATTCTAATTTAGAAATTTTGTCTTTTAATATTGTTCGTCTTGCCTCATTAGAGAATGCTGCTCCTAATAAGCTGGCGTCATCTGTCGAAATTCTTTGAATCCCAGGCGCGGCTTCGTCAAACAGCTTGAAGAGGTTATTAGAGTGCTCATTGGAAACTCCGAGAAAGCTGACCTCACATTTGGAGAAATTCATATGCAATCCGATCTCCTTAGCCCGTCTACGGATCATTTCTAAGGTCTCTAGTACTGTATCCTTGTCTCCAGCTATAGTCCCGTCATCCAAATACCATATGTTTAGTTCTGTATTGATACTATTAACGATGGATTGTAAAGTTAGTGCGAACAAACCAGGACCAAGAGGGTCGTCTTGTTGTACGCCACGCTAAGAGAGGATTATTTCATCTCCTAAGTATAAGTTGCTCGGTTGCGAGTAGCACTGATGTATGTATCGATAAATTGATGGAAAACTGTTTTTTACCTGTATGAGCATAGAGTCACGATTCAACTCGTTAAATGCGTTTCTGAAGTCTATTTTCAGAAACACTTTCTCCTGCTGGTGTGGAAAAGAGTAGTACATACGAGCAGCGTGGACTGCTGCTTCTTCTCCATGTGAGACGCAAACTCCCAGTTGGTGTGGGGATAGAAAAATTGTTAGAGGTTCTCTAATTCTAGGGCAAATGATTTTGGCTGATAATCTCCTCCACATATTGGCTATTGCGATAGGATGAATGCCGCCACTTTTCTTCCTCAAAGCTATTAGTGATGCTCCAAAGAAAATAGGTCTAATTTCCGTGGGCACATTGCCGGAAATAATCAATTGGAGAAAATCGCAGATGGCGTTAGTCAGGTGGTCTTTAGTTTTGCAGTCTTGGGAGAGTAGGAGGTCCTTTGATATTGAAGGACGGAGACTGTCCATACCTCCTGATGACCCGGAAGGAAATGATTTAAGTGCCTTCGTAAACTCGTCAGCTGATACTCTAGGCACTGGGCTCATACTGGGCTCAATGAGATCGGGAGGTTCAAAAGGGTGGCTGTGAGCCGGGTGTTTCTCTTTTAATGCTTCTAATACAGATCCATTCGGAGAAGCTATAGTATATTCTGAGATGAGAAGCCGTACTGCGTTGCGGACATCACCATCTACTAATTTGTTCTCGACATTCTTAATGTTTAAAGTGGAATTTACTGGTCGTCGAGCTTTGAAGGATTTTTTTACTGTGGTTAGGAAGGGCTTCGCAACGAGAATCATACCAACATCGCACTCTTTGTTTAACCCATGATGTTAAATTATTCACTTTGTCAGCTTTTGATGGCACGCACAGTGTAACGTAAGGAAAAAAGAAGAGATCCATACAAGCTTCTGAGTCGTTTGTACGTACAATCTGTTGCAATACCTCACATAGAGAGTCTGTTACTGTAGCTCTAGCCCCTCGAGGTACCCTGCGCAACATTGGAATAGAAGACTTTAATCTTGCTAGAAGCTTATTGCATTTGGAGATCAAAATTTTTATTGGGTAATCGACATTGTCAGTGGATGGTTGCGACTTCCGTGAAAGCGAACATGATTTGGTTTTACTGATATCATAATGGCACCTGCTATTATGAATTACTATAAATAATATGTTATAAAATATATTGTTGAATTATCGAAAGGGGAATATATTTCCACTACTCTGGTTCGATCAGTAAGCAACTACCTAAACTAATTAACCTAACACCTAAGTCATGTAGTACTCTATGCACCTACCAGAGACGACAGTTTCAGGTTAGAAGTGAACGGAGAACATTAACGAACACATCATTGACCGTCCGGTTTCCATATGGTGTAAACTTAGTTAATTAGTTTAGATGAAAAATATAAGAATTTTAAACATAATTTATTCTACTACTTGTATTACTACTCGTAATTTTATATAACTATTATGGTTGTCAATTTTGCAATTTTTTATACAGAAGATATATTACTCACAGATTATTACACAGAAACAATATAGCAATAAAAACAATAGAAATTTTAAATTTTTAAAGATTTTAAAACCTAATCACCAAGTCATGCAGTGTTCTATGAACTTACAAAAGACAACGTTACAGGATATAAATGAACGGAGAGCATTAACAGGTTGATTGACATGAGCATCATGTGGTGCTCACCTTATTTTTCTGCTGGGCCATGAGCACCATATATGATGCTCATGCTCGATATCACCAATTAGTAACCTATTCAGGTTCTTGAGCATTATATATGATACTCATTGTCACAAATTACTGTGATACCATGAACATGACATATGGTGCTCGGCTGCCATTCGCACATTTTCGGGAGAAGCAAAACATCGCGACAAATTTGTGACATGAATATCCTTACTTGAGCCAAAGGTAAGAAGAAATTTATGGCCTAATGGGAGCAGTACCCTCAAATCACTTTGGCAGTCAACCTGCTAACGAACTCATCATTAAACCCCCCTTTTCCATATGCTGAAAACGTAGTTAATTACTTCAAATGAATAACTATAAGAATTTTAAACATAATTTATTCTACTACTTTTATTACTACTAGTAATTTTATATAGATTTTATGGTTGTCATTTTTATATATTTTTATATAAATAGAAGATATATTGTTATTACTCACAAAACATAATGATATAACAATAAAAATAAAAGAAATTTAAAAACTGTCCTTCATAGTCTCTAAGACTTTTTATCTTGTACAGTAACATACGACATTTAACATCTGCACTCTAATATCTTATAAAAAAGATGTTCTACGTTATAATTCGGTGTTCTTTATACTTGAGAACTATGAAGTCCGATTTATTAATGCAACTACTTAAAATCAAAAGATGTGTGCTATCAAACTTTTTATATAAACTTAAGCTTAATATAATTAACTTCATATTTTTAAACTTAAGCTCTGACAAAATATTTAAGGTGCAATAGTCTTTGAGCGGAGTGTTGTGTTAGCCCTCGGAGTGTCTTCTTTTCCAGGTATACCATAATCTATCTAGCACCAGGTTTTCTTATGCTTGTGCTGGTTCTCGAACTTCATTTGATATCTCTGCTACTTTAAGTTCTTTATAGAAGCTGAACACAACGATGGTTATATACGCATTTAAAGCTGAAAAATATTTAAAAAAAATGAAACATTATATGATAAATACCAACTGCAATACAAGCTAAGACAGTTAATGTCAATCTTTTACATGGCAAACGCTATTAATGTCAGCACTATGTAGAAGTAGGGTGACATATAAAGGCAAACAATGAAGTTCTGTCGGTTTTTTGGAGAGCTGTGTTCGATTTCCCATCATACCGTGAGTTCAATGCAAATAGAGATAAAGCGAAGGTCAGTTGTTAGTGTGGATATATTCAACATAAGAGCTAGTGGTGGCAGTTCAGTAACAATGTGAACTTACCTAAGAACAGAGTCAACATGGGACTAAATCACGTCATAAGAGTGCATATACTTTACGAGTTCAAACCTGGATCAAACGCAGCTGCTGTAGGGCGGAAGATATATCAGGCCTTTAGTGAGGGGGTCGTGACAACCCGGGCAGTGCAGCAATGATTAAACAAGTTTAGGAACGGCAACGAAACACTCGAATACGCACCACGTACCATCTTCAGGCAGTAATTGAGTTCAACAGTGGCCAGATATGTGAGGAAATAGGAATCAAATTTACCATGAATGAAGAAACCATTCGGCAGAACTTCCATCGATTTGGGAAGCACTGCAAATTTGGGAATCGGACATGACTTTACTCCGAGCAAGAAGGCAACTCAAACCGACACTTGTTTTTTCGCCGTTTCGTCTGATGAAGGAGCTATTTCTTAACAGGGTTTCGACATGTGATGGGAAGTGGGTCCTGTAGGAAGTTCCACGTCGTCGTCGAAATTGGTTAGATTCCTTTGAACCGGTTCTTAGGTAGCCGAATGTCCTTCCTTGTGTTTGGTGGATTGCTCGCGGCATCGTGCAACGGGAACTGCTATCAGATGGTCAGAGCATCAATTCAACTGTGCACTGTCAACTGTTCACTTCAACCGCGTTCAAGAAAAATTTTGAAGTCTGGACTAAGCATTTCTGAATCACAAAGCGGTCATTCTGTTACAGGACAATGCTATTGGACACGTGGCTAGGATGACTCGCATCAACATTCTACGCTTTGGATGGGAAACACTATTGCATCTGTCATACTTCTCGACATTGAAACATCCAACTTAGAAGACTCCAGTTCAAATGCCTAACACAGGTAAACATTTACAAGACACTTCCTTTCTGCACATCCCACACAGTTCTAAAGTGATGGAATTCATAGCCTTCTAGATATTTGGCAGTAGGTAGTAAATGCTGGTGGGGACCATTGTTGATCTTCAAGGTACGTTTTAGTGACATACCGATATTCGAAGGTGGTGGCTGAAAAAGCGTTAGAACTTTCTTAGTCACATGTATAGTAAAGTACGAATAAGAAACTATATCAAAAAGTTCTAATTACAAGACTGAACCTTGTGCAGCAAATTTGCAGAATGCTGTAGTATGTTTTTTAAATGCATAACAAATACACATAAGGAGTAATTTATCCTGAAATATCAACAGAGGAACGTTTTTGAGGAAATCTTTAATACTACAAAATTAATAATGTTATAATACAAAACATGATTTTTTGCATGTTTATTACATGCTTTCTTCACACGTTAACGCATTGCACTATTTTATTTGTTACCAACTTCACTATCTCCCTTAGTTTTGATACTATTTTGTCGTTAAATTTAAAATAGAAGAACATATATAGAGAAAGAAAACTGACTGGAAATCGGTGAAATATTGTACCCTAAAATACAAGCAAGACGACATTGTCTGAAACACTGTGGATACCACTAGACTTATAGAATAGATATCCCTACATAAACTTCTTCTCGTCAATGATTTTACGTCAGATTATAACTTATTGCAAATCGCCATGCAATAAACAACACATTTGATGCTGAGCGTTGAGAAATAAGGATGATCCATTATAATTAACATAAAAACTTTGGTGGCCCCCAGAGTAATAATAATGTAGGTTAGAAGGACGGGGCAATGCACAACCGAAGTACTTCAGTGTCTAATAATATAGTCATGATTTGATGAATTTCGAATGAATAGGAAATAAATACAGGGAAACGAAAGCGAAAAGTCTTTGAATAAACTACTTAGATTAATACCTCGTTCTACTCAATATGTTGTCTTCAATATTTATAAAGATCATGATGAATTATTCCCAATTTGATGCATGAAACATTCAAAATATACTAAGCACTGGCAAAGTTAGCACCACTGCTTACGGTTATGAGATTTCGTGAACTTATTCAATTACACCAACCAAAAATGTACTAATGTTGTTAACTCAAAGTAAACAAAGATTAATTTTTAAAAATCCACAAATGCGTTACTTAAATCAATATACTATATACTAATTAATTATTTTCACATATCTTCAGAAATGGTTTGTATATGAAATATGAAAAACGTATAAAGTTTTAGTTCTTGTACATACCGCGTGTATCGTTTCGGTCGGAAAATATATAAGTATATCAAAGACAACGAATCCATAGTAGCGGCTTCTTGCAACCGACGTGGCTGTTGGTACTCTTGGCCGTCTGCTTAATATAGTTTTTAATCATTTCATGGGGAGAAACAGCAGCAGCCAACTACCTGAGAGGGCACACGTGATATATGATTCTCTCTCTCTCATTTTCTCCTCATCTGTCTTAGCCCATGTGTGTGATTTCATTCCACAGCAAGTAGTTTGAAATGTGTTCGTGACGTCATACCTTGAAGGATGGAGACAAACGAAAGACAAAGGCTCCCGCATCTACCCGATTCCGTCTACAAAAGTCACATGAAGAACTACGTTAGTGCCTACATTTTACAAGCACGCGTGAACTCGCGTGTTTATTTTTTATATAATTTGGTTTCAGAATCTAATTGGTCGGTTCTACATATTTTCGAAGACTAGGAAAGTGATTTAATGTAGATTACGAAATATTATAGTTTGTGCTGAAAAACGGGCCCTTCGGCAGTGATCGCGTCAATTTTTAATTCATTACATATACGAAATATACAGATACTGATGAACAGATTTCAAAGATTCTTTCCCTATTGGAAAGCTTGTCTAATTCCAGGAATGATACACTACAAGTTATCCTGGAAAATGGACCATACGTTTTAGGGGACGTCATTTTTTGATTCATTATATGTAAGAAATGTTTCAGAAAATACTGAACAGATTTCAAAATTCTTCCACTGTATGTAAGCTTATCTCATGCCGGTTATAATACGCTTTATATTATCCCGGGAAATGGATCTTCGGGAGCCAGGAGTGTCAGTTTTTCGATTCGTTATATATATGAAATTTTCTGAAACCCATGTCATCAATAGAGAGACACATGGATTCCAAGCATTGACAAGAAATACCATACATAGTTATTAAAGATGTGTTTGGTTGGCCTACTATAACGGATATTTTACAGTTCCGTACACCCTTTCCCTACATATGATAGTCATAATCTGGGCGAATTAACTTTTTCGCTAACTTATTTATTCTATGCTCTCTCATATATATCTGACAAACCGATAGGCTATCAACGAAGTTATCTGTATTACTAATTAATTCGCATTCCCATAGTTTCTCCTTATGTACACTCAACTAAAATAATCTGAAAAACAGTCAGCTCTATCTAAGACAGAGATTTCGACATCGATAGTTTTTGGTGAAAAAATCTTTCTCATTCTCTTTAATTGTTATTGAATAATATACTGAAAATCAAAAGAAACGATGCTGCTAAAGGTAGGTGATACATTGTTTTACAATATGAAAAGATAAGTGCTGCATGAAGACACCAATTTAATACACGACAGTCAAATTGGCAAAGTTAACAGAACTGTTAAGCGCTTAGATTCACTGAAAGGTTTATGTGATGCTTTACCAATTATGAAAATAAAATTCTGCAAAATTCCCATATAGGTTGAATTCCTAAAGTCTGAAAACTGTGCAAAGAAAAGCTTCAACGATTAAGAAAACGCGGTCAAATTTGTTAATCATACATAAGTGGTTTTTCTTTCGTCCGAAATGTTATTTTGTTGTCAACCAATACCAGGAAAAGAAGGATATTATATGTAAAGGGATATTTTGGAAAAGGAATGAGAAATTCTAATGTCTTCATAATAGTTTTTACTTACATTTGGATATCTACTTGAATGCAAAAGAGTTTATCTGTGTAATTAAGTGCAGTATTTTAACTTTCTCGTATGAGACTGCCGCTCTGTTAAATCGGCAAAATTAGGAAATTTTGGATATACAACGTACCTTCGGTTCCGTTCGAAAGCTTACTTTATTCTTTATTAATTCTATGAGAGAAACCTTGTGAAATTGTGATACAAATTAGGTTATATGCACAAATGTGTGATGCTAGTCTCACAAAGTATCATTTTGAAAAAGTGGCCAAAATTTTGATTGAGAAATTCGTGTGCCTCCATATCAATTTTTGACCAGCATGACATTTCGGTACCTACTTACATGAAAAAAGATTTTTTTTCTTCAACGCAGTATTTTGATCTTTTCTTATGAGAATCCCACTTAATAACGAGAGAGAGATAAAAATTTACTATATAGATTGGAGTATGTAAACAGTCTTTTAAGCCTCCTTTCTCCCCTTAGGGTGATTATTTAAATGAAATTGAAGTATGAAAACTAACCTCGACTCGAGTTGTATTCTTCCGCTAGCTCACAATGAGATTTACAAAGTCGATATCAGTTTTATATATTGATGAAACACTTGTAGAAATTTACCCCTTTCGCCAGTAAAAGTGGAACTTAGAAAAAAATTGCAGCATGTGACCACTTATTTTAAGTATGTGTTTATATTTAAAACTTAATCGTCATAACGTTAGATGTATTCAATTCGTTGACATAATAACTTTTGACCCCATTGTCCCTTCCGATACACAGACTACTGAAACCAACACGGTAAGCTGTTGTATTTATATTCTAGAAATCATTTCAAGCGATTAAGGAGTTCTTCATGATGATGGAACAGTATGTTATTCGAGTGTGAAAAAAATCGCGGAAGGAAGTGTACCTTCCCTTCTTTACAAGTAAGATTTTTAGAACACTTAAATACATACTTACTAATTTTAAATTAGAAATATATGTACCGAGTTTTATATTCTTAACTTTAAGGTCTCCTAAGACACTTCACTTTTGACAAATTTTCGACTTTGTTTTGTTATGAATTGTTGACGAAAGTAAAATGATAAAATCCCTTATGAGGGCCAATGTTAATTATGCTCTACAACTAATTTCGAGGGCTCTCACTTTCTCATGATAACGAGATAGATAAATCTGATTTCAATATGAATAAAATAATTATTTCAATGCTTCCTTTCCTTCCTTAAAAGTAAAATATTAAAAATGCTAGGAATTAGGCCTACTTATTTCTAATGGAAATATGTATACAGAGTTTCGTATATATAGTTCGAGATGATCTGAAAGACTTTAATTTTAGCATAATTTTAGCATAAAATTTGAACCTCTTCCTCCCCTTAGCATGCGTGTGCAATTGAAACTAAAGAAGCAAGTAAAGGAAAGTTTTCAAAAATTATTTTCACATTACTCAGCCGCGTTTTCGGTATTATGATTCAGGCAGGATCTATTTCATATTTGTATACACTTCTTGGAATGTCGGTTTCTGCCACGATGAGATTATATTTGTGTAAAATGTTTCAAAGGCACATTTTGGCACAGTTCTACCCCGTACTATATCTGTACATGATGAAAGTGAAAGTGAGGGAGTCAAAGTGAAATGATAAAAACTAAAATCGACACAAGTCATAAATAATTGTTTATAAAATATTCAACTATTGTCTACCTCTGGTTATTTAAAAATAGAAAATGTAAAATTAAAATATCCTGGAATTTGATATTTTTCCTCAAAATCTAAATTGTCGAAGATGCTGGGGCTAGTATCAACTTCCTCATATAAGGCGCTTGATCTGTCTATCTTAATAGGGTTCTAAGATATGTTTTGACTTATATTTTAGATATGTGATCAGAGTTGAGAATTCCAAAACTTCCCTTAGTATAAAGGGATATGAATTAAAATGAAAGAAAAGATGTGTATCCTATAATTTAGAGCCTACTTCATAAATAGTACCTGATTATTGAATCACTCACAGAAGATCCGTTCCACTCATATTCCAATGTAAAGTGGAAAGAAAACATGTCTCTAGGATTCCCTTTCTAATAATATATTTAGTAAGGCATTTGGAGCGTTCACGGCACAATAAAATGAAGTAACATTACCTAAGCTGTGAGTAAAGTAGATATACCTCTTAGAAACAATACGGAAAACTTTTACATGTTTCTCCCACCTTATAAGATCTATTTACAATATCTGGACATGAAACATTTAAACTTATAAGCACTGAGAGGAGATTCAAGTTAATCTTAAAGACGAAACATGTTCAAAACAAGTTAATTTATGTTAATGTATGTATATGTATATATTCCTTTATAATTCTACATGCCTGGAGTAATTTTAAACAAACTTTCTACACATAGAACTTACAGTCTAAATAAGAGCACTTTCGGGGTAAACTATTGGTAGTTGGAGGGTATATATATATCCGCAAACTTATATCCAACAATGACAGAAAGAGAGGTTTTCAATAAACTAGAAGTAGGAGAGGAGGCTCAATATGCAACGACTATTCATGATGCAGATTGTGAATTGGATAACTTTTGGCAGAAAGAAAATTCAGGCCAAAATTTGGATATATTTAACAAACCAGATGAAGCGTAATGTTCATATTCCCATATATATTTTCTTAGCCTACGAGGTCTAGCCATTCATACTAGTAGACGCCATCGCGAATCGGTCAATATAAAATCTATCATATTTTAATACGAAACGCACTATTATGTATATTTCAAATATATTAACACACGAAACGATTGACGAAAATTCAATGGACTCAACATCTAACATAGGATAACTGTTAATTTGTTTAAAGTCCCAGAGTCCTACACTCCGACGAGTTCCTCGAGGAGCCAGAGCAGCTATGGCTCCCTCCCTAAGTGAAGTTCTACAAAAGGTCACGAATACTAATAGTATTGATGTTTGGCTAGATCTTTCAATTTTCCCTTATGTGGTTGTCTGTATTCCGCAATATGCCGAGAAAGTTACCAATCTCACCACATGGGTGAAGCACAGAATAAGAAACGATCTGGTCTAATAATTATCGAGAAGCTCTGCCAGTCGAATTCATTAAATTATACAAAGTTCGTGATTTGTCAGAATCCGCGTCATTCCACAGCAAGAATATTGAAAATAAACTAGCTGACGGTGATGTAAGTGGAGCAGTAAGAATACTAACATCCGAAGACTCGATAGCAACGCCAGATAATTCAGTGTTAGAAGCATTGAGAGCAAAACATCCAGCTCACTCACATTTATTAGCCATCCCTGAACCTCTTGAGACATCAGCATCAGCAAATAAACTATCATGAACGGAATTATTTAAACCTATTAAATCTTTTTTTTCTGGATCCTCCGGTGAAATGGATTGCTTTAAAGCTTCAATCTGAAAATAATTAGTCAAATTCCACAATTACGAATAAAGACATAATTTCATTACGGCTATCAGAGAACTGTTACACCTCATTATATCGGGAAATTTACCAACCATATTGACACCAATATCCTTTAGTGCGTCGTTATTTGCCCTTAAGAAAAAAGTAGTGGTATTCGGATAATATCCGTTGGCAATGTTTGGAGACGATTGTCGGCCAAAATAATGTGCAACAAGATGCGCGAATCACTAATCAGCATACTATATCCACACCCCTAGGAGTCTGCATAACATTTGGGGCGGAAACAGCGGTATATGCAGCCAGTACATATTATTCTACTTTGCACATAAAAATGAAAGCATTTTTACAAATCGATTTCAGAAATACCTTCAACGAATTAAATCAAGATTCCATGTTATTATCTGTCAAAAACAATTTTCCATCAATTTTTTCGTAACTCTCTATATGCTATTCTCAGTCAAGCAACCTATATAAAGGAGATAACACTATTCTATCAGAGCGACACGTTCAACAAGCTGATCCGTTAGGCCCAGCGCTGTGTGATTTGACTCCAACCAATTGTTAATAATAATAAAGCAATGCTGAATGTCCTTTTATTTGGATGATGGAAAAATAGCTGGAAATACAGACTTAATACTACAAACATATACAAAATTCGTACACATGCATCATCAATTGCTTTATCGTTAAATTACTCCAAATGTGAAGCGGAATTCCTCGGTGCTACAGAAGAACAAATAAAGAACCAATAATATAATTTTAATAAATCAGCACCCTGTATTCAGCTCCTTACTCCAACTAATACTCAGCTTTTAGGTGCAGCTCTGCCGTGTCGTGACAAAACGCTGTAACTTTGGCGGAGAAGTTTCGCGAAAAAGAGCCGTAAAGTTTTCATCAGAAAATGTGATCTGTATCGTGTAGAACCAGTGTATCTTGACTTTGGAAACACGTGGTTACATGTAATGTTATGTAAATGCATGTTGTGTGATTAAATTTGGTGAAAATTGATTGGTTGACCATTATTGCCTAGTTACACTGGTTCTACACGATACAGATCACATTTTCGGATGAAAGCTTTAATGCTCATTTTCGCAAAACTTCTCCGCCAAAGTTACAGCGTTTTGTCACGACACGGCAGAGCTATCTCAATAGAAGCACAGAGCAAAATGTTATTAGACAAGACCTCCAAACCAGAATTTTTTGTCATGACTTTCCAAGCTTTCAGCCCATTCTGCATTTTATTTATTAAGGGCTTCATTTGGAATGCCAAGATTATTATATTACCTTCGATGCTCTCCATCTTGGAAGGAAGATGCCCTATTGCAAAAGGTTGAGGATACTCTTAAAACTAAACTGGAATCCATCCTCAATTGGTTTATTGATAAGAACTCTTAGATACGAGCTTCATTACCAGTCTAAAATAGAGGTCTTGCAATCCGTCGCGCTACAGATATGGTAATTCCGTCTTTTCTTGCGTCTTACTATGTTGCAAGTCGATTAATTAGCTCTTTTCCTCAATATGATGAACATGAAATCACCAATCCAGATGTGCTGGAATGCATAGCTAATTGGATTAGTGGTCAAATTTAATTCGGTTATACCCTCCGGCTCTCGAATATCGCAATAATCAGTCGGTCTGGGACGAGCCCAACGTTAATTACCATGTAGCTTCTTTATTACAGACTACAAATAACGTTGAAGATAAGGCCAGGCATCTCGCAGTCATGTCCACTGAAAACGGGGTATGGCTTCAAGCTCTACCATCAAATTCTCTAGGCCTACATCTATTCAATGAGAGCTACATAGTTTCCGTGGCTCAATGTTGGGAGCAGATATATTTGAACCACACCACGCACTGCCTCAACTGCAACACCTTAGTAGAAAAAAAAACAGGATTACACGGTTTGCCGTGCAAGAGCAGCGCCGGCAGAAATCCACGTCACTCATGTGTGAATGATGTAATATTAAGAGCTTTAATATCTGCGGGGTTCCCAGCAGTAAGGGAACCGAATGGATGTAGCCGTTCATACGGAAAAAGAGCTGATGGTGCAATGGAATATTAGTACAATGGAAGAAAGGAAAGGCATTGATTCGGGATTTCGCATGTTCAGACACTTATTCCGCCTCCAACTTTCAATATTCCTCAGCACAAGCTGGACCCTTAGCTGCTCTAAGAGCAAACGAAAAAAGGAATAAATATAGCAATAGACTCCATAACAATTGCTTTGCTGCAATAGCAATTGAGTTTAGCGGTTCTTGGGAAGAAGGCGGTCTCAAATTTGTAAATGTAATCGACCACCGCCTATCAAGTAAATCAGGAGATACTAGAGCCAAATCTTTCCTAATTGAATGCATTAGTAGCCGTTCAACGGGGAACGTTTCGGTTATTACGGGAACGTTACCCACCTGTAAAGACCTAGAAGATCTTTCTTCTATGACTGCAGAGCAGGATGCTTTCGAGTAAAAACAAATCATTGGTGCAACAATTTATGAAACAACGCAGCAAGGAATATGGTGGACATCTCACAGTCCATAAGTTTATATGAAAAATTACGACAGAATGCTTTACTGTACGTCAAGACAGTGATATGGGATCAAAAGTGTATATGCGAGCTGTGATTTCTTGGAAAATATCTCCGATCATGATGAACGGGTAGCAATATAAGGAGTCATGTATGTTAGGAAGCATTCTGAAGCGAAAAAAGGAAACAAGAGGCGCGTAGAACAGGCGAATAAGAAAGTAAAGAGTCAGACAAGAGTTTAAGCGTTCTTAATTTTTCAACTTTTAAGCTTGAGACATGACACTATAAATGTAATTCCTTTCAACTGCTTTTCTATAGAAAATGCATCTACTTTTAGCTTGCAAGTGCAAATAAAATCAAGAAAACCGAAAAAAACAAAAATGAAATTATAAAATTAGACAATTAAAGTTATACAACAATACTAAACTAATTATTTCATTGTTGGTTTACAGATACATATGAATAAAAAAATAGGATGGAATTTCAAAGTCTCAGATAAAGTTAAAATAGACCAACGTAAAAGAAACTAGTTTTCCTTATAAATAAGAATGACGTACTAATTTAAAATGCGAAAGTAATTAAGCTTACAGTCAAACTTTTATGGGCATTTTTCTCACAATTTCATGCCTTGATTGCCTTAAGTTCTCATCGCTCCATTTATTAGACATAAGCTTCAACAATTATTATAATAGAAAGCAGTGGGTATAAAATGCGAAAAACTGTAGTTTTTGCTTCGCAATTTGTTTCTGAACTAATATCAATCGTTTTTGATTATGTTTACAAATCAACTCACTAGCGATTTCCAATATATAAAAAATGCTTTCCCCAATCATAAAAGGAAATCTAAAAAATGCCAGACCATATACTATTATTTTTAATAGAGTTATAAATTGAATCTCAGCTCTGTAAGTTGAACGACTTGTGAGGTACTCAATTTTTCGCAAAAATTCGCACTTTCACTACTCCCTAAGTATATGTATTATAATGAAAGTGATACGCGTATCATAACTTCCCAGTTGGGATTGGGGCATAACTATTTACCAAACCTAATTTATTTCATATGATCTTGAAACTTTTCTGACGTCTACTATTAATCCAATGTTCTCGGGATTGCTGCCAGAGTGTGTGTTGCTGTGCTGAGCTTTCGTTACCATACAGCGGCAACATCTTCAGAGCTATGTGTTGGAGTGTGCTCGTCGTACAATTTATATTGTAGTCTTTAGGAATTGCTGTTTCCTTTAACCAGCTAGCAAGACTATTGAAGAAATTCAACATCAAGACTGTACACTGCCCTCCACCGAAGATCAGGAGTTTACTACCAACTGCAAAAGACTCATTGGGATTAAAGACACCGGGTATCTATAAGATCACTTGTGAATGTAACGCCGCTTACATAGGTGAAACGGGAAGGAGCATTGAAGATAGAATGAAAGAACACCAGCGACACACCAGACATAAACAACCTGAAAAATCTGTAATAGCCGAATGCTGTATACAATACAATCATACGGCCATGTGGGACCAAATTGAAGTACTAAAGAAAAACAAACAGTTTTGGGACAGGAAAACACATGTATCTCTATTTATTCGTACATACAAGCGATTCTCCAACAGAGACGAAGGTTAAAATCTACCTGACATCTGGATCCAGCTTCTCAGTACGAAAACAACCATCAGCCAATCAGAGAGCAGTTTGCACCCGCAAAATCAGAGCACGCCTTTGGCCAACAAAAACAACCAATAGAAACACAGCAATTCTTAAAGACTACAATATAAATTATACGACCAGCACAATCAAACACATAGCAGTAGTAGTGGTCCGCGTATATCTCGCCGAGTCAGCAAAAATTTTCTCGATTCTGATTGGCTAAGAGAAGTCACGTGACGTTAGGCCCCGCCCACGCGGGAAATTCAAATTTTCAGGTCACGTGGTATGACGTCATGAGTCACCCTGCGGGGAAATCCCTCATTCTCTTTTATGACATGGATTTTTGAAATTTGTTCCCTTTTACGGGTAAGATGTGTGTTTTGATTGGTTGATAGCTGTCACGTGATCTTAGACCCTACGATATTTGAAATTCGTTCCCTTTTACGGGTAAGATGAGTGTTTATGATTGGTTGACAGAGGTCACGTGATCTTAGGCCCTGGGATTTTTAAAATTCGTTCCCTTTTATGGGTAAGATGAGTCCTTTGGTACCACGATGCTGATTGGCTGATAGAGGTCACGTGATCTTAAGCCCTGTGACTTTTGAAATTCGTTCCCTTTTTATGAGTAAGATGAGTGCTTTGGTACCTCGATTCTGATTGGCCGACAGAGGTCACATGATCTTAGACCCGCCACACGGTGAACAGAATACGTGGGAAAACCCCTCACTCATTTGTTTTCATGTTACGGGTAAGATGATTGCTTTGGTACCACGATGTTGATTGGTTGATAGAAATTGCATAATCTTACACACCCACCCCAATGCTAGACATTCAGAGTGCTATGACGACGATCCACCCTAGACCTGGATTTTAGAATTTTGTTCCCTTTTTATGGTTATGCGTAAAGTTCCCATGAAGGGTTCAACCTCCTCTTAAATAACCCTTTTTGGTATCATGATATTGTACTGAAGTTTACCTTAAATATTATCATTCTCTTTGACAGATAAGATGATTACCAGCTTTCTTACCTTGATGGAGATCCTGTCCTTGAATTAGTAGCCTATGTCTCTGGAAGTAACAATGGTGAAAGAGAGGTGTCGCTTGTAGATTTCTTATAACACATTGTTGTGATTTTAAGCGATTTATTGCTCAGTAAGCGCTTCATTAATGGAAACAGTGTTGCCAGATTTTTTCTTACCGAAACTGCTCCGGTTCTTTTCGAAACGGTTCCGCAGAGTGCAAGAAATTTTAAACTAAAAATTTTTTCGAACTAAAAAAATTTCAAACAAAAATTTTCAAACAAAAAATTTTCGAACTAAAAATTTTGAAACAAAAAAGTTTCAAACAAAAAATTTTCGAACCCAAAAAAAAATTCGAACTAAAAAAATTGAAACAAAATTTTGTCGAACTAAAACATTTTTTAAAAACAAAAGTTTCGAACTAAAGATGTAAATCACATCTAAAAATTTTCAAATCAAACTTTTTATCGAACTAAACTTTTAAAATTTTCGAACTAGAAATTTAAACCGAGTTTAAGAAAAATCCTAAGAAATGTTTTTCCAGGAATCGAACTCAGGTCTTTTAAATCAAAGATGTGTATGCTAACCGCTTAAATGAATTCGGTTTTAATCGATCTTGGTGGGTTTCGAACCATGGTCCTTGAAAAGGATACACATATACTTTAAGAAAATAAATCTGACATTGTAACGCTTCTCAAATCAAACTTTTTATCGAGCTAAACTTTTAAAATTTTCGAACTAGAAATTTAAACCAAGTTTTAGAAAAATCCTAAGAAATGTTTCTCCAGGAATCGAACTCAGGTCTTTCAAACCAAAGATGTGTATGCTAACCGTTTAGCTATGAATGAATTCGGTTTTAATCGTGCTTGGTGGGTTTCGAACCATGGTTCTTGAAAAGGATACACATATACTTTAAGAAAATAAATCTGACAGTGTAACGTGGATTATAATAAAATGCTGATAGACTTTTTTTTGTGTGTTGACATAGAAGCACATATGATTGAAAATGCAAACGTCAGCGGATCGCATTACTTTTGTTTTACTACGAACGTGTCAGCATGATTCTTGAAAAAAGCAAACATTGACATTCTCGTATGGAATATGAGGAAAATGAAATGTCGTCACAGTTACGACAAGTAGTGACATGATCCTGGCAGAAGGGAATTGGCATCGGAATTGCGATACTAGATGTTGTAACTATTGAGAAACGCGAATGACGTCACGATCGATTGTTACACATCGTTTTCGTTCGTGATTCATGACAAAAGCAGCGAGCGTTTTGATTGGTTCGTTGTGATGTCATTTTATAAATTTCCTCGTTTCTGATTGGTTGACGGTGACGTCGTTTTCACAGCGACCTAAATAAAAATCTAAATTTCATTTTTCAAATCCTACACCGCTCTCAACTATCGTGTGAGAAGGTCTGTTCTTGAAAAGTGTCTTCATTTAAGAAGCTTTACTACACCGACTTTTTGTTCATTGAATTTGAGGTAAGTTCAGTGAGATTTTATTTTCACACAAGATTCGAAAAATCATTTTATTTTATATTTGTGGGGGCGGATCACGAATACACTGTTTTACTTTTAGTACGAAATATTTAGACTATGAAGGAATTAGTGGAATGGAAAATTGGGAGTACGAATCAGGAACCCCCACACATTAGAAGTAAGCACGATAAATGATATGGTTTAGCGTCCCTTCAGCTTAATGTTGAATGTGAACTCCCGTCGGGAATTGAACCATGGCCAGAAAAATGTGTG
Organism: Thermobia domestica; assembly: GCF_964235325.1. Lineage (NCBI taxonomy): Eukaryota > Metazoa > Arthropoda > Insecta > Zygentoma > Lepismatidae > Thermobia > Thermobia domestica. The sequence goes on from NC_137456.1 coordinate 264,938,224, forward strand.
CGCTTAGTTTTGAAAAGAATACATTACAAAATTTCAGAAACTATGCCTGAGAATAATATGGTTCGATTCCCATTGAAAGCATTAGCGTCCCTTCAGCTTAACGTGATATTCGAGCAACCGCCCGGGATTGAACCAGGGCCAGAGGCGTGTACGTCAACCATTTAGCTTAGTTTTGAAAAGAATGTATGATAACGCGTAAGAATATTAAATTTCAGAAAAGGCTTGACAGCGATCCGATGTGGGAAAGCAAATCCCACCGAGGATTGAACCAGGACCTTCCACGTTAGAAGCATGTACGCTAACCGCTTAAATAAAAAAGAGTGCATGAATATTTGGTTAAAAGATTTACGCTATACAGATTTTGTTTTGACAATTACGTATGTGTTACGTTAATGTTCGGTGAATCTCTTCAACTTGCAAACGCATCATTTAAAGGTCGTTGTGAGTAGAAAAAATGCTTACGCGTGCTTTGTCACATCTCAGTACTGTTGAAACATTCATTCATTCATGCATTCTTTTTATCACTATAGAATGGTAGGTCAGTTACATGCTGATGTAATGGTCTCAAGTTTGACAGCAATAAAACACACATTTCAGTAACATAATAATTTTTAAAAAACTTTAATTTCTAGTACACGTGCTTTCATAATGAGGTTCTGAACACCACCGCCAGGGGATCAAACTCAGGACCTTTACATGAATTGCTTAGTTAAGAATTTATCATGAATGTTATGATTTCCTGTTTATCAGGTGATTAAGATTTTTCTTTCTTCTTTTCTTTTGTAGTAAATTCACGCTGCTCAATTCTTTTTTTCCCATTACATATTTGTTTTACCGTACCTGTTTGTTTGTTTTCATTTTTAACCATGGCCGAATCGGGTTTTACTGTTTGTAATGAAATCACTCGTCATTATAGACGATTTATGTACGTTTATGTATTATGAGGTGTGTACGTCAACCATTTAGGTTAGTTTTGAAAAGAATGTATGATAACGCATGAGAATATTAAATTACAGAAAAGGCTTGACATGCCCCCCCGACGTGGAAAGCAAACCCACCGAGGATTGAACCAGGGCCTTCCACGCCCGAACCATGTACGCTAACTGCTTAGTCACAATAATAATAATAAAAAAAATACACTATACAGATTTTGTTTCGACAATTACGTATGCGTAACGTTAATGTTCGATGAGTCTCTTCAACTTGCAAACACATCATTTAAAGGTCGTTGTGAGTGGAAAAAAATGCTGACGCGTACTTTGTCACATCTCAGCACTGTTAAAACATTCATTCATTTCATCCATTCTTTTTATCACTATAGAATGGTAGGTCAGTTACATGCTGATGTAATGGTCTCGAGTTTGACAGCAATAAAACACTCATTTCAGTAACATAATTATTTATTTTTTAACTTTGATTTCTAGTACATGTGCTTTCATAATGAGATTCTGAACGTCACCGCCAGGGAATCAAACTCAGAACCTTTACATGAATTACTTAGTTAATTATTTATAATGAATGTTATGATTTTCTGTTTATCAAGTGATTAAGATTTTTCTTTCTTCTTTTTCTTTTGTAGTAAATTCACGCTGCTCAATTCCTTTTTTCCCTTACACATTTATCGCAATTGTACCTGTTTGTTTGTTATCTCCTTTTACTAACCATGGCCGAATCGGGTTTTACTGTTCGCAATGAAATCACTCGTCATTATAGACGATTTAACATCGAGGGCAGAATGCTCGAAATTCAATTCAACGCACCGCCCGTAGGAACCGATATCATACAGTATGTACATAACAGTTTCCAAGCAATGCTAGACCATTTATTAGCCAATGTCGACGATGAGGCGATGGTTGGTTTATCGGTAATATCGCCACGGAACACGAATAAACCGTTTTGGGTGAGTTTTCGCCAAGCCCAAAACCTGACACTGGAAACGATGTGAGCCTCCTTTGAAAGAGTGTTACAAAGTAACAATGCATTTCTCCTGCACGAGCCATTCACCGTTCATTTCCATCGTGTGGATATTCCACGTGGCTACGGCGGCGGTTTGCGGCAAGGAGTACTTCAAAATGAAGAATTGTTACGTTGCAAACGATTGATTGTACGAGTAAAAAATCAAGATTCAAGGTGCCTGGCGTACGCCCTTGTTATTGCTATTGGCCTGAAAAAATACAAGAATGTAGATATGAAACGACATAAGCAATATCAAAATCAGAGAAAATGTATTGTGGACCAAGAAGTCCTTGCGCTATGTGCAAATGCAGGAGTCAATTTGGATCATGGTGCCAGTGTAAATGAAATACGACAATTCCAGGCATACCTCAAAGAATATAAAATTACTGTGTATACCAGTTTCTCAGGCCATGATATCATGTACGAGGGGCCCAACGATGAAAATCGCACTCCCATAAATTTGATTTGTTTGGCTGGACACTTTGATATCATCCAATCCTTAACTGCTTGTTTTGCAACCAAATTCTACTGTGAAGCGTGCCATAAAAAGTATAATGAACGTAACAGACATGTGAAAAATTGTCCTGTAACGTGCTCCAAATGCTTACAGAGACCTCTATGCGACAAGAATCAAACGCCGATATTGTGCAACGACTGCAATCGGCAATTTTACGGCGAAGAATGTTTTAATAATCATCGTAATATTGTATATCATCATGGCGAATCTGTATGCAAAATGGTGAAGCAATGTACTAGATGTTACAGAGTATATTCTTTTGTGCATACAGGACAACGACTTCATGATTGTAATGAGATCTTTTGCAATGTTTGTAAGAAGATTGTTCCAGGATCCCATCAATGTTTTATGCTTCCTGATCGCCAATGCTTGAAACCTGGTGTTCCTTCACTCATGCACGCAAAGAAAGCCTTGTTGATATTCTATGATATAGAATCTATGCAGGACACGAATATTGGCGATAATACGTATGTACACATTCCAAATTTATTGGTTGCACAACAAGTATGTTATGCATGTGTTGAAAACAATAATATCCAGCAGTCTTGCAGTACGTGTGGTCAGCGCCAGCATATTTTCCAAGGAGAGGATCCAGTTTATAATTTTCTCCAGTACTTGCGGGAACGTCGTCCCAATATAAATAAGATTTTCTGTGTCGCGCACAACGCTAAGGGATACGATGGGCATTTTATCCTAAAGACCATGGTAGAACAATGCCAATGGAGACCTGACGTCATATTAAATGGGACAAAGATACTGAGTTTAACGTTGAATAATCTGACATTCATTGACTCGTTGAACTTCTTGCCTATGGCATTAAGTAAATTGTCAAAAGCGTTCAACTTACCCGCAACCAAAGGCTACTTCCCACATTTCTTCAACACCAAGGAGAATCAATCGTATATTGGACCACTTCCAGAAACAAAGTATTATGGTGCAGATGAAATTGCCGTCGAAGACAGAAACAAGTTCATGCAGTGGTACAACGATCATCGTAATGACACGTTTGATTTCCAGAAAGAAATTATCAAGTATTGTATTCAAGATGTCAATGTACTGCGACAAGCATGTGTTTCGTTTATGACGTCATTTGAAACAGAAACCAAAGTGAATCCTTTCTTGGAGACGATCACGATTGCCAGTGCTTCCAATTTAGTATTCCGCCGGAATTTCCTTAAACCCAACACTATTGGAATTCTACCGGCACATGGCTATCGATGGAGAAGTACCCAATCGATCGCTGCAATGCAATGGCTGGCCTACATTGAAAAAACCGAAGAAAAACAAATCTTACATGCGGCCCGACAAAAAGAAGTGTTTATTGCAGGATTCCATGTTGATGGTTACTACCAAGATCCTGAGACGTTAGAGGAGCACGTCTACGAGCATGCCGGCTGCTTTTATCACGGGTGTAAAGTATGTTTTACTACAGGCCGTAATCAGCCCATCTACAACAATCCAGAAGACACCATGGAATTCCGTTATGAACGAACGCAACGAAAAAATGCAAGACTGCGTGAATTGGGGTACATTGTACATGAAATGTGGGAGTGCGAATTTAATCAGTTCTTAAAACAAAATCCTGCAATGGCGACGTATCTGAAGAATCACCCGTACATGAACCGCAGACCATTAAATCCAAGAGATAGTTTTTTTGGAGGAAGGACCAATTGCGTGAAATTGTACCACCAAGTCGACGAAAAAGCGGGGGAAGTAATAAAATATTTCGATATTGTCTCGCTTTATCCTTACATCAATAAGTGTGCTAAATACCCTGTAGGCCATCCACGAATTTATCTAGAGGGTGATGAAAATATACCACCAATAAATAAAGTCAATGGTCTAATCAAAATGTCGATATTACCAAGTCAACATCTTTATCATGGTCTCCTGCCTTACCGATGTAACAAGAAACTACTCTTTCCACTGTGTGCTGCGTGTGCCGAAGAAATGAACCCAGACCCTACAGCAACGTGTGCGCACAACGATCAGGAGCGATGCCTCACTGGAACATGGGTATCATATGAAATCCAGAAAGCAGTAGAATTAGGATATCAACCGGTGGAAATTTTTGAAATTTTGGATTATGACATTGAACAATATGATCCCATCACGAAAACAGGTGGCTTGTTCACGGAATATATCAATACATTTTTAAAATCAAAAATGGAAGCGTCTGGCTGGCCTAGTTCCTGTGTCAGCGAAGAAGACAAATCAAAATTCATACAAACCGTCCTGGAGCGTGAAGGTATTGCATTGGATCCGTCCAAAATTGAAAATAATCCTGCACGAAGAAGTTTATCTAAGCTTTGTGGGAACTCTCTTTGGGGAAAGCTTTGCCAGCGTACAAACTTTAGCCAGACCACAATTATTGATCGGCCGGAAGAATTTTATGAAAAACTCACTTCCCCCGACATTAAACTCCATCAAATTGTACCCATCAATGATACGATGTTGTATGCGTTCTGGGAGTACAATGAACATGTGCCTGTTCAAAACCGAAACACCAATGTCGTGTTAGGTGCATTTACAACATGTCAGGCACGTCTGGAACTGTACAAGTACCTGGAAATGTTGCAGGAACGTGTTTTATATTTCGACACGGATTCTGTAATATTTACGGAGAAGCCTGGAGAGCCAACCATTGAACCTTCAACGTACTTGGGATGCTTATGGAATGAGATGGAATCTTACGGACCACGAGCATATATCAAGACATTTGTCAGTGGAGGACCAAAAAATTACAGCCTAGAAATATACAATCCGGATACCAACGTCACCAGTTACATATGCAAAATTAGAGGATTTACATTAAATTACAATGCAGGACAACAATTAAATTTCAACACGCTAAAAGAAATGATTACAAATCAATGCCGTGGACAAGTCACCATCACTATCCCCCATAAGATATGCAGGACCAAAGACCATACCATCGTCACACGCAAAGAAGAAAAAATGTACAGTATCCAGTACACAAAACGTCGATTTAAAGAATTCAATTCCTACGATACGGTTCCGTACGGGTACGTTAAAAACAGAAGATGGAACTGGAAAAAGAAGATGAAGAAGAAAAAACTGTAAACACCCAATAAGGCCGCCATTTCTTTTTTCCTTTTCCTTTTCTTCTTTCCCTTCCTTAACCACAAAGCAGCAACACCAAGAAGAAAAAAAACGCAGTACCCACAAGAGTTCATAAACCATCAACACAACCATCAGTGGAAGAAATGCAGTCATCTCGTATCCAAGGAGGAACCTTGACCATAAAGGAGCAACACCTAGAAAAATGCAATACCCAGAAGAGTTCATAAACATCCATCGGTGAAAAAAATGCAGTGATCCTGTACCCGAGGAGGAAGATGAGCCTAAGCAGATCCATCATTTACGAGTAAGTTTTATTTCTCTCTTATCAATATTGACTCATTTTTATTGTTTCAGAAAAAAGAAATTCTTAAAGTCATCCGTCGTTTCTTCTTTTTCTTTACAGGATACTGCTACAAGATTCGAAGATGATGACGCGTCCAAAATATTCATTAACTAGATCCTGTATTTATTATGTTAATAAATTGTATGAGAAGAGCACATACCTTTCGTTAAATACAACAAGTTGAAAAAAATATGTTTTATTATTTCTTGAAACCCTGAACACTTGTTTTCAAATCATGGTAATCTTGAAAATTTAAGGTGGAAAATATATTCAAGATTTGGTTTACATGATTTTGTTCGAAAAATAATTAAAGAATTTTTAGTGTCCAAAATTTGGTTTTTAATTTAGTTCAAAAATTGATTTGAAAATTTTCAAATGTGGTTTACATCTTTAGTACGAAACTTATTTTTAAAAATTGGTTCGAAATTTTTTTAAAATTTTTAGTTCGAAAAATTTTGATTTGAAAATTTAGTTCGAAAGTTTTTAGTTTAAAATATTTTTCGAAAAATTTTTAATTTTTTTAGTTCGAATTTTTTTTGGGTTCGAAAATTTTTTAAATTCCTTTTAGTTCGAAAATTTTTTGATTTGAAAATTTAGTTCGAAAGTTTTTAGTTTAAATTTTTTAGTTCGAATTTTTTGAAATTTTTGTTTCAAAATTTTTTTAGTTCGAAAATTTTTTGTTTGAAAATTTTTGTTTAAAATTTTTTAGTTCGAAAAATTTTTTAGTTTAAAATTTCTTGCACTCTGCCGAACCGTTTCGAAAAGAATCGGAGCAGTTTAGGTAGAAAAAATCTGGCAACGCTGTTTCCATTAATAAAGCGCTTACTGAGCGTTTAAAAAATCGCTGAAACTCACAACAATGTGTTATAAGAAATCTACAAGCGACACCTCTCTTTCACCATTGTTACTTCCAGAGACATAGGCTACTAATTCAATGACAGGATCTCCATCAAGGTAAGAAAGCTGGTAATCATCTTATCTGTCAAAGAGAATGATAATATTTAAGGTAAACTTCAGTACAATATCATGATACCAAAAAGGGTTATTTAAGAGGAGGTTGAACCCTTCATGGGAACTTTACGCATAACCATAAAAAGGGAACAAAATTCTAAAATCCAGGTCTAGGGTGGATCGTCGTCATAGCACTCTGAATGTCTAGCATTGGGGTGGGTGTGTAAGATTATGCGATTTCTATCAACCAATCAACATCGTGGTACCAAAGCAATCATCTTACCCGTAACATGAAAACAAATGAGTGAGGGGTTTTCCCACGTATTCTGTTCACCGTGTGGCGGGTCTAAGATCATGTGACCTCTGTCGGCCAATCAGAATCGAGGTACCAAAGCACTCATCTTACTCATAAAAAGGGAACGAATTTCAAAAGCCACAGGGCTTAAGATCACGTGACCTCTATCAGCCAATCAGCATCGTGGTACCAAAGGACTCATCTTACCCATAAAAGGGAACGAATTTTAAAAAATCCCAGGGCCTACGATCACGTGACCTCTATCAACCAATCATAAACACTCATCTTACCCGTAAAAGGGAACGAATTTCAAATATCGTAGGGTCTAAGATCACGTGACAGCTATCAACCAATCAAAACACACATCTTACCCGTAAAAGGGAACAAATTTCAAAAATCCATGTCATAAAAGAGAATGAGGGATTTCCCCGCAGGGTGACTCATGACGTCATACCACGTGACCTGAAAATTTGAATTTCCCGCGTGGGCGGGGCCTAACGTCACGTGACCTCTCTTAGCCAATCAGAATCGAGAAAATTTTTGCTGACTCGGCGAGATATACGCTGACCACTACTACTATAGCTCCGAAGATATTGCCGCTGTATGGTAATGAAAGCTCAGAACAGCAACACTCACTCTGGCAGCAATCCCGAGAACATTGGATTAACTAATTTATTTTACTTAGCAATTTGACCATGATGATAACGCAGAAATAGTTACTTTCACTCTTCTATATAATAATTAAAATAGTACAGGTGATTCAACATTTTTCCGGTAGTTAGCTCTTCTAGAAGCTCAGAAGCTGCATCTAAAAATTCAACTAATATTGCTATTGCTACTAATACAATTGCAAATATGAACATCCAAAAGCGTCTTAACTTTTTAATTAGAAGCAAATGAAAAAAAGATAAGAAATGAAGATCTTCAAAGTAAAACGTAGACAAAATCATCAGTATTCAAATTCACCAATTCAAACTACCACAATGGTTTCATTTTCTGAGATTGAAATAATATGTATCCGATGTTTGTTAAAGGTTGTCGCAGGGATTCCGGAGTTAGGCTGGAATTTACATTTATACAGAAACGTTAAAATATTTACAGCTGTGCGAGCAACGCCATCGATGTTGTACCTGTAAATTCAAAATCCAGCTGACATGTTCGCTCAGACGTTTTGCTATTTATCTCGGTGATCCTCAAACTATGGACTCTACACTATTATAAGTCGTTTTGAATCATTATGTATGTTACTCCCTTCGACTCTACTTATTACATGTGTTAGAGGATATTATTCCTACTGAAAGTTAATCTTAAAGGTCATCAGAACTGAAGATGGAGACCCCGAAAGCTATGTATTCGACACTAACATTGATTATTTTCAATTACTTTTCATGTTACAATTTCACACACTCCTTTAGGGCGCTAATGGGGGCTTAACTTACATGGCATCCGGAGTGCCACTCTCTATCTAAGCGACCCCCAAAATCATTGATTCGACACAAATGTCGATCATTTTTCTATCATTTTGATGTCAGCCCCTTCCATTCTTCCTACGAGAGCAAGCGGATATTTCCACCGCTAGGAGTGAATTTCGTCTTAAATGATATTAAAACGTCTACCAATTAATTTAGGGACCAGTGCTGCATTTAGGAATTTGGCGTCTCTACGCATATTTTCTCTAGGTGCCCCCTTTCTCCACCCCTTCATCCCTAACTTCAAAATAAAACTTGTCATTTATAATTAATTTGTGAATTAACAATTGATTGCAGTTGAAATCCACTCACTACATGCTACATCTAAGTAACAAAAAATAACAAAAGAGGAATATGTTTTGAATTAGTTTTAGATTTCTTACGCTATCGTTAATAATATTTGAATTGTAAAAGAGGATTGCTCATGAAATATAATATTTGCTTCTGATTTTTAAACTTATTTCATATCAAAAAAGTATGTATGTAAGTTATTTATTTCAGTATTATTTAATTTTCAAACTTTTCGCTTATCAAACATGCTGCTGAGTAGACACGGGCCTAGTTGGACCATTGTTAAATGCGCCACTGTTAGCGGTGCTGAAAGTTTACGATTCGACTCCAATATAAGTTGATTTCGATATTTTATATCCCTACCTAACCACTCTGGCTACTAATGGGAGCTTAATTAGACTTAAACGAAATTGAAAGTAGAACTATTTACCTAAGTGACCAAGAAACTATGAATTAGATATTAACATCGATCCTTTTCTAGCATTATTGGTATGTATCCCGACAGTACTGTATTCCAGACTAAAAAAATATGATAAAATTTACTCTAGATGTATGATAATTAAATTGAAACCCACACATACATCCGCTTTTTACATCCGAATACAAATAAAATAGCGAGCGAAAGAAAGAGAGAGGGAGAGACACCCAAGGCATTACGACTTCCATATTACTGTATCATCTATGAAAAGAATTTCCGTTGTGGGATCCTTCATAAAGACAATTCTAGTCTGCTCATGTGACCTTTGTGGTTCAGGAGGTCTTGCGAATGATCCGACATTGGATTATCTGTTTATATCCTCTCATTATGGCTCGGATAACTCTTCAAGAACAGAAATAACATACTGTAATAAGAATGTTTAAAATGTTGAGAATGAAACTTCTATATGATAAATAGTTGCAAATTAATAAAGTACAGAACTTATTTATTACCATTATATGATTTTCTTATGTTGTATTTAGCATTCACATAAAAAATACCGACGTACTGTTGGCATCTATCTCAGACGTTATATTTTAAACATACTAATTACTTACGTTCTGAAATGATTATAAAAAAATATATACAACTGATGTATTTTAATGTAATTATATTATACATTTTTATGCCTTGCGGAAAATAAAATTTCATAAAAGAAGAAAGGAGAATGGACATAAATGGGAATCTTCTTTAAACAGTTAGTTTTACTGCGAGAAAAAAACACAACATATGTATCTAGAATAAGAACAAAAGAGTAATCACAAATTACAAAGGATACCACTACAAGTCAATTGAAAATCAATCGCATGAAGTATACACACAAACAGACACACTACCAAAAAAAAGCTAGTAATCAGCAGTCGAGTAGAGAGCAAAATAACGCAAGCGTAGATCTGAAAGCATTGCTTTTAAAGAGCACTCTAGTCTAAAAATGTACATCCCTTGTACACCAGCTCATTTTCAAGTAAGTAGTCTAGGCGCTGTGTGAATAGTTAACCACACTATAATATTGTGTTTAGAAAGTGGGAAGTATTTAAAATCAGTCAAAAATACGGCTCAGTATTGATAAACTGTGCATCAATACGAAGTACACATTCTGTGTATAGCTACGCCACAAATGCTGGGTGGATGCACATGTTTGAAGGGATGGATAAATATATCAGCTTGTGGACATCGGCTACATTGAGCATCGGGTCGAAAACCGATTTCCCATGCTCGATTTAAGAAATACCTTATGAACCAACCTATACTATAACGCTCTATTTCCAGGTGGTAAACAAGAGGAATTAATATTATGCCAAATTTGCTCCCAAGGACAATTGGGATGTCGAGTAACACATTTAGGTAGAGATAAAGAGATAAGTTGCATAATAAGTATACAATTTTTTTCACAGCCATGTTTTCAATAGCTCTGTGAGTGATAAGAGCCTAAGCAATGTCTAGAATGACGGAGCGGAAGTAATGCTAAGGTTGGTTTGAGTTCAGAATAGAAACAGCTGAACTGAGATTCACGTGTCGAAGGCAACGCATAAAACAACTCACAAAAGGAAGTTAAAAGCAGGGACGTGCGGTTCAATACCAGACAACTACCTTGAAGAGTCACGTCTTTAATACTTAACCCTCCTACTTGCTTGTTCGTATACACATTTGTACGATGAACTCGTAGTGTCGATTGATATCACGAAAAGGCAAGCAGATGTTTGTTAAGTGTATTGGCGTGTGATACAAAAAGTTGAAAAATCTGCATTGTATAGTACAGCCACTCGCACAAGTATCTCCCCCTAAGCTGTCTAATTCCATTACTTGAGGTCCAGGTCATTTGCAATTGAGAGAAAGCCTAGAGAGATGCAACCCAAAATTACACTTAACTTTTCTCGGCATTGACAGTAGTTGGTATCACAGAATCAAGTCTTTATGCAAGTAAAATGGTGAGTAGATGACGCACAAATCATTTCTCCATTCTGAGATCAATCTCTCTGGTTCAGAGTGTGTTGTCCAAAGAACATCATATATTAATCTCATTATTGCTGCGTATGTAAAATATTATATCATTATATACTGTAATTCAAAGAAATAAAAACCCTGAACACACATGAATCAACAAAAGCTTGAAATATGACTAAAATATCAAATCTAAAACAACTGCTGAAATTAAGTTTGTAAATCAATGTCTGCATTTACAGACCTTCTCCAATTCTCCTTATTTTAACATTTTTTTCTTTCGTAGGGAATAGAAGATCTTCCTTATCATACTCATTATGCATAGAAATTGAAACAGGAACACTTTAAAAAGTGTTGGCATGGCCGGGATCCGAACCTGGGTCTACCGAATAGAAGTTGAATGTGCTAACCACTCACCTACCGCCGACTAAACCTTCCACCTCAACTAATACCTAGTTCAAATCTTTTCATGGAAAAATATAAACAAGATGCTAAAATATAACAAAAACCAATATAAACAAAATACAAATAAAGATATCAATAAGGAAATATAGGCAAATTGTGTGAGTGTCTTAATGACTTACTCGAGATTTCCTTGTTTAACTCAAAAACAAGTTATATAGACATTGCTCAATAAGGAAAATATCACGAAGTGTTCTGCATGTTGACCCTACGTCATCGGCAGAGCCGTAACTTGTGGGATGGCAACTGCCCCCCAGAGAAGCTACCCGCCGTTCGAAGGAGCCCATTTTGAGACAAATTTTACTTAATCCGTATACGATACGAACATGAAATTAGAAATAAAGCTTTAAATAGGGTCGCTATATTACATAAACAAACAACACACAAAAGTTAAATAAAACAAAAATGAGTCGTGGCCCCATTCCAGTATTTATTCGTATGGCTTTCAGATTTACCAATATTTACCCCCTAATACTTTTGTCGTGTATGGAACGGGCTCACGGGGCAATTAACGGAATCGTAGATCTTGCCGTGCGGGAGGGCCCACAGGCTCCGGGACCCATAAAGATTAAGAGAAAGTTGGAGAGAGGGTTCCCAATAATTAGAAAACCAACTTTTCCTAGGAGCCCAAATAAGCTTATTAATGCTTGCCCCCCCCCAGAAAAGAATCTAAGTTACGGCTCTGGTCATCGGTTGCAGAGAGGGTCCCGATTTACATTACATTTCGTCTTACAGTAACTTCTAACTTCCAAAGAAGAAAAGACGACAGAAATTATTTTCACATTCTTTGATTGTATCAACACGTGTAGAAATAGACAGTTCTGTTTATGTTCCATAACTACTAGTTTATTTTCTTGTGTCATATGAGGAGTTTGTGGCAAATTGAACTGGTGGCACTAGCAGAGTGATCGTGAGCGTTTTTCTTCTGATCATGAGGCGCAATCTACTAGGGGTTCGAATTCCTCTGATGAGAAAGGTCCGTATTCTAATTGTCCTCAGTATTTCTGTGTTCGTGTTATTGTAGTGCTTGGAATACGTCGACACTACATGAGGTGCCGTTCGCGAACAATTGGGGGATTTGTTTAAAAGAAATTGTGAAAGCAGGAAACTCCCACTGCAGTTACTTGGGTTCAAATCCCGTCGTGGTAATTGGCATTCTTTCTGAATGGGTAGATAACGTTTATGTAATAGGTATTGTAATTATATTATTATTATTATTATTATTATTATTATTATTATTATTATTATTATTATTATTATTATTATTACCAGAACGGAAAGAAAAGGTAACAAAGGCGAAGGTATTCATAAGAACAGGAAATATATGGGGTTTGTCAAATGTTTCTTTGGTGTACACATGAACGCAAAAACATTATTACGTTTACTGATTTACAGATAGAGTCATCATTTTATGATAAGAAATTTAATATAAAGATTTGTTAGTCGATAACAGTAATGCATTTTGTTCCGCCCTTGTTCTAACTAGAAAGGTGAGGTGACATCTTAAATAGGATCATTTTCGTGAGTAGGGATACCTATTGTAAGTTCGATTTCTATTTGCAATTTGTGTACAGCTAGGAACAATTACATAGAACTCATTTTTGCCTAATACTACAGCAGTAGAGACGTGTTTAGACCTTATGTGTTCATCAATTCTTGTCCAAACACGTTACTTGCCAGACAGAGACGAAGGTTGATACGGATCACATAATTTTCTGTTGTTGGCATTTCTCCTGTAGAGGAGTTTGACTCAGAGGAATTTAATATTTTTCATGTTAGTATACATAAGAATATCAGTTCTGTAGATTATAAAAATTTCCAGAATTGCCACAGTCGCAATCAAACTTGCCTTCCCAACATTATGGAAATAACGCTTAAGCCACTTCTCTAAGACATTCCTGTTCTCGGAGGAGGAAAAATGGAGCTGCATCGAATTCAGCGAATCGCCTCAGGTCCTGATTTTTCATGGCGCGACAGATACTTACAGGGTCAGTTCTTAAAGTAGTAGGACTGTTTTTTTCTTTTTTTACAGACTGGCGGCGGTTACTCCACCTGTAGTTGGTTGAGGTGGGTCTAAGGAAAGACAGGAAGCAGCCCCAGTCGTCCATAGCAGGGTAAAGATCGCTCGTCATCGTAACATCTGCGAGTGACCCTCGTCACACTGTGTCATGGCCAATCTTTTTGAACAGCGTTACGCCATCAAATTTTGCGAGAAGCTCGGTAAAACTGGGAAAGAGACTCATGAAATGATCAAGACGGCGTACGGTGATAGCGCCATTGGAAGATTGAGTGTGTTTGAGTGGCACAAGCTGTTTAGGGAGGGGGAGAAGAAGTTGAAGACGCTGCACGGTCAGGGCGACCTTCGAGCTCAAAAACGGAGGAAAATGTTGCAAAACTGAAGAATTTGCTGGAGAGTGACCGAAGACGAACTGTTTTCATGATTATCGATGAACTTGGCATTGCTAAAACAAAAGTTCACGAAATTGTGCACGAACAATTGGAAATCTGGAAAATTTGTGCAAAATTGGAGCCGCGAGTGCTGAGAGGCGAGCAAAAGGACGTTCGCAAACGGATCTGCCAGGACCTTCTCCAAGAAGTGAGTGAAAATCCAAACCTATTAGACAATGTGGTGACTGGGGACGAGACGTGGACGTTTGAGTATGACCCTGTGACCAAACGTCAAAACGCGGAATGGCACACCCGAAATTTCCCACGCCCCAATAAGGCGCGCATGACGAAATCAAAAGTGAAGGGCGTGCTCATTTGCTTTTTCGATTCACAAGAAGTGATCCACAGGGAATTTGTTCCACACGGACTGAGTGCCAATGCAGTTATTATCTCCAGGTCCTAGAACGGCTGAGGAAACGCGTCGTCCGCCTCCGCCCAGCCATCGCCCACTCCTGGCGACGGCAACATGATAATCAGCCGAGCCACACAGCCTTCCGAGTGGTGGCGTATCTTGCCCAACATAACATTGCAACCTTGCATCAGCTACCCTACTGTTTAATTTAAATGGTTTTAGTTCACTGAGTGTTTACCTTTTAGTATAGTGTTTAGTATCTTTCTCATAATAACAGTAAAATTGCTAAATTCAGTAGTATGTGTGAAAAGAATAGAATTTTCAAAATATAAATTTATTACAAAGAATATAATGTCACTTTACAATATGCAGACATAATAAATCAAATGTTAATATTTAAATGAGCTCAAGTTTGTCTGCAGTGATTTACAATAATGAGATTAACAAATAAAGCAAAATTTTAGAATCTGTTATTTATGAGGCCTTTAGCAGGAGACTGCTATAGAAGAAATTACTTCTTCTTAGAGACTGAAATTATTCGAAAGGATAAAACTTACATGTGTAGTTCGGAGGTATCTCTCTCAACTCAATGTTGACCATCTTCGTCGTGGCTTCTAGTCCAAATGCGAGACGCAAAGTATGATGTAAGATCTGAGTCGATGTCTGATTCCTGATTCATAAAAGTTCTAATTTTCCGAAGCTTATATACTGGTTGGAGAGAGTGAACTACGTGACAAACAACTTATTTGTTTCATGACGTATTTTGTTATTTGTCTCATGACGTATTTTGTTATTCTTCTCTAGTACTACAGTATTTAAAAGTTCGTGTTCGTACATTCATATAAAAAAGTTTTTTAATATTTCAATAAAATAATCATAACATAGCCTCTTCTGCTAAAATTGTTCTTTCATCTGAATGTTTTAGCATCAAATTAAAAAAAGAATAATATTTTTAATATTTCAAAAAATTTCGAAGTGATGGATGTATACTGTATATAGTGAGTACACTGGAAAGAGAAAGACGAAAATGAAAACACGTTCACTTTCTGAAAAGCACTTTACTAGTGTTTATAAACATAGAAGCATAAAGGTTAACGGTGACTTGAAAACCGAGTTCATTCTCTTGGAGAAAGTTGACCTTGACAGTGAAGAACAGCAAAGTGGATCGGCTGAGAAGGAACGTCTTCCTTTGATGATAAACTGTGATGATCGGTGACATGAGAAATGGAGCATCTGGTAAGAGAGGAAACCATTGGACAGGAGCGTGCTGATTCTCATGGTCGCGACTCCATAGAATCACGCTGACTGCGTATCAGGCAGGGGCGACGTAACAGGGAGCATTCTTGTTGAGAGGCCAGCTCTTCGTGAGATGACTGCACTGAACATCATGTCGGATGACGGAAACCCTGGCTGCGAACTGGTGTCTTAAGATGTCAATACTGCCGCTGGTCATCTGCAAGGGTGCTAGCAACCAAACCATGATGCTGGAGAGAGATGATGAACACAAGATGTAACACAAACGATAGTCGAAGACGATGGATCACTGGAGATGACTGGTTCGTGTCCATGCTGAGTCCACTTCGATGAGGCGTCTGCTGGAGAACCACTGGAAACACCTGCTGGAAACTGGAACGTTGACTGCCTGGGATGCTGCTGATGACAATTGAAGTATCAGGAATGCTGTGTAGATTGCTGTCTGCGGTCAATCATCGTGACTGGTCGTCCTTATTACGTAGACATCTTTGATCTCTGGAAGCGAGATCATCTCGGAGGCAGGATACAGCTGAGCGATTGCATGGAGCCGTGTAGAATGAGGAGAGATGAGAGAGAGATTAATGACTGATATTTTAAATAATATATATACATGAGTGAGAGGGATTAGGATATAGGGTGTGACAACGAGAATTTAATGGGATAAGGGGAAAGAGGATTTATTACATACATACGTTATTCAACAGATCTGAAAGAAAACTGGCTCTAAAATAAACCACGCACACTTCGGAGAAATTTCATTGAAGTATATGCATAACGAGAAATGCCGTTATAGAAATAGAAATATAGAAATAACAGAATTGAAGTGACGTGAGTGGGAAACTATATATAAGAAGGAGGAATAACCTGACTTGTTATTGGCATGTTAATTTCTGCAATATGATGAATATGGAAGAATTGAAGGACTTTCTGTAATATTATTGAAAATAAATAAATTGAGATATGTAATACCTTTAAAAATTCCTTTTAGAAAGTAATGTTAACCTAATTTCGATTCTTTGAACTAAATTTTTTTTAGACCTAAAATACCCATAAACTTGTCAATCAAACTCTGTTGTTTGAGTCATAGGAAAGATTGAGGAATAGAGTAGGTACTAGATCTATATTGGGGTGGTTGGTACTAATTATAGGGGAGAGGGTTGTAAGAGTAGGGGGGAGGATGTTATTACACCTATATTCTAAACTATTTACAGACATATTTTATGTATGAACTAAATATATTACTAAATATACAAATACTAAATATGAATATATATATTGAAATAAGTATGTCTGTGCATTAAAATATTAATATTGTGATATGCAATTAGAAAGAAAGCGTAGGAAACAATAACCTAACAGAATAACTAACTTTTTTTTTTCATCTCTCATCTCAACCTAAAGGAAATGTATAACATTTCAATGTTACATGTAAATATACATATATATAGCAATTATAAGAGATATAAGAAGTACTCATAGCAATGAGATATATGTATCTACTATGTACATTATAGTTATAATACTACTTGGGTACACTATTGGCCATGTAGTTTCTATATTTGGCTTGAAAAATAGGATCTGGAGATGTATCAGGGATGTAAAGCTTTAAACGATCTATGGCTATGGGTTGCAATGTACCATTAATGTCTATAATATACTCATTTTTGTGATAGGACTTAGCTTTCACTGTATGTGGTCCTGTATAGAGTGCAGACATTGATGGTGACTCACCCTTCTTTGTGTGCATTTTCTTAACCATAACCTGACTTCTTAAAGGATAATCCCTGGGCTTATTTTGAGCTTTGGATTTTAATTGCTGAAAGATCCTATGTTTATGGAAATGAACCAAAGACCTGAGTTCATCAATTTGTAAGTCTATTGTCTTGGTCCTCTTTATTTGTAGGTATCTGTAAGATATTATCTATGGGAAATCTGTATTGTTGGCCATAAAGTAATGTGAAAGGAGCTGGAAGGAGCTGGAACGGAATGTAATGTGATTGAGTCAGTGGCGTATTGTTACAAACACTTACAGCTTGTTGGACATACTGAGACCATGTGGAATGGTCTAGTTTAGATAGAAACCTAATGGCAGATTTAATTTTGGAGATTGCTGCCTCTACAGAGCCAATGGAGCGATGTGATGCGGGAAGCGCATATCTTGCCTGAATATTTAGTGATTTAAAAGTTCCTATACTTTAATGGAGGTGTGGTTCGGAGCTTTATCCACATGTATGCATTTTGGCGAACCATACTGCAAAATGATATTCTCATATATAAATTGGAGAAATGTATCAGTAGTCATATCTTTGACAGGTTTAGCCACTACATAGGAGGTTACTGCTTCTGTAGCCACATAAATATAATTGTAACCATTTGACGTGGGTAATTTGCCTATAGCATCCACAAACCAGGTGTCAAAGAGTACTGACGGCTGATGTGTTTGTATGTGAATATCATTAGGGCGATAATTTCGCTTAAATTTATTGCATTCTATGCATCCATTTAATATTGAACGGAGCCAATTTTGTAAGTTAGGTATATAATATCTATCTTTGATTAGAAATTTTAACTTATGAAAACCAGGATGGGTGTCTGAATGAAATTCTTGAAAGACTGTATCTTTCAATGAATCTGGAATGCATAGTCGTAATTTAGTTTCTGCTGGTGTATAAATGATTCTGTATAATTTATGATCTTGTATTTGATATTTCTTGGACCAAAGTGCATACTTAGGATGAGTGGTCTCCTTATTTTGTAACACCCTGTATATTTTAGAAAATTTCGGATCTGAACGTTGTAATTCAGCTATATCAGTATTACTATCTAAAACCAAGAAAGCATAGGGATGTTCTTCCGGTTCTATTTCTTCATATTCTTCAGGGGATAAATCTAAAGGATGGCGTGAAAGATAATCACAAAGGGCATTCTGCTTCGATTTAATGTGGCGAATAGTGAAATCAAAAATTTGTATGTAACTTAACCACCTGACCATTTGTGCTGCGAGATTTGTAGTTCTCTTGACAGCTACTAATGCCAAATTGTCTGTCAAAATAGTAAAGTGTCCACCTATGAGATATCTGTAAAATTTACGAAGAGCGAAAAACACCGCAAAAAGTTCAGCATAATAAATAGGGTATGCTTTTACTCTAGGTGGGAGAGTAGCGCTAGCAAATTGTACAATAGACCAATGTTTCTCATTTGGAAGTTTCTGCAGAAGCGCCGCAGCACAGCCAATGGAACTGGAGTCTGTGACGAGCATATGTTCAGCGGACGGGTTGTAAATTTGTAACATGGGGGCTGAAGTGACCATTTGTTTTAATTTCTCAAAGACTTCAATTAATTCTGGGGCCCACTTCAACAGCTTTTCTTTTGTTGCAGCAAATTAGTGTAATGGGGCGGCAACTATTGACAGTTTGTTATAAAACATTCTGTTATACTGCAATGCAGCTAAGAATGCTTTTAACTGCTTGGGAGTTTTCGGACGTTCTAATGAAGTTAATGCCTCGACTTTGTCAGGGTCTTGTGAAATGGTGCCCTGATCTATTATGTATCCAAGAAATTTAAATTTCTGTACTCCAAATTGAGTTTTGTTTAAACTAAACAAAAGACCAAATTTTTCTGCAGTTTGCAATGATTTTTCTAACACTCTAAGCATTCCGTCAAACGTATTTCCGAAGAAAATTAAATCGTCCACATACGAAAGAAATTCTTTGGGGGAGAAATATCTAAACATATCTTTAACTATCCTATGTAAAATTAAAGTTGATGTCCGAAAACCTTGGGGTAAAGTGTTCATTTTAAAGATACTGTGAGGTAACCCTAATTGATGCACGCTGAAACTGGTTAATTCTTGATCTACCTCGTCTAATTTTACTTGATGAAAGCTTTGCTCCATGTCCGTTTTTATACAGTAACGAGCCTGTGCTAATTGGTCTAATATGTCCTGAACACCAGGGGATAATTCGCTGACCGGTTTTGAACGAGATGAAAGTTCTCTGAGATCTAAGACGAGACGTACTTGGTTCGAATCTCGTTTAGGAACTGCAATGAGATTGTTTCTGTAGAAACTGTCTGATTTTGATATGACTCCATTGTCAATCATTTCTTGTATCTTTTCTTTGACTTTACCACGAAGACGAAAAGGAATGGTATATGTAGGAACTGTCCACGGTTCTCTGTCTACTACATTAAGTGTAGCAGAGTAGCAGTCTATAACTTGGAAATCCTTATTATGCCAAGAAAAACATGTTGGATGTCTTTTTAAAACTGAAAGTATTTTCTCTTGCTGATCTGGCGTTAAATCAGGATTAATATTAAACTTACTGTAGTCTATGTATGGTTTGATTTTTTCAAGACGTTTTGCCACCCTATCACGTGTTTGTTTTTTCGTTGGTTCGTAAAGTTCCCGTTTTTTGATAATGGTCCATATTCTAACGCAGGATAGTTATTTTGTGGAGTAAAAGATGGTAAGTAGGAACCATATGGCTGTCCAAAAGGTTGCATGTAATATGGAAAAGGGGGAACAGCATAATACACTTGATAAAACCTCTTAGAATTTTGTTTTCCATTGGAAAACTTATTTTTGTTCTTATTTTTGTGTTGTGGGTTATTTTGCCTACCTTGACCATTGTTTTGATTTTTATTCTTGTAAGGACAAACACTACGGGATTTCCTGTAATACTGTTTGTGGTTTCCTTGTTGTTGAGAAACTGAAACAATAACCTGACTGTCCTCTGCACGCGTTGCTAAATTTACCTGCAATGCTTCAAGCTGTTTTGATATTTTTTCTAACTGTTCATCCGTGGAAGACAAAGCGGAAGGAGGGGAGGTAGCAGAGTCTTGGAATGCAACGTGTTTGTGTTCCTGTTCCGTCCTGTATCTTAATAAAGCATCTGAATGTTCTATAATCTGTGCTTTGTTTATTAACTGGGAAAAATTTTCAAACTGATGTTGAGCAAACAAAGTAACAAATCTAGGCTGCAGAGATATAATTGTTTGCAATAAGAACGATTTAAAAGGCATGGGAGGTGTAATGCGCTGTGAGAGGTCATATTTCTCATACAAAAACGGAATGAGTTTTTCATCTTTTTCCTGTTCCCGTTTCTGAAACAAAAGTGTGGCCTCAACAGAGGAAGAAGAAGGAGAAAACTGTTCCAAAAACTTGGCTTTCAAGGCTGACCACGATAAATTTAGAAATTGCTCATTTCTGTTAAGCCAAAGTGCTGGGAATTGGGTCAACGAAAGTTTGAAGACTTGTTTTTGGGTATCTTCATTTAACTTATGCAATAAAGAAAATCGTTCAAATTTCTGAATGAATTTTTCCGCATCTTGACCTTCGGAATTTGCAAAGGTATCTATGAACATGGGAAAAGCTATAGTAGGAGGAGTTGATGAATTATTGTTATTTTGTTGTCTACGAGCCATTGTTTACAAAGTACTTTAAAAACCAAAAGAAATATAAGCCAGAAATCCTTAAGACATGCAGAAATCGTATATATGTTGTATTTCAATGCCCATGAAGAAGTAGTTTCGTAACATAGGCCTCTTTTATTTAGCATAGCAAAAGCTAATGTGCTGCTTGAATATTTTAGTCTCTATTTCTTGCGGGGATAGCCATGTTTAATTTAAATGGTTTTAGTTCACTGAGTGTTTACCTTTTAGTATAGTGGTTAGTATCGTTCTCATAATAACAGTAAAATTGCTAAATTCAGTAGTATTTGTGAAAAGAATAGAATTTTCAAAATATAAATTTATTACAAAGAATATAATGTCACTTTACAATATGCAGACATAATAAATCAATGTTAATATTTAAATGAGCTCAAGTTTGTCTGCAGTGATTTACAATAATGAGATTAACAAATAAAGCAAAATTTTAGAATCTGTTATTTATGAGGCCTTTACCAGGAGACTGCCATAGAAGCAATTACTTCTTCTTAGAGACTGAAATTATTCGAAAGGATAAAACTTACATGTGTAGTTCGGAGGTATCTCTCTCAACTCAATGTTGACCATCTTCGTCGTGGCTTCTAGTCCAAATGCGAGACGCAAAGTATGATGTAAGATCTGAGTCGATGTCTGATTCCTAATTCATAAAAGTTCTAATTTTCCGAAGCTTATATACTGGTTGGAGAGAGTGAACTACGTGACAAACAACTTATTTGTTTCATGACGTATTTTGTTATTTGTCTCATGACGTATTTTCTTATTCTTCTCTAGTACTACACTATTTAAAAGTTCGTGTTCGTACATTCATATAAAAAAGTTTCTTAATATTTCAATAAAATAATCATAACACTACAGTCCCAACCTAGCCCCACCAAACTTTTTCCTCTTCCCCACCTCAAAACCACCCTGAAAGGGCATCATCACGGCTCGGTGGAAGCATTACAACAGGCCCTGACGAGGCAGCTGAACAGCATTTCAGTTTCCGGCTGAACAGCATTTTAATTGACTCAGTTCTACTACTTTAAGGACTGACCCTGTATATTGATTGGAATAGATGTTTCAGGGCAGTTGGTTATTTTTTAAGATAATTAATTTAACGAACCTTTCTTAGAACGTTGTTTTGTTTCAGCACCAAGGCTATATGAGGCATGGACTTACATTTTAAGGTGGAATCACAATCGTCGTCATGCGCCAATTTCAACGCTCTCAACCAGGTATCGAACCTGGAATTTCATATATCAAATGTGCGCTATCTCAAGCTCATATGCGGTCAAACCAAGGAGCTTTCGATCAGGTGTGAACTTCCTATTAGTATATTCTATCTCTAATAAAGGGATCATCTCAAAAATTAAATAATTAATGTAATAATGTTTTCTGACCAAAATATGCAGTAAGAAGGAAAATTAGCATGATGTACGCAAAACACACTAAAGTTGTGAGAACAAAATCTTACAGTTATAAAAATTTTCATAATGATAATTTGTTGCTTCTACGGATCCGTAATAGAGACATAGCAATGGCCCCGTGAAAGGGGTTCAAAAGGGCAGTTGCCCCCCAGGAATTTCGAAGGGTGTCCAGTTCTTGTAAATGCATGTCAAATAATACTCATTTACTAGATAATACTCACATACTAGATAATATATAATATGTTTTATATTTAATACTATCGTATTATAGTTTGTTTACTGTAATTAATAAGGATAAGGCTTAATAAATAATGTAATATGCGAACGCTTTTGTCAAAGTATGTGTGAGCATACATGATTGTGCTTATGTGTCAGTCCTTGTCTCTTTCCTTGGAATCAGTCCTTTGCCATCCCATTGAAAAAAACTGCAGGCGTTCCTGCATATAAAAATTAAAATTTTAAGATTTAGAAGCTAAAATTGAGAATGAAAGGATGAAACAAACCAGTTCTATAAAGGATGTCAAAAATAACATGTATAGTTGAAAGGCAAGCGAATTTCAACCTTAAGAATTAAATTTAAAATACTTTCAGTACACCATTGAAAACTAAAATAAGTCTATCTATACAGCTATATAATTAATTTTTAATTAAGACTTACAAACTTTTTCCACCATATAGACCAACTACTGGTGCGAGAAACAGAAAATGGAAAAAATGGCTTATCATGTTTTGTCATTTATATACATGGTTTCCCCAAAGTCCGTTTACATAGGCCATCTCGGTAACTATTGAAGATACGAAAAAATGATATGAGAGCAATGTTGTTGGAAAATATGTTTTCTATCTAAAATGGAATTTTTGGAATTGCACCAACCGTTTGACCTCTACACTGGTAGAGTGTCCTATGGTAAAGAAAAATGCAACGATGCCACGTCTTTGTTGAATAACAATGAAGGGAAGTGCGTGTGGTTTGAAGTGTCCTCGAACAACAAAAATAGAAGGGACGGTCACAAGGAAGGATATGAGGAAGGATCACTCACAACATCAATCCAAGGCAGTGGCGTCACCATCAGAAGGGGAAAAGACAATTACGAAGAAGCAATTGCATTAAATTTGTTCATGGCAAACTGATATTAATTACTTAGTGATGTCAATCGAGACGAGAGAAGAGGACAATCGAATAAAATTAGAAAGGGCCTAAGTGCCAAGACTCAAAAGCCAGAGAAAAGTTGATAAACGTAAGTTATCGTAATACAAGTTAGACGGTACTGCGACCAGTTAAATCAAACAACAACTTTTAAGTTTTTAACACCTTACAAACGTTTTAACAAAAGAGACACTGACCAAAGCTTAAAACTTTACTTTATTTTAAATTATAATTTGTAACTGTTTCAGATATCTAGCATATCCTTCTTCAGACACGATCGAAATTAATGAAAATACAGACATATATATAAATGTTGTTATAACAGAGTTTAAATTCTTTAACCGTCATATATATAGTCACTGTTATAAAAAATTTTAAATTCTTTTAATAGTCATATATAGAGTCATTGTTGTACTTTTTTATTTTTATTTATTTACTTATTTATTTTTCTTTTATTTATCGAGGCCTTCAGCCAATCCTGTAAGTCTTCGTGTTCACTTTCCAATTAATCACTTCCTTCATTTCTGGTTCTTATAAGGGCCTTTTATTTTTATTTATTTATTTATTTTTTTCTCTATGTTATTCAAACTTCCTTGCCATGATTCATTAATTGGTAACCCCTGTGCAGTTCATCAGTTTATCTCTTCCTACCTTCTTTATCCAATCCGCTTCTTTCCACGTCCTTATTATCATTCTTTTCTCCATCTCCAATACTTTCGTCTTATCCTAATTAATTGCGTGATTCGTCTCCTTAACATGTTTGTATATGGCATTGGTATCTTTTTCTTCCTAACATCATCTTCATGTTGTTTTATCCTTTCTTTCATTCTCTTTCCTGTCTCTCCTATATATGACATATTGCAGTCCTCACACCATACCCTGTAAATGACCCCTTCTTCCTCTTCATTAATCTTTTTAGTTCCTTTTTTATTCTTCTTCTTTATTGATCTTAATAAATTTAAAATATAAAAAAATCTTAATAAATTATAATTTAAAATAAAGTTTTAAGCTTTGGTCAAGTGTCTCTTTTGTCAAAACAATTAATCCAAAGCCATGAATAGTCTTACTTACAAACATATTCTGTTTTGTATTAAGGCAACTTTGAACGATACAATTCAGGATTTAGGATTTTGATTTCTGGACTGTCGCTAACTAAGGCCATTTAGCCCGTCACGTATGGGAAAGATGACGTCCCTCGGCGAGCTCATAACTGATGAAAGGAAAAGAAAAAAGGATGGGGGAAGGAAGGAAACTGCCTGAGGCCATTATCTTAGGCACCATCCCGGGATTTGCATGGTGTGAATGAAGGACACCCAAATAAAAACTCACTCAAAATGACTGGCCAGAAAAAGCTGTTAGAATTTTACAGCCGAGTGCCCCACCGAGAATCGAACACGGGATCGCTCATACCAAAGGCAAAAGGGTTAGCGACTACGCCACGCGAGGCCATACGATACAATTCAATTCTACTTATTCTGGCACTAAAATCCTATCTCATTATTAAATTGTTGTAACGTCTAGAAACAGAAGCGTCAGTATCGTTACGTGTCTAGACCAGTTCAAAAGAAAGAGGTTAATTATCTCTTACACAGCCGCTGGTGTATAGGTAGCGTGCCTGTTTGCCACACGGCATTTGGGCAGGACAAACGTTGGTATGAGATTTTC
Source organism: Thermobia domestica (assembly GCF_964235325.1). Lineage (NCBI taxonomy): Eukaryota > Metazoa > Arthropoda > Insecta > Zygentoma > Lepismatidae > Thermobia > Thermobia domestica. The sequence continues at coordinate 264,963,731 of NC_137456.1, forward strand.
TATGATGGGACATCTTGACTAAGGTTTTTTCCTGGTTTTCTTCAGTCCCTCCGGGTGCATGCCAGAATGGTCCACTGTCTCAGGCCAGAATCGCTTCATTCTCCAGTCCTAGACTCACCTAAAGGGCCGATGCGACCTCGGAGTGGAGACCTAATATCTACTTGTGTCATTTCTTAAAAGAAATAAATACATACATACATAAATACATAAAGATTCTCGGCTGATGAGCATCAATATTCATTTGCAGGTCTCGTCTCGACTCGTAAACTTGTTGCCTCATCTCATTTCATTGAATGATTGTCTACTGTCGTGTTTGAGTTTAGAAACTAGACGAGATACGAGAATGTTCTGGTCTCGTGAGAATTATTACTTACGTCATTGGAAAGGGATTTTAAAAGTGTAGAAGCCAGATATTTGAAATATACCATCCAACAGTCGTTTGATATGCAACACGGCATACCATCCTTGTTTCTTTGACAAATGAATGATATGAGGAGAAAGGACTGCGACACTCACACAAGAGATACCCAACCTAACATAACACTACACTTAACTTCAAGTCACCTACCTGTTGGAAGATCCTGAAAGAGATATAACAATTCTGGAACTGTGCTCAGCGTAGATGTTCGAAGTGGTATCCATCTTGCTATGCACAAATTATCATACAATGTCGGAAACTAGCTTAAATCTCTTGCAGAGTTTTAGTAATAATAGCAGAGCAGGCAACGTGAATATTGTGTTATAGAGTAGCAATTGTACGTAGGCGATAACTGTAAACAATCGATTTTATGTGGCCCCTCGAAAGTAAATCAAGCAGTGCTAAATCAGGCGATCTGGGTAACTATTCCACCAGACCTCGACGCTAGATCCGATGTCCGATCGGCATCATTTCCATGAAACTCTTGATGAAATGTATCTTGAAGGGATGTAAATTATGCTTGCGCAGAAATCCTGGGACATACTTTTGGCTGGTATCACTCTCTTGGTTCACCTTTGCGTTGGACTGCACGCAACTTTAGCCAGAATGCCAACGGGTATCCCACCGTCGGTTACGAATCGGGTGTGCCAGAGAGAGGTCAGTTCAAGACTCTGCCTGTATCCTTGAAGCGTGGCAATAACTTGCAATAATTATATGTAATGACAATGGGAGGTCTGGATGGCGGTGATGAGACTGTTCCGCAGCCGCACGTATACTCAAACCGAATTCCTGAAGGACCATTTTTGCTTTGTGGGCAGGTAAACGCATAGTTGCTGTTCTTCATACACAGAGAAACGTACAGACGCCAATTCAACACATCACTTGAATCCAACACGAAGTCAAAGAAACAGAACTAAACGGGAAGTGAAAGATGAGTGGCTTGTGCTTGTGTTTGATTACGTGAGACACTACCACTTGGGCAAAATAGACGTATCATGGTACTATGCTCATTTAAGAAAATCGCTCAGCGGTGCTTTCTGCAATATTTGACGATTTCCTTCCCTCCTCCTTCTGTCTACCTTCAACGGAATTTCCCATCACATAATGCACATTTGAACAGTTACCGTGTTCCAATTCAGGATTTTCCTTTTCCTTTCTGGATTCATTTCATTTCGACTGTTTCCCAGTCTCTATACTGTTCGCCGAAGCTCCGTTAGCCCTTCCCGTTGGTCTAGTGGCTAGCAAGTGGGTCTTTGGTGTACGGGATCCCTGGTTCTATTCTCGGTGGGAGAGACTTTGGAATTTTAACTGTCCTAGATATATATTTTGTATGTGTCCCTGTTGAATTTAGGAAAGATTAAACACACCTTGTGTACGAGGCAACTCTGGGTTGCTCAGGAAACTGATGTATGATCGGTGGATCTTTTTTTCTTTTTTTAAAAAAAAAAGAAAGTCGGTAACGCGTCTGACTACGATACAGACCATTCATGCGGTCATGGTTCAAACCTCGGTCAGGACATTTCCTTATTTTTAGCTCTCTCGTGTCTTGCGACACTGAGGTGAATTCAGCCACTTACTAAATTGCGTAACAGTGTTCCTTGAACCACTACTCTTTTTATGTTCTATAATTTATTTAACAAGTAGATGACGAGGAATGGTACCCCTTGCATGAATTGCATTCTCTTGATGTCATAGAGTAGTTTAAACGAACAAGTATGGTATGCCATGTCGCCCATCAAAAGACTACTGAGATGGTATATTTCAAATAGTTTTCCTCTACATTTTTAAATCCCTTTCCAATGACATAAATAGTATTGCTCACGAGACCAGAACATTCACGTGTCACGTCTCGTTTCGAAAACTCATACACGCCACTAAACAATAATTCAACGAAATGAGTTGAGGCAGCAACAAGTTTAAGAGTGAAGCCAAGACCCCCAAATGAATAATGATGCTCACCAGCCGAGAATCTTTATTTATTTATTTGTTAAAGGAAATGACACAAAAAAAGATCGGGCATCAACTCCAAGGTTACATCGCCCTTTAGGTGAGTCTAGAATTAGAAAAGGAAGCAGCCATGGCCGAGTGAAATTGTTCATCCCAGCATGCACCCGGGGAGACTGAGCAAAACCAGGAGAAACCCTAGTCATTATGCACCGTCGAAGCAGGGTTCCAGGAGTGTACCACCTACCAAATACCATGCGGAAGGCAGGCACGCTACTTCTACACCAGTGGCTGGGTACGATATAATTAATCCGCCCCTTTTGAACTTGTCAAAAAATGTGAAAAAAACTGTTTCTCTTTCTAGACGAGACAACGATTAAATAATGAAACAGGATTTAGGGGGCTAAAGGGGGAAGTTGCTTCCCCACTTTTTTTGAAGTGACCCCTTAATATATATAGTTTCATTTAGAAATGTAAAGTTTTCGTTTGTATTACTGGTTCATAGAAAAAAATGTACCATATAATATTTGCCGTTGCGTGAGTAAGTATTGAATATTTGTCTTCTCCTGCACTTAACAAAGCTACAGAAATTGCGTTTTAATTCCAATTCAAAGCAAGTAATATTGCAATTGCGTATTTCTTTAAATATCGTAGCACGTTGCTTGTACTATTTACTGTTTTCCATTTTCTAAAAGTAATAACATACATGTAATACCATGTTGAAATTGAAAATGTAAGTTGTTCATTGAATCCTAGTTTCATTATACAACTGTAAGTTTTGTAACTTCTATAAAACAAGCCTCATTATTGATTACTATGATTAATATTATCCTTCTTATTTATTTGTTTGGCAAATTTGTTATTAAATAATCTGATCATACAATTCTTCAGAAAGAATTTTATTATGTTCATAAGAAAGGAATCAAATTTCTTCTTATACTTTCGTTGTTTAAGAGTACAAAATGCTAGTACCTACTTCTCTTTCTCTTGTCAATTTACTTAATAAAATATGAAATACGATATACGGTATTTTAAGTGAATAATATAGTATCCTATTAGTTACACAATCTTTCGTCAAACAAAGTATTAGGAGCAACCAGGAAAACTAACATTGATATAAAATATTCAGATAATGTTTTGTCGACTCATTTTTATCGTCCAATTGCCGCCACTGAATTGAATTGTATCCATCAAAATGTCTTAGTACCAAGCAAAATACGTTTGTAAGGAGTTTAAAGCTTAAATGCTTATGGTTCTGTTTTGAAGCAATCACATGGTCGCAGTACCCGTTTGACTTGTATTACGGTAACTGATGTTCATCGACTTTTCTCTGGTTTTTGAGTCTTGGCACTTAGGATCTTTGTAAGTTTTTTCGATTGTCCTCTTGTCTCGTCTCGTTGGCATCATTTCGTGAACAAATTCAATTCACCTGCTTTATCGTACCTGTCCCCCTCCCCTTCTGAAGGTGACGCCATTTCCTTGGATTGATGTTGTGTGTGATTCTTCTTCATATCCGTCAATTTTATTCTTCTTGCACCAGAATACTTCAAACCACACGCACTTTCATTCATTATTATCCACCAAAGCCGTTTCAAGAATGCATTTTTTTACCATTGGGCGCAATACCAGTATAGAGCCCAAAGGGTTGTTCCAATTCCAAAAAATCCAAAACACATATTTTCGAACAACATTGCTTTCTTATCATTTTTATGGTATCTTCAATAATTACCAAGATGGCCTATGGGACACCCTGATAATATTTTGCTATCTTCATATAGACTTATTATTACGTATGAATACAAAGCCGAATATTTGTTTGTTTATTTATATATTTTTGATCACAGTTAAGATTTGAGAAAGGTCAGTGTAATTGAAATGCTCATCCAAGTTCCAGGGACTAGCAGCGACGTAACTAAACTAGTTGTCGCCCGGGGTAAGAACTCCCGTTAGTGCTCCCCCTTGACTAACCAAACAAAACAAAGAAACAAAACGCTCCCTGACTACACCTGATACTGGCATCACACAGTAATCCTTCTATTCCATTTTTTATTTAAGTAGTAAATCTTGATTTGAAAATTATAGTACCGAATATGATTTTTAGTACAAGATAAAATACCAAACTAATTAGTATTTGATTGCCAAATAATACGACAGTAACATGCTGGACATATTCTTATGGTCTTAACATAATAACTGCAAATCACAATGTATTTGGAATTAAATCATTCTGCATGTGTGTAGAATGAATCAACGATATGTTGCTGTAGAATAGAATATTTAATTATGACAAACAGTTAAGCTGTTGTGTCAAGTATTACACTCAGACATTTTGCAAATCTCTTAAATCGATCTAAGTTAAATGAAAACACAAAAAGACTGGAACTAAAATTTAACTTTCCGGCTCTTCTGGCTGCAAAGATTTTTACGTCCTCAAAAGATAGCTGTTTCCATATGATCCTAAGGTTGGTGGGTCATTGTTGTCCTGTTAAGATAAAATATTTTTTTAATGACTTTAGTTTTGTAAACTTCTTTTCTTGCCTTATAGTGAAAACAAATATTTGCGCAGTTTTGCGCCCGCAATCTGGCGCCCGGGGCACAAGCCCCATGTGTCACTCCTTAGTTACGTCACTGGGGACTAAGAGTTTATTGTCCATTGGTCCAGGGAAGGGGGCGAATACTAAGAAAAGATGGACGGTACAAAAATAATTTTTTTATCATTTCTGAAGGACATTTTAACCTTAGTTTTTAATATTGGTGGCTAATAATCGCTGCGGACTGCTTAATGCTCATTTTGATCATGGTTGTTAGTCCATTTGTAATTCAACATTTTCGATTCTATCCTGAGTGATTTCGGTTCTTCTTCTTTTTTTTTGAATAATGATTTGTGTTTTCACTTTTCAATGGTACTTTGCTTTTTATCGGAAAATAAAGCTACGAAACCTGAAAGAAGATTAGAGGCAAGCGAAGATTAGAGGCAAGTTTCTTTCGATTTCTGGACAGCATTTCGAAAGTGATTATCATATAAATGTTGAAGTGAGGGAGTAGACAATACGAGTTACTTTTAACGAAGCATTTGCAAATCGACAAACATTTGAAACTATAAGTTTATTTTACTTGATTGCAGTAACTTAATAGCTAAGTTAAAATAAAATGGATACCGCTTCTTCGGTTATGGGTCTGAGTTAATGTATTTCAAAATTTATTTGAAAATAATTAGTTTTCACTCAGTATGGGCGTATATAACTCAAAAGGATAACTATAATCTAAATCGAAATTGTAGTCGAAAGCTTATTAGGATTATAAGTGACACTTTTTTGTGTTAATCGCAGCAGCGTAAACATATGCTCAGTGGATTATAACAGTATAAAAATCATTATCAATCCATTGCCTCGTATTAAATTTAGATGGAGCGATGTGTGTAAACATTTGGTAATAGTCCTAATACAAAGTAGAGATCAGATTGTTATTAGTTACTTATGTTCAGGGATACATCAACGGAGGTGGTCCGAGAGTTTGGATATCCCAGAACCTTTAATTTTTAAGAAACTTAGCACAATTTCTGGGAACAAACATAAAAAAACTATTTGCATTGTGCAGGTTACTCTGAAAAACCTTCGAACCTAAAAGAAAAATCTTGGATGCCCCACTGCTTGTGTTTACATTTGTTACTCATTGCCTGACTTTGAACGTCTATGTTGGAAAGAGACCTGAAAGGATTGAGTTCTTTTATAGACCTAAAGGGTACTGAAAATTGCTTTTGCTGGGGGACCTGATTTTAAAGTTTCGCCACTAGATCGAAGACAAACTAAATGTCAATTAAGGTACACACTTTTGTTATTTGTTGTGTATTAAACAAGTTCAGCAAAATTAAATAAAAAATGTTTTTAGATAAACTATCTCAAGAATGTTTCAATGGACTAGCTTCGATTATCATTAACAATGGCTTACTCAATTAAATGAATACATATCCAGAAAAAGCCACAATTATTGTGTCTTTATAACATGAACTTTTCAGAAACAAAGAAAACGAGGAATGAAAGTAATTACCATAATCGTATCACAAAAAAAAATATGTAAATATGCTTTTAATGAATCATGAGAGCATATCCCTTTATCAAAATCAAACTTGCGTTAATGTTAAACATGAATCTCATGAGCCTTATTCTGTTGCGACTTTTATGTTCCAATTATACTTGTCAAAATGCATCTTAGTTAGTTATAGTTGGGTCTTGTGCTTATTTAATAAAAAATACTATTAATTATTAAAATTGGAAGTTAGTTTGATATTCACCCACAGTCAATTAGTTATAATTTCACCATTTTTCATTAGTAGTCACAGGGAGACTACAGATATTGAAGAAATTTGCAATTGTAACAATTACTTTACCACTTTTTGTCAATTACAAATTTCTACTCTTATTTTATAATTTGGTGGGGGCGCCTAAATATTGTTTGTTTACACCTATGAAATGTATAAATCGTCCCTGGACTTAAGGCTGCAAATGGAATCTACTCTCTGAACGTTTAATGTATTCTAGAAGTCTTTTTTGCTATCTACTACCTTTCTATCTAATACTATTCTACTTAATTAAAAGGTGGAAAAGAGAAAGTTGGAGGAAACGGAAGAACCCCAGGAGAAACCTACGCAGACAGTGTTTGTCTACCACGATGTTCACTTGAGGTGAACTGGGATCGAACCAATTTGTTCTATTATTATTATTGTTGTTGTTAAAACTTCTGACTATATATATATAGGGTGATCCATAAACCTTACTACAGTGGATTATTTTGAAAACAAACATAATTAAAGCAAATCTGACTAGCGGAGGGCGGGCTTGGGTAAAGGAGTTACCGATTGAAGCATGCGTGGTGAATGGCGGCCATCTTGGATCCAGGTTAATTTTTTTTTTCAAATGGGGAGGTAGGTATCTGACACATCAATTAACACTGAGCTTTGCAGGAGTCCCGCAAGCAGAAATGAGTTATCATATCCCGTTGCAAATTTATGATGCCCTTAAGTCCCACCTACAGGATGTGTCCCACATGTTGTCCGTCCATTGCAACACACAATCGAAGTCTCTAATCCATTCCTCCTGAGCACGTAACAACACAGCGGGGTGATGCCATCACAGGCGTCCTAAATATGTCCGTGCAGATGTGCATCATGCGGAATCTTCTCCTGGCACGCCAGGTGTTTTAAGTGTCCCTATAAAAAAATCAAAGGGAGTGAAGGCCGGCGACTGGGCTGGCCACTCCAAAGGGTCTCGGCGATCGATACAACGTCAAGGAAAATGCAGATCCAAGCATTCCCGCATAGGCAACGCATAGCGCGGTGGCGTACATCCTGCTGAAAATATCGCGGCAAGGTGGTATCAGGGCGGAGAAACAAGGGAAACACCAACTCCTTTAACATGTCCAGGTATCGGACTCCATTTAGGGTATCAGGAATGAATAAGGGTCCTATGATGGACGTGTTCCATATGCCACACCACACCATGATATGAGCAGGAGTAACCCTCTTACATTGATTGATCGCATGTGGGTTTTCATCTGACCAATATCGCATGTTTTGGCGATTCATTTCCCTATCCAAATAAAAGTTTGCCTCGTCTCTGAAGAGAACGCTGGCTGGGAAATGTACATCTCGGTCATATTGTGACAATGCCCAACTGGCGAATTCCATGCGCTGGTCTAGACCATCCTCTGAACGGTCAAGGACAAGCTGCAGCTTGAAAGGATGCCACTTGTTTGTATGGAGAATCCTCAAAACGGAAGCACATGGTAGGCCTGTTATCGCTGATGGTTGTCTTGTGCTGCACTTCGGACGTTTCACTCGCGGCAAGCAAAATTGTGGATGTCTCCACATCTCTCGCGGTTCATGGGGGACGTGACCGTGGTCTGTCGGCAACATTACCAGTTACACTGAATTTCCTAATGAGGTAGTTAACAGTGTTGTGGCTTATTGCAAGTCTGTCGTTGTGGCGCGCGTTGAAGTCCTGGGCAATCACAGGACTGCTTCTTTCCCCAGACATTAGGATTATCTCAATTCTTTCCTGCTTCGTCAGTGCCATTTCGCTCCACTTGCAAGAAAACAGAAAACCGTCAACTCTGGTGAGTCATAACATTGGAACGGGATACGATATCGCATTTCTGCTTGCGCGACTGCATTCCGCTGCAAAAAGGAGTGGTAATTGATGTGTCACCTGCCTATCTTCTCATTTGAAAAAAATAAGCTGGATCCAAGATAGCCGCCATTCACTACGTATGCATCAATGGGTAGCTCCTTTACCCAAGTCCGCCCTCCGCTAGTCAGATTTGCTTTAATGATGTTTGTTTCCAAAATAATCCACAGTACTAAGACTTATTGGCCACCCTATATATATCTATAATATATATATATATATATATATATATATATATATATATATATATATATATATATATATATATTATTTGGTATTGTAAATACAGAGTTACGGAAGAACGATGTACTAGAGCTAGACATTTTGGAAATGAGGGCAAGTAAAGGAATGGAGAAAATTGGCTGAGTGTAACATAAACTCACTGAGGAGGCAAGCAAATGTAATAAAATCTAAGTTTAATATTTCACGGTTATGCTTCGAGGTTATGAATGAAGGGAGGCGAAAATGATGATGGAAAAGTAGTGGAACCAAGCGGAAGGAAATGAGATAAACAAGAGGAAACCAACGTAAACGTTACTTGTTATTTCAAATTCAACTTGAAAATAGCCGAGATCGAACTAAGGACATTACACACTTGAGATGTATACTCTATCATTGAGGTACCATGGCCTATCCGATCTTTAAAGAAGTGTTGTCTAAAGTTGATAGACAAGAACAGAAAAAGGTAACGATTTTGCTAATGAATTACATTCTTACTTCAATGCGAGAGACTGGTTGCACCATTTGCATAGAAGGATTTTTATGACGAAATATCTGCCAGTCATCGTAGAAGTCGTGTATTTATGATGATAATAAGTAATTCGATAAGTGGAAAAACAAGAACGTTCCACGATTTTTAAGAATTTCTCTACATGAAACATTCTGCTGAAGGTTGCTAACTACTGCACCTTCAATAATAAATGTGATCTGATGTCGTATATTAATTATAATGTGTATTGGAATGTTACAATTGATATTTTGTTATAAGTGTAATTTGAAAGAAGTCGTAATTCCTCGCACCAATGAAGTACATGCGTAGGCATTGATATAATTATAAAAGTAGGCTGTAGTTAACAACACTTCAACAGGAAATAATGTAATGTAGTAGTAATTTAGATTACAACCAGATTCCTTATGCACCTCAAGCTTGAAATAAAGAAATAATTAATTTATATTTAAAAAAAGTATGGTTATAGTATGGAACAAAGAGCTCGGTGGAATTTAATGTGATTCAAAAATACTTTGATACTCCTAATACTATTGTAATTTATAGTAATTTGAATAATCAATATGCAAAAGTATTTACACATAACTGCAAGAAAATAACAAAAAACTTGAATTCAATGGCAAGCTGCTAGTAAAATTTGCTCATTTAGAAAACAAATTATTTTATTTATTCGTAGAAGTCCAATACATAATTTGCCGAGGTATGTAATAAAAGCGGAGACTAAAATATTTACAATAAATACGTTAGTTGATGAATATGTATTAGTTGATCTAGTATGTATTGAAACAGCTAATCCCGAAACTTTGTTGTAGCGAATGGTTTCCTCGTAATATTATTATTCGAGCGAGTGTTGCGAAGCTTCCACCATTTGACTCGACCAGTATTTCTGTGTATGCTAATTTGTCCGTCTGTCTATTTGCCGAGGACCTCAATCCCTTGAGCTTTAAGGGCTCTGGGCTCCACAAAGTTGAAATGGGCCTCCTAATGCTTTGACAAAACTTTGTTTATAACTTCTTTGGGAAAATCTGATTGTCCCCACAGCTTGGAGTTAAAATCTGACTCGAATAAAGGACTCAATTTACCCCCTTCCCAATGTAGAAAAAAGTTCAAAGAAAATTTTCGTGAAAAAGATGTTCGAATTTCGTATAATTTTTTAATTTTATTTTTTTTATTTTCTATTTTATTTATATTTTTGAGGCTTCACAAACATTCTCTCTGTACAGATCTTCACGTTCTCGGGCCTACAAATCATATAGCCCTATCACTTTGGGCTCGGCCCGGGGTTGGGCCGTAAATTTTCAAATATTCAACCATATTTCCTTTACCATATACCATAGGCCTTTTTGGGCCTAACTTCGTAATTATACTGTACAACGATATATCTATATATTACACGTTTTTTCTCGAGAACTTTTAAAGCACAACTGCAAAATTAGGTATATACTTCTCATTGCTGTAAACAAAAATACAATCTTGCATTAATTATTACGTTTCCGTGATTCGGGTTTATTTAGGGCTCATGCGACTACCAGACGAGCTCAGGCAGGGCTCGGGTTCAAATACTGAAACATATTTCGCACTCGGGTCGGGCCTCACATTGTGAATTAACCAGCCGGCCCTGGCACGGACTAAAAATTCCGACCAGTGCAGAACTCTATGTCTCTGTATGTATTTAAAATCTGTAAAGAATAACGTAATGGACTCTACGACATTTCTTTTCATAGAGTTTCACTACAACTGTTATAATAATCATAAGTATGCGTATTCTGCGATAGCCGACAAAATAAATGGCAACAATTCCTTTTGCAAATATAATTCGATTCTGATATGATATTATAGTTTTTCTTTATTCTTGCCTTTATTGCTTTTATTAACTTTGAAACTCCCACTTTTGTGCACGTATATGCCAGGTTTAATTCTTTATATCTTTGCAAATTAAAGCTGATATCAACTATTTAATTATGATACAAACTTGTATAAGACGCATACTTTCGGTTTTAAAACAGTGTGTAAAATATTTCCAAAATATGAATCTCAATAAGAATCATTACGAACTTAAAAACATTGATTTTTTTGCCGTAATTTTTCACTTGTAAAGCGTGTCTTGCATTGAGACTGCATATAAGCTGTCCAAATTGGATATTTCTCTCATAATATGTCTGCGGAAGGCTATGTTACATAGCCGAAACTATAACACAAATATACAATCTTAAAATATATATACTGCTTTGGACAATAGGAGTTTTATTAGCAACCTTGAATTTTGCAAAGCTGCAATGAATAATTTACAAATTCATAATTTCTTAGTTCATAAATGCTATCATTATGAAATAGATTTTCCTCAGTGAGCTACGCAAAAACAAAAGTATTATAAATGTATTGAACATTTAACGCAATTTAGTTTAATTTTAAAAGCTTCTGAAAATTGAAAGCTAATTATAAAGTGAATACTTAATTTCAGACGAATCAATATAAAGAATGCTGCTAGTACAAGACAAAGCTATCTACAGTTTCCATTGAAAGAAAAAAAAAGAAAATTACCACCAGATAGCAACCAGATTGGTAACCAAATGAAATAATGCTTCCGAAGGAATACTTGAATTTCGGAAGACAAAAGAAAGGAAATTATCAAATTCATCTCCTTTAGCAATTCACTGAATTAGTGTCTAGTCAATAAAGAAACCTCCCTCATAACACCGAGAAATCGTTGTGAAGTTAATAGGCAATTAAACTTAGATAAATTCATATTAATGGAAAATTACATTTTTCCCCGTGATATACTAAGTACGGATGCGCACTAGACAAAGCTAAAAGCTGAATACCCTATTTAACCTTTAGAGACTGCATATATGTAGTCATCGTACAATAACTAATCATTTAGCTTCCATTTGAGAGGATGTAACATCCATAGGCTCCTAAAAGAACTATGCTATTGGAGTAAAGTGAGAAGGGAATTATTTAAAAGTGCATCCCCTTAATGCCAAGTTGTCTAATTCCAAATTTGAAATTTTACGTGAATAAATTTGAAGCTCAATATCTCAAGAACAATACATATTTCTGTTACGTTGGCAACTAACACCATAACTATGTAGTTTATACTTTTATAGTTTAATATTTACACTTTTTTAAAGGTATCTTTAGAAATGAATGTAAATTTCAGTCCATTATATAATTTTTTGTAACTAGGGCACTTCTCATCTAAATAGTCAATTTACTGTAATATACTATGCAAGATAGTTGTATATCCGTATCATAATATTGTGATATACAACAAGTGTTACATTACATATTTTTAATAACTTATTTGGTTATATATTTTACATTTGCTTCTGCTGATTTGTTTCAATCTGGTTTCTTTTCTCCGAGCAAAGAAATGGGAGCTCATAACAAGGATATATGTTAGTTTTCTCATCATCAATGATGAAGTGGGTCAAACCACGGTTATTCTTCGAGAAACAATGTAGTGAGAGAACACCGTGGCGGAGAACATTAAAAAAATTAAATGAAATCTTTGAGTTTTACGTCCCACGCGTATGCCGGTTACCGGACAACATTCAGAGATAGAAGAGGGAGAAAAATAAAAAATAAGGACAAAGGGAGATATATTCAGATATACAATGTTAGAAGTGAGAAATACATAAAAAAAGGCATCCATATTCTGAGAAAAATTGTAATTTCCTAAGCGTAACAGTCAAAATATTGACATGTGGGGTTTTTGTACATTTGTGTGGGAGTTATGACCATTTCGAAGTGTGGGACTTTCGTCCATTTGTGTGGGAGTTATGACCGTTTGGATGTGTGGGAGTTTTGTCCATTTGTGTGGGAGTTTTGTCCATTTATATGAGGATTGTGATCATTGCTATGTGTGGGAGTGTTGTCCATTTGTGTGGGAGTTATGACCGTTGGGAGTTATGACCGCTTACGTATGTGAGGGTTTTGGCTGTGGGAATTTTGACCTTTCGTGCATTTATGAGATTTGACCGTTTGTGTGGGAGTTATGATCGATTGTGTGGGCGTTTTGACATTTTCTGTGTGTGGAAGTTATGACCGTTTGTGTGGGCGTTTGGACATTGTAACATTTCTCCAAGAAAAAAAAACTTTAGTCTGGACACTGAAACAGCTGATTAGTAATTTCCGCATACAGTTAGCAACTATGATATATGTTAGTAGGTCAGGTTCAATGAACATTGTGCTTCGTTTGTTCATCGAGTTAACAGCGCCACCTATGAACTGTGGTCGAAATGTCAACCCGCGATTAGCGTCAGAACAGAAGAAAAGGTAATCGTCGACGGATCTAAAATTACTCTTTGGAAATAAGAATACAAGTTAGCAATTGTAATGGTTAAATGGATTAGAAGTAAATTTTGTGAATAGTGTTGGAAAATAATTTAAGATCCGCTTGTGAAGTGGTGTGAAAGCAAAGCCTGAAATGTGAATAATTATATAATCGTATTGTAAGTGTGTATTTGATGTGGCATGTTCAACGGAACCGTAAGTATGTTCTAAATTCTAACCTTTTTATTTTTGCGCCATTTTGGACCGATTAATACTTCGATTCCGGGGGATATGTTCATCGGATCACACGCAACTATTTCTTTAGTTATATTGAAATTAACATTTAAATTACTTGAAATATTTTTGGATTTAATATCGAAAGCTTTAAATTATTATTTGGATAGAATTAATTCATGGGCGTTAAATTGTGGAATTGTTCACACCGCTATCAAAAGAATTGAAAGGGGAAGATTTCAATTTAAGTGTTGTTTGTTAAGTGTAAAATATATATTTAGTTGTTGCTATTATTCTAGTTGTTACATATATTGGAAATAAATTGTTAATCATATTGAAATTTACTGAATACTTCTTGCTCACTAAATCATTTGCCTTCAGTTCCGCATCAAAGGAGATTACATTAAACCCTTTCGAGAATAGCAGTGTACCCGTTATGGCGCATTACTGCTACATACAAATTAAAAGTTACCTTTTCTTCTGTTCTCGGTAACAAACTTTGATGCATGAGGGAATCGAACCTGTTTTTATTGAAGGCAAACAACTTGATTTAGTAGGAATTATATGCTGGGTAATATTCTTTGTGTTTGGTTTAGGCAGATAACTAGAGAAAAAAAAGAAAATGAGTATTTATAATGCGCAGAGAGGGTTACGAGTTAACCAATTACGGCGTGCGACAGTACCTTACGTTCCGGTGGCAGACCCACCCCTTATAGTTTTTGATAACGAGAATCATGAGGAGGGGAGAGAAAGACAGCCAGTTGCGGCTAACATAGAGAGACATTGGAATCAACCAGTGTTGCGAGCTCCCATAGTTTGTAATTTCCAGAAGCAATTTTCTGAAAGTATTTTTCGCTCTTTAGAAAAACAAATTAGTGAAGTACCGGAAATAGATGGAACGGATGGGTTGTTGGTTTGTCATTTCCTATTAAAGCTTGATATGTTAATTGTTAAGGAAATAGCTCCTGTAGAAGCTATTTTAGTTTCAAGTCTTCAGAAATGTAGAAAACAAGCTTACGAGGAATTACAATGTTTACTTACTATCACTACAGATTGGGAACATATTTGTCATTCGTTATTGGTTAAGTTTGTAACTCCTTTGGTAAATACTGAATTTATGAAATCGGTTTTGTATAGAGTTATGCGGGAAGACGAAAATTTATTAAATTTCATCCAAGAGAAGTTTAGTACTTTGAATATTTTGGAAATGGAAATGTGTGAGGAGGAAATATGTAAAATGATTAGTAATTTAGTAACTCCGGAAATTAGAAATTTGTTATTAATTTTAAGTGTTCCGAAAACAATACATGAGTATGTAGACTTCGCTGAGAGTTTTGAAATTAATGAAAAGTATAGTCAAGATTATAAAAGGGTTATAAGGAAGGACAATATGCCTCCCCCGAGATTTAAAGCCCCTCTAAGGAGTATGAACACTCGCCAAACAACGGAGAATAGAACATTTAAGCATAGAGGAAATTTTTCGAGATCAAATTACGCTTTAGGATTTCATAGTGCTTCAAACTCAATCAAGGAAGACGGTAATGATGGAACATTATTACAGTTACCTGTTAGCATTTGCCATACGTTGTTTCCCTGTATCATTGACACGGGATCAAGTTTAAATTTCGTCGAGGAAAAGGTTTTAGAGGCAATTCGAACAAAATGTCAACCTGTGGTTAAGCAAGTAAATTATTCCGTCACTATAATGAAAGACAAGGAACTAGTAGTGCATGAATTGGTACAAATTATATTTTTCATTAATGGTGTTCGGTTTTCTGCCTGTTTTGGTGTAGTGAAACATCCAAAACTTAAAATATTAATTGGAATAAACTTTCTTCGCGAAAATTTTGCTCATATTAACGTTAATGCTCAAGAACTTTGGTTTGAGAAAGTGAATCTTAAAGTTGGATTAAAACCTTTAGATTGGGAATCTTGTGTTATGAACAGTAAGCTGTGCGATTCTCCATATATTTTCAGGTCTGTCCGGAATGCCCCCAGGCAACTTGGCGCCTCAGCCTGGGAGTCCTACGGAGGTAACAGACCTGATTTTCCACAACATGCATCGGGCAGAGCAAAAATTCAAAATTCACCACAGCCAAGGAGTTTTGGGAAAAAGAGCCAAACCAGTAATGGTAGAGGAAGGAGGCAGAGAGGAGAAAAGGTTCCATTGGAAACTTCGTGCGTGGGGCTGATGTCGCCAGGAACATCGACGGCGCATGAGAATGTGGGAGAACCAGCTGGCTCCAGGGTTTCCAATCCTACGTATAGAGATATCTCAATGGAGGAGGATGAAATACAATCAAAAGGTATTAATGATTTTGAGAATATTGCTAATGAAAATTTAATTGATTATGTGAAAAATTTAGCTTTAGAATTTCAAGATGTTATAACGGAAAAATTAGGTCAGGTTAAGGACTATCAGTATGAAATACAGTTAACTGATCCTTCTCCTAGCATAACTTAGCCTTATTCAGTTCCTAAGCATAAATTGAAAGAAATTAATCAGTATATAGACAAATTAATAGAAACTGGCGTTGTTGAAGAGATTGATAGTAGTCCTTACATTTCACCATGTTTTTTGGTGACGAATAAGGACAATTCTAAAAGACTTGTCATAAATTATTTTTCTGTCAACAAGAAGTTGTTATTGACAGCTTATCCGTCACCTAATTTAGAGGGCATTATTTCTAATATTGGACGTCATAATCTGTATACAACGGTCGATTTAAAAAGTTCTTTTTTTCAAGTAAACATTAAGCCAGAATGTAGAAAAATAACTGCTTTTGCAACACATAATAGGCTATTACAAATGGTTAAGCTCCCGATGGGTTTAGCTGTTAGCCCATTTATTCTTTCTAGCTTAATGCATAAAATCTTTAGAGATCTAGAAGGTGACTATTTAGATATTTATTGCGACGATTTGATTATTCACACAGATTCAATAGAAAAGCATAAAGAAATATTAGAAAAAGTACTTAAACGTCTTCGTGAATGGGAGATTACTATCAGTCCTCATAAAGCAAAAATTTTGAAGTCAAAAATTAAAATCTTAGGATATGAATTCAGTAATGGGGAAATGAAAATAGATGAAGATAGAGTCAAAGTAATTAGAGATTTGCCTAAACCAAAGAACAAGCGTGCTTTAAATAAGATGTTAGGATTTTTGAATTACTATCTCAGATTTCTTAAAGATTATGCTGATTTGTTAACTACATTAAATGCAATGAGGTCTCCCTCAGTTCCATTTGTTTGGGGAAAGGAGGAGGATGAACTTTTAGAGAAAATTAAGGAAGCTATTATAAATCACGTGATTCTTAGAGTTCCAGATATGGATGCTCCTTTTGTAATCCATGTTGATGCTTCGACTAAAAATTATGGGGCCATATTAAGTCAATATGATGGAGAAGGTAAATTAAGAGCTGTTTATTTTCTTAGTAAACGTATACCCCCATCAGACTGGTCCAAGAGCATTTTTGAACTTGAATTGAGAAGTTTAGTTCACGCTCTTGATAAATTCGATATGTATTTACATAAAAAGTTCACGGTTTATTGTGATAATTCAGCTTTGACGTGGATTCTGCGAAATCATAAGCGTCAAAAGAAATATGGTTCCCTTATAGAAAAGGTTAGTAAATATCAGTTCGATATAGTTTATTTGCGTAGTGGACACAATAATTTAGCGGATTATATTTCTCGTATGAATAATTATATCGATTTTACCCCTCCTTCGAAGGACATTATGGAAATTGAGAAAGTAGATGGGAAGGATGTACATTTAAATTTTGTAAATTTTTGGAGAAATCCATTTTTCCATAGACCTTTGAGTGAGCATCAGCGACAGGATCCATCTTTGCGTACTATTATTCAAGAAATTGAGAGTCGTAAGAATAAACATCCTTATTTGATTAAAGATGGTGTATTGTTAAAGAAAACTAAGGGGAAACAATACGGTGGCTTAAGAGCGGTTGTTCCTGAATCACTTAAATATAGCATTATTAAATATCATCATGAAGACCCTGTGGGCGGTGGCCACAGTGGATCGCAACGTACGATTGCTAAAATAGCTAGTAGATATACTTGTAAAGATTTATTTCCAAGTATTCGAGAGTTTATACAAAAATGCCAAATTTTTCAATTTTGTAAAGACAGTAATACCACTCAATATGGTACTTACTACTCACATAAAGAGAAATATCCGAACAATTCCGTATATTTAGATATAATGGGTCCCTGGCCTGTTAGTAATGGTTTTAAATATGTTTTGGTATTAACAGATGGTTATTCACGATTTCTAATTATTGAACCTCTTAGAAATTTAAATGCAAAATCTATCTGTTTAAAATTAGATAAGATATTCTACTCCTACGGATATCCAAACAAAATTATATGTGACAATGCAAGTTATTTTCAAAGCGAATACTTCAAGAGTTACTTGTTTAGTCTAGGTATTAAACGTATTCATACGTCTCCTTACTCCATGTCCAGTAATTTGACAGAGCGTCAAAATACAAACATAAAACAAATAATAAAATGTTACGTACATAAAAATCAAACCCAATGGTCAAAGTATATATATCAGGAACAATATACTTTAAATACTAGTGAGAATAGTGAAACGAGGAAGACAGCGAGTGAATTATTTTTGGGACGCAAAATGTTTAATCCTTTGGACATTAATTGGATCTTACACCTAGGTATTCTTGAAAATTCGCAAAATAAAGAAGAACTAAGTAAAATTGTTGTAGAAAACATTGAAAAGGCCTGGAAAAGAAAAGAGAAGATTTATTCCAAGAAACATAGGGACATAGATTTGCCAGTAGGTGAGAAAGTACTTGTAAAGAGAATAATGAAGGCTTCTCTTGAAAAGAGGTTTCAACCAAAATTAAGTAGTCAGTTCCATGGCCCATTTGAAATCCTTAGTTACCCAACAAGGAACACCGTCTGGTTACAGTTAGTAGCGGATAAGGATACTAAGATCAAAAGGCATGTTAGTTTCATTAAGAAATATTATCCTAGCAATACTAATAACTCTAACAATTCTTGCAATTTTAGCAATATTAACTATCGAAGACAGCTTGATAAATTTGGTTTTGAAAATTGTAACGCTAATAATAGCTGTGAAATAAGTAGTAACAACAATGATAGTAATCACTCTGACTTTGTAACATGAAAATTTTTAAGAAGAATTTGTCATTAATTATTGTGTTAAACTTATAAATGTAATCTTGTTGTGTTTGTTGTATACTGTGCTTGTTGTTCAATTCTGCAGGTTCAGAATTGGGTAGGTCATGCCATGGCTATGAACGTCCTTGTGAACGTCGAAACCCTCGTCATGTCAAAACCTTTCATTCTTATCTGGCGCCCAATCCGAGCCATAAGATGGATGGAAAAACTCTGTATGCGCAACATATTGGTTATTTGTCATCTCTTCTGTAATGGATGGACACTCGTCATCTGATTTCATCGAATGGAAAATGGAGCTCCTGTTGACATCTTCTTGTGAGAGACTTTGGTGAATTTCGTGGTGAGTTTGTTCCAATTCTTCTGCATGCAGTGATTAAGATAAACAATATTTTTTTTCTTTTCGAAATTTCTATAACCAGTTCATTTAAAAAAAAACTCGACCGTGGGGAATTTTATATGTAACATTTCTCCAAGAAAAAAAAACTGTAGTCTGGACACTGAAACAGCTGATTAGTAATTTCCGCATACAGTTAGCAACTATGATATATGTTAGTAGGTCAGGTTCAATGAACATTGTGCTTCGTTTGTTCATCGAGTTAACAGCGCCACCTATGAACCGTGGTCGAAATGTCAACCCGCGATTAGCGTCAGAACAGAAGAAAAGGTAATCGTCGACGGATCTAAAATTACTCTTTGGAAATAAGAATACAAGTTAGCAATTGTAATGGTTAAATGGATTAGAAGTAAATTTTGTGAATAGTGTTGGAAAATAATTTAAGATCCGCTTGTGAAGTGGTGTGAAAGCAAAGCCTGAAATGTGAATAATTATATAATCGTATTGTAAGTGTGTATTTGATGTGGCATGTTCAACGGAACCGTAAGTATGTTCTAAATTCTAACCTTTTTATTTTTGCGCCATTTTGGACCGATTAATACTTCGATTCCGGGGGATATGTTCATCGGATCACACGTAACTATTTCTTTAGTTATATTGAAATTAACATTTAAATTACTTGAAATATTTTTGGATTTAATATCGAAAGCTTTAAATTATTATTTGGATAGAATTAATTCATGGGCGTTAAATTGTGGAATTGTTCACACCGCTATCAAAAGAATTGAAAGGGGAAGATTTCAATTTAAGTGTTGTTTGTTAAGTGTTAAATATATATTTAGTTGTTGCTATTATTCTAGTTGTTACATATATTGGAAATAAATTGTTAATCATATTGAAATTTACTGAATACTTCTTGCTCACTAAATCATTTGCCTTCAGTTCCGCATCAAAGGAGATTACATTAAACCCTTTCGAGAATAGCAGTGTACCCGTTATGGCGCATTACTGCTACAACATTTCTTGAGTGTTGTTGTTTTGGCTGTAGGAGTTTCGACCTGTTTCCGTTTTAACCAGTTCCACACAAACCACATCTACCATCAAGTATTGTTGGTAATAAATTTTATTTCGTCACATTGAAGAGCGCATTCTAACATAGAAATACGCATAATATGCGTTGCAATGACTCTTTGTACATCCACTGGAATGTTTCTATCACGTCCAAAATTTTATTATATCTAAAATCGCTTCTCATACAATTGCAGTTATTACTTCTCTGTACAATATCTTCAATATTTCGGTTACCTCTGAAAGCGTTATGAAGCCCAAACTTGCGTGAGGAATCAAACTCGTTGCATTGATTATTTCTGAAATTAGGAGTATTACCATTTCTCTTAAAATTAGGTTCAGAATAATTATCTTTATTAAGGGAAAAATTGTCTCTCGTTTTAGCACCACTGGCTTTCCTGTCATCAATGTTTCGTACCAATAAATATTTAGATTGGTTTCTCTTTGCGTTATTATGTACCATCATTTTATTCTCGAAATTATGAACTACCATACGAAGGTGAATAAATTTAATTCATTAGAAGGATATAAGAATTTGGTGTAATCTAAAACTAAGAGAATATGAATTGATGCGATTATACGACATGAGAGTTGGTATGAATATAACAATTACAAATCTTTGTAAACTGTTATTACAATATCTTTCAGGCTTTCGTCTACTTTTGGATCAAAATGCTTACCCCTTGTCTGTGCATCAGGGACAAAACTGTGGTTACGAAATAATGTGGTTACACATCAGTGGGTATATCAATCTAAACTGTTTTCCTGACAATATACTCATATTGGGTTTGTGTGAAAATAAAAAGAGGATATATTAGTAAATATTTAAATAACAAACTATGAAGAAATCTCGAGTAAAAGAACACAAAAACATATTTAAAAATATAAAATCTTGCGAGGTCTTTCGAACTCTGATCTTCTTGTCTTTTTCTTCTTATCTTCATTTATGGCCGTAAAGGATAGCAACGAGACCTCTTTCGGTACTAAACCAATCCTATAAAATGAATGTGTTTCCGACAAAATCGACTATTTCATTAACAATTGTAAGTGAAATCTATGTTGCCAGGCTCATAATATTGATGATTGTGGGCATTTTTAAAATTCTACCTGAGAATATATCTGATCAAACCGGTTTATATCAAATCAATGTCAAATCTATCTGGAAGTTCGTAGGCGTAAAGCACCATGTAATCTCTCTCTCTCTCTCTCTCTCTATATATATATATATATATATATATATATATATATATATATATATCGCAAAAATGAACTTTGTGGTCGACAAACATCGTGTGCATGTGTTTCCTCGGAGTTCCCCTGTTTCCTGCCACTTTCTTCATTCCACCATTTCATTCATTTCTCATCATCACCGTCTCCTTTAGCCTATGCGGCATTACCGTTCGATGTAAAACTCAAACATTTAATTTAATAAATGTGTATCTACAGGGCGTTAAAGAACTATACTGACAAACTGTACGAGGATATTCCTTATATCAAAATAAAAGAAAAAGGTTCATATACACCCAGCCCCACAACCAGCCGCAGAGGTTTCTCTGGCAATGAACATGTTTGGGGGGTAAATCATCTAAAATTCTCTTATAAATACCTAAATTTTGTTTTTTTTTTGAATTAATAGAATTTTGAATGGAGATTTGGAGGGTCACGAATAGTTTAGGGGCAGGCACACCTAGCCCCCTCTTTTTGCGGCCCTGTATGGGCCTAATGCAAAATGTGCACACTTTTACAGCTAGAGCTGTCCAAAAATCGCGAAAAATAAAAATCAACAGGCTCTAGAACCTATGGGTGGTAGTCCTTATCTGCGTATAGAAAATTACGCATACACAATCCAAAAATGCATATTACATCAATTTTAAGTGGGTGTGCAGGTTATTCTGTACAGGGTATAACTCTCAAATATGCCCTCAAGAGAGTTTTCAGACATACTCTGATTTCAAGGAGTTTCCAAACTAACCAGGAAGTAAGTCTTGACAAGAATCGACATCAAATGCTTCGAAGGAAAATCAGAAGTGTTAGGAACAAGTAGCTCCGTTTTCTGTATGTGTCTGTGTGTGTTGGAAAGAACATGTGATGCGATTTATTTCGTCACAGTATATTTCACGTTTTCTTCACTTACAAGCGTGAAAGAAAATATCGTACCATGTCTTTTCCAAGTACAAAAGACTGTAATGTTGACTATCCATAAAAGTTCCGACAATCCACCAAAAGATTCCGTGTTAATTGCTGTCTAGGCTTATTGTTTGCCTAATTCGGACCAATTACAAAGTCGAAGCATATCTCATAATTCGGTTGATGGCATGTCTGGGAATTTTACCCTGAAAGGGATATTCTGTACACCCATTGCACATTAAAGAAATTTGCATTTTAGGATTATTAAAAAAATGAAATGAAATCTTTAAATTTTACGTCCACGCTTATGTGGGCTAGGCTAAAGAAGACGGCATTTTTGTATTGTGTATGAATGACTTCCTTTACGCTGAGAAGGACCACACCTCTACACATTTACGAATTTGAAATAGGTCCTCTTCAAATATGGGTTTTTCGCCACTTTGGAAAGCCCTACTTCTGAAACTGCGCTTTTCCGTACAGGTCCACAGGAACTTTTTGACTTATTTTGATGTGAGGCATCGCCTCTTACAGTTTGTCGGTATAAATCGTTAACACCCTATATGTATCTCTCTCTTTCTCTTTCTCTCTCTCTCTCTCTCTCTCTATATATATATATATATATATATATATATATATATATATATATATATTCGCCAGCACAGTTCGACTACTGTCACTTAAGGAGTTGGTAATATTTACTATACGCTATGTAAATAATAACTCGTTAATTGATTTAACTTAAATCACCAAACTATTGCATTTAGTTGAACTTTACATGACACCAAAATTTACTTATGTACGCTTATTATGTCGTCCACTACAGTTATATTGTCCCTATGATAAATAAGCAAGTACAAATTTATTATTCTTATTTGACACAACAACCAGCAAATGATAGCTATCAACATAGCGACCAACGTATACTCTTAGAATATTTAGAACAGACAATATTAATAGGAATATTTTAGCTAATTTTTATATTCTTATTCTTATTCTTTTCTAGGATATGCGATATTTAAAAATATTTTCACCCTAATGACAGATGAAGATCTACATTAAAGAAACGATATATCTGCACTATGAACCCCTACCAAAATTCGCGTGTGCATGAATATATTCATTGCCAAAACTAAAGTGATATTACTATGTACTCCTAGATACTTAATCCTTAATAGACACTTAGATCATTAACCCTGCACTACGCAAAAATTATTACTAATTCAGCTACCTATATTTAAATATTAGCACTACAAATTATTCAGATCATCAGTTTAAAAGAACAACCAATTGTTTTAGAGAACTTCGTCGTGTAAGCATGGATTTGTTCTGCTAGTCTTGGATTATTTTCCATTGGAAATTTCCTTCCATTTATTTTACTCCCATGATGTTCGTAAGAAAGTGCTACAAAAGAAGCATTTATTTAAACATATGCTAATATTTTGCAAGCACATTCCGTTAATATCATATTAAAGTGTTTGAAAATAAACACAAGCTGTTGTAAATTGAACTATATACTGTATGATAGTGACAATAAGGAAGTTCTTGTGCTTATTCAAAAATTAGTACTTCTTGAAAGAGAACATAGGAGGTTTTCTGTCTTTGTGGAACAAGCAACTAATCCTTTCACTGTAACGTTTTCTGCACTCTTATTTACAGTTTTACCGCAATGTAATACCAGCAGTCAGAAATCCACAATTGGTTCCTTGTACATGAGAAAACGTACCTGCGTTTAAATGTTAATGTACATTGTACATGTTTCAAATTGAATCAGAATTGTCATGAGTGCACAAAGTGTGGTAGAGGGTTAAAGTTACGTAAGTAAAGATCAATTGGAAGAATGTAGATACCCAATTACTAGTATGGAATCTAGTAGTTGTATCGAAAACACATGAATGAAACAATTTGAAATAGAGAATTCTATTTTGAATGTATAATAGTAAGAATATAACACGAGAAAACGAAATGAAATAAAATATTTCAGTTTGTCGTTTTACGATTATAATCATTAAGGTAAGAGAAACGGTCGATTAAACAAGTAGTTTAAATGAAATCTTTCTGTTTAACGTCTCAATGGTGTGCCTGTATGCTTAAGGGAGACGGTGATTAAAACATATAAAAACAAACGGAGAATTGATGAAAGGAAAACTTGAGATGAAACTGGAATTCCACGTACACGTTGTTGTCCATCATGATATTTTTGCCGGAGGTCGAACCAGCGACACCAAGGACCACATGTAAGTGGTCTACCACTGAACTTTCTTGTCACGTGGAACATTTTGTCGCCCGTTGGGAAGAAATCCTGAAGTTTGTTAAACTCCACAGACATAACTTATTTTCACCCGAGTAGTTTAAGTAAAGGTTGCTGAATTATTTTAATACATAAATACAATATACTAGGTGTTTTATTAGGTGACAATGTGTAATATGCTTAATTAGTACTGCATTGCTTCGCTCTCTTAGTCACTGTATTTAGTATCGATATTTGCGGACACTCGGCAATACATGTCGTTGATTTCCCTTATTAGTCCGGAGAAACGAGTGACGATTGTATAAGTTTTTACATACAGTTTTAGATGTAGCCAAGGAGTACCTTCCCAAATGATACTATGTTATTATTGAGTCCTTACCCTGATGTGGTTCAACATACGTTACTAACATTAGCTCAATACTTACGTAAATTCCATTTATTCAAATTTATCCCACTGCAAATATTCTATAACCAATACTATTTACATCTACGTTTATAAAAAGTCAATCACAAAAAAAGGCTGTGATTTTCAAACAGATGAACAAAGAATCATGAAATAAATTATAAAATAGGTTCCTGCACGTAAAATAAGAAACAACGGTGTTCCATTTCACTGTTGAAATATTCATCTCTTGGGCGTAACTGTGACTACTAAGGAAAATAACATAATGCATTTACACATTTAGAGATAGTATACGAACTTTTCCCTCCAAGCAGTTCTAGGGGCCGCCAGGAGTCCAATTTTCATTTCCCAGTGATAAGATTTTAACAAAATTGAGCGTATTTCAGTGTCATTCAAATTTTGCTTAACATTTATGGGTGCACGTCTCCTATCAACACCGTTGGAAAGGCGCTGAACTTTATTAAATCAAAAAATACGATTTTACTACTACTGTGTAGTATGAGTTTCATTGTCAACATGGTACTACTTATACTTTCATCAGACAATGTTGAGACAAACAATTTACAGATAATAATTGTTTAAATAGGGGTAATTCAATGAACGCTGCGTTGTTTCTGGCGAGGTATTCTCGCTTAACTCTGGGGTGAGTTTACATATTGGGTGGACGCAAATAATAGTTATATTTAGCTATAGCGAAACTTTTCAAGAATACAACTGTTACTCAGCTGTGAACTCTAATATTTGCTGTACGATCATAGGTTGAATAATTGTATCATTTTGGAATTTTTTGTATACATTCTATATTGTTTAAAATATTCAATGTATTTTGTCATGTTATTTAAAGAGGTGAATAGACAAAATTGGATTACAGTCAGTATGTCTATTCAGTTCGTGGATTGAAAACAACTAATAAACCTGATGTTTGTAGTTTTACATGGTGAAGAATATTTCAATAAACTGGGATGACATTAGAAGAAGTCTCCTGCTTGGATTAACATACAGCATTCCCTTTTCAGCAAGAACGTCTTATGAAGTTCATATCCGCACTCTAATACATATCCAAATTCCATAATTCCCACCGAATGTCAAGCGCCAAAGCAGTATACGTTAGTTAGGTAATCATAAGCTGCTTTCCACATATTGCGTATGGCTATTTTTGACCAATTTTTATCCCCTCTCTCTCTCATCACACTTCGTTACGAAAGACCGAACCCTTCCCTCGTTCGTTAAGTAATATTTTGGGTATTGTTTTTCACTAATTTTGCTTATTTTAGGTGTTATTACAATAAAAAATTATTTTAAATGCTAGAAATTTTTATTAGAAAATGCTTGTTTCTAATACATTTCTTGTTTTTCTACGCCAGTAAATCAAAGTAATAAAAATTGTAGTACTGTAACAATATTTTTACCCCGTAAGATTGTATAGTTAGCCAGTCTTAATTCTTCGAAATTTCATAGTCATCTTTTAACTTAAACTACAAATACAGATCACTGAACAAAGCAACGTTAGTTTTTCTTTTAACCTTTAGAATCCCGGAAAAAATACTGACGTCAAATACCACTGGGATCCAATGGACCTCAGGACAAAAATTCATTGTTTAACTGCAATTTAATCCTTTCTAAATGAGGAATGAAATAGTTAACAACAATCTTTAGGCTTTATGGACATCATAGTAAACAGTGATAGTTCTTGTAATGTTTATATATTTCAAATTTATAATTATAAATCGTGGATAAAAACATTATTTTATTATTTCCAAACTTGCCTTTACAATTATTTTTGTTATCAGTAGAAAGGCGGCTGGGTCATTTTTCACCCTTTTCGAACTTTACGTTTTAACAACTTTACTATTTTCTTACGAATCGGATCGAATTATTGCGACTTTTAATCATTCTCTGAAAGAAATATTTGTACTAAGTATCATTCCTATTCACACTTCGCCTTCCGAAATACAAAACAATTATACTAGAACGACGCCGTGGGTCAAATTTGACCCAACTTATTTATAGTGATATTTTGTTGCATTGTAGCAACACTGCTGGCTAGCGTCTTTATCTTGTCCTTTCTCATAACACACTCTCCCATTCCAACTCCTGTTCAAGGCCAGCTACTCAGCAATTTTGTCAGTTTAGTTGGAGTTAGTAATACTTTAGAGAGTCCGTTGATTAGAAGAATCTCA
The DNA here is from genome assembly GCF_964235325.1 of Thermobia domestica. NCBI lineage: Eukaryota > Metazoa > Arthropoda > Insecta > Zygentoma > Lepismatidae > Thermobia > Thermobia domestica. Next base: position 264,991,055 of record NC_137456.1, read on the forward strand.
TTATTTTCGGACTGATGTACTATTTCAAACACTCATTATGAGCAAGAAACTGATGACACCGGATAAAATACTTGCAAATGGCAATGACATAAGTGACGCCGAGTCTGACGCTGAATGCGTTGATATTTCTTCAGATGAAGAGTACCTGCCAAACAACAACGAATATGATGATCCGGATGAAATATCGAAAGAGGAAGAGATAATCACCGAAATCCATACTTCTGCAAATAAGCGTCGTAAAATAGGTAAGAGTATTATTATTATTATTATTATTAAACACAAATTATATTTATTACATCGTAGCAAAATATTCATAATAATTTCAATCATTTTGACAAAAAAGATGCAAACAATGTGCATGGTACTGTGAAAATATATAATGTATTTTTCTGTTGGTATCACTATGTTGAAATGTTTCATGAGAAGACTTTATAGCACAAATAAATAATAATAAATAAATAACACCCATTATAGATCCACTGTTGGATGAGGCTTCTCCCGGAGGGAGGACTTGGACTACTGCTCCGCGCTGACCAGACGAGTTGGGAGAGGAAAGCCGAAGCTCTCACTGTGATCGCCACTATATGACCGTCCCGCTGGTCTAGTGGTGAACGTGGCTGACTACGGATTGAGGGTTCCCGGGTTCGATTTTCGGCGCTGCCAAGAATTCTTAAATTACTAGCCAGTGGCGTAACGAGAAATTTCAAAGCTACTGAAAACAAAAAAGGTTAGAGGTCTAAATGGGAGACAACTTATTCTTGTATATTTGGATAACTTATATTTCAACCAAAGAAGTAGAATGTCTAAAGGAGTTGTTCGAAAGAACAGGTTGTTTACCATTCTTTTTATGGCACAACTTTCACGATAAGAACCTAACTTATCTTATTTAGAAAACATTCACTCTATGCGTACTTTTTCTGGTTTGAACTACTGCAAGTTTATGACTGTATATGGTATTTTAAGTTATGTCAGATTATGTGCTCCCACAAACTCTAAATAAGGAGAGGAAAGATATAGAATTGCATAGATGCGTATCACAACCATATTACTAAAATACTTTTGTGTAATACGTCACGTTTTTATTTGTGAACAATTTTTATGACCCATCTCCTTATAGAGGAGTGACTGAACTTTGTTTTGTGTAAGACTGCAAGTTTAGATGTGTGTAGATTGGGTTAGTTTAGTTCAGATAAGTCCTGCGCTTGAACAAACTATCTAGGAATAATAAAACCATGCAGCTGTACAAATATATTGTATTACATATGATTTAGTAACGTATTTTTGTATAATATGTCTAGTTCTTATCTGTGAATGAATATTCGTGCTATGCAACTTCTCTTTTTCCAGACGGTAAAGTCAATCAACCAAAATTTCATGATTCTTCCGATTCTGGGAAAGATGCTGCTGGTCTAAGCAATAAGCAGAACTTGTCGATCAAGATACAATAACTCAGAAAAAGCACAGGAAACGTTCGAGTAACAAGCTATCACATTTACAAGATGGAACAGATTTGGAAGCACCTGATAGAACAAACTGGACTATTTTATCAGGTAACGGACATACAGAAAGGTAGGGGAAGTGAGCATAATGTTTTAAAAGAAGATTGTGTGCCTCCTTCATACCCAAAACATAGACGACTCAGTTTTCTGCGCATGTCATCTTCTAATCAATAAAATATTAAAGCACATACAAAAGTGAACTGAGCCTGAAGCTCATACGCTACTGAAAAGTCAGGAGTGGTCTATGTCGCTTGACGAGCTTCAGGCTTTCTTAGGCATAATTTATGTGTGCGCTGCAGTTGAAGCTAGAGGGTTACAGCTATATGCTCTGTGGTCAGATACTAGGGGACTGCCAGTTTGTAAGCATGTGATGCCGCTGGACAGATTCAGAGATACGAGGGTAAGTCAACTGAAAACCATAAAAGTAGAAATAAAAATCCGCATATGGCGCCAGTGAGCTGTAAGTTGGCATGCCTGTTTACGATAGTATGCTGGATGTCTCCTAGATGGCAGCAGCCGGCAGATGTACAAACACCGCCGCAACATCAGTTCCAAAATGGCAGCCCCACTAGCCACATGCACCAGCGAAGTGCATCGTTCTGTGATTCGGTTTTCGCGAAGTGAAGGTGTGAAACCGATTGACATTTTTAGGCGAATGAAGGTTCCGAAAATTTGCAAATGGTGTTACGTCTGTGGCTTCAACGGCTGCAATGGTCTCTGGAGTCACTACGGGGCGGGGCGTGGAACATCGGCCACAGACGTAACACCATTTCCAAATATCCGGCACCATTCATAGATTTGTGGCTGTGACAAACACGCATCTCCATACTGACCCTTCATTCGCCTAAAAATGTCAATCCGTTTCATACCTTCACAAACCGAATCACAGAACGCTGCTCCTCACTGGTGCATGTGGCTAGTGGGGCTGCCATTTTGGAACTGTTGTTGCGCCGGTGTTTGTGCATCTGCCGGCTGCTGCAACCTAGGAGACATCCGGCATACTATCGTAAACAGGCTTGCCAACCTACAGCTCACTGGCGCCATATGCGGATTTTTATTTCTACTTATATGGTTTTCATTTGACTCCCCCTCGTATTATGATGTTTCTGAGATTTGATATAAAGTCAACAAGAGCAGACGAAAACAGACGAATTTGCTCTGATGTCCCAAGTATGGAAATATTTCATATCTAACAGTCAGGTATGCTATAAATCAGGTTCATACATCTCTGTAAATGAACAGCTGTTCCCATCAAAGTGTCGAGCTTATGGCATCAAAACACGATAAATATGGTCAAAAGTATTGGATGGCCGTGACAAAGACTCAAAGTGCATTCTGAATGCATTTCCATACTTAGGGGAGGATGACCTGCGTGCAAATAATGAACGTTGTGCCGATCGTGTGGTGAAACAGCTTGTCGAGCCCTTCACGAAGAAGGGAATTAACGTTACTTGTGATAATTATTTCACCTCACTGTCTTTGGCTAACACACTGAAAAACAAATCTATAAGTATTGTTGGGACAAAAAACAAAACAAGTTATGAGGTGCCAGTTTTTGTAAAAGAGTCTTGCGAGGATTTGTACAATGCAGTTGTATATAAAAACAATGATGTAACTCTTACTGTATATTAATGTAAACCAAAATGAAAGGTCTTAATCTTGAGCAGGATGCATCTAGATGTGGCTATAGACACAAATGAAAAGAGCAAGTCCGAGACAGTTTTGTTCTACAACGAAACAAAGTATAATGTAGACCAAATGGCAAAAAAGTACACAGTCAAAGCCCATCGCGACGCTGCCCAGTGTACACAGTTTACAACCTACTTGACATTTTAGGCATAAATTCCTGCATTCTTTTTTAGGTCTGTGGCAAAGTATCATATTGCAAGACGAGACTTTCTTTGGTAGCTTGGAGAAGAGCTGTCTCAAAACTGTGTCCGTGTGAGGACGGCAGTACCAAAAGGTTCAAATATTCCCGGTACACAAGAGAAATAACGTGATGAGGTGCGCAAAAGGTGTCAAGAGAATCGCAAATATTCTGGAAACAAAACAAAAAAGAAGCGTAACTCATGCAAGAAACCGTCTGTAAGCAGTGCAGAAGAGCAATGTTTCATATCTGTGAAAATTGTCAAAACTCAGTCTGAAAAGCTCGTACTTCTGATCATGATCCACTTGCAAGGCGATAAAGAAATTATTGAGCAACTAATTATTTAAAGAAGGTGTTATTTTGCATCAGGTGTTTGTTTAAACTGCACATTTATGTTTCATTCTTATACTAATATTACTATACAATAAACTGACATTATATATAATACATTTAATACCGTTCTAACAATATTATATTCGTTAAAAAAAGCATGTTTCTTAAAATTGTTATTGGCAAAAACACATTGATCAATAAATATTAAACAAGAGCTCAAAAAAGTTTGTTTATTTTATTCAATGGAAATCAAGTTATATTACACAATATATATTGTATAATGTAGAATACAAATAACTAATAAAAATGTTTGGGTTATTTTTGACTCACTTCCGCCGTTCTAGAGAGTATCAAAAACCCCACCGTTGTAGTGTTTTTTTCGCATACTCAATATATTTGAATTAGGATATTTGAGAGGTTTTTTTTTTCGTTTTACCACTTTTCAATTCCTTCTCGATTTTGTTCCTTCTTTCTTTACAAATACATACAGTTTTTGGACACATAACAACTAATTTCATTGTAATACCTACTATATTATATTGCATAAATATACCCTTTTAACTCTTTTATATTACTGAGTAAATATATTACTAAACATATTGATGCAATATATTTAGCCAATAACGTAACGTTGAATACAAAGAGCTTAAGCACATGCCGCACACAACTTGTTTTTCCAACGTTGTCTTTCCATCTCGTCAAGTGTATCTGCTTTTCTCTGTCCTTTCTAGGACCAACTATGGTCTTCAGAGCTTGTACATGATCATCCTTGACTTTATACCTTTGAGTAGTTGTTATGTCACAAAATGTCTTCATATTGAACGCCTCCTCCATCCAAGTGTTATTAAAAATGTCCTTCTTGAGTTGTTCTTTGAAGCCACAGAGTGAACAAAAGGAATGATATATAAGCATTCAATGCCCTTACATCCACGACAGCGTAAAATATGGCCATGGGTCATTTTTTCCCATTCTCGTGAACCTAAAATGCTGAACCATTTGATTCATGGTATCCACTACTCCTTTATTTTCATTATAATCTTCAGTGATTTGAGGTTTAGCAGGGTGAGAATGCATTACACTAACGAGAGTTAGAACTTTAGGAGGCTTAGGACAAGAACATACTATCATTACACTGCCTTGAAATCCAAACATGGTTGTGATTTTTTCTCGTGGCTTGGAAACCGTGAAATCTGATGGCAGTTCTGTATTATACCGTCGTATTGTACCAAGTAATGTCAGACGACTTAAAAGCAAATCTTGGTCAAGTTCTACACTTGTGAAGAAATTAACGCACGTGATATTGACTGATAGATTCCGTTTTGGTCTTATGTACAGCAAAAAGTATGTACGTGCAAATCTCTTCCGTTCAGTTTCATCTATTTCCTTCCACCAATCACGGAAATCAATTCATTCCTCTGTGTTTGTCCATTTACATACCAATTTCAGTAGCTGAATCCGGAAAAACAATACAAATCCAGATGATTTTGAGTTACATTCTCTTACTGCAAAGTGTGAAGCTTCTGCCATCTCAATAAGAGTGTTTTTGCTTGGCATTCTACTTTGAATCGCTGTACGTAGTTGAGCATGCCAAATTTCAACATTTCTTGAGAGACAGAATCTCTCTCCATTACCTGATGTACTTGATTCATCCAATGAACCCTGTTGATTATAATTTACATCTGAACCACTATCACTGCCACTTCCTTCCAAGAAAACATAATCTGGTTAATTGTTGTTATCTGAAGGTAAGTAGTCACTGTCTCTTCAGACTCCCCTCTTACGTCCATATGAAGCGATTGAACAACTTGTTCACAAGTAAGGTACTTTCCTCCTTTCCCAATCATTGCTAATCGCACTTTTGTTTTGTTGCCTATGTTGCATTGAAAGATTATTTCAATTTAAATAACAAAAGTGAAATCGATAGTTAGAGTTTGTATTTTAGAAAGAACGAAACTTGCACATTTTGAAAGAAACAGTATAAAGTATTGGTATTATAGTTTACTGTAATTTGCATTTAAATGATTCAAAATAAATACTTTTGTAACTAACAGAAGTAACATATTTTGGACACTTAACAAACGAGAGAGCGAAAATCTAAAATCATTGGGTCCATGAATCCAACCAGGTAATTGTTGGATTCCATCCTTTTAGGTTAGCGATGATTGGTAAGGAGGAAATAGTGCCGTAAGGTACAGATGAAAAATCATCTAAAAACTGACATCGACTTCTTTTCTTCGGGATCCAGGATGCTTCGAGTTTTGGAAGTTCGCCAGTGACGACGTTGCTTAGTTCTCTTTCTCATCGACAGAAGATTCGAAGTAACTGCAGCATGAAGTAGCAAGGACATTTCGTTTCTGAACAAGCTTTCGAGCGTCTTCTTCGGATTTCAGTTTCACTCTTTTCAAATTCTTCTTGTCCTAAAGGAGCGCCAGAATGCAAATAAAGCCAATTTCTCTGTAAGTATCCAAAATGCCCAACATTCACTACGTTATGAATATACGACGAATTAGATTTTGAGTATCTTATTTTGTTTGCACATTGGACGGAAAATGTTATTTTACGAAAATGAGTCTCTTCTATTTCATATACGAAACCCCCTACAAAAATACAATGGGTAATGACTCAAATCAAAATTGTTGAACAATATTCACCGAAATACCGATACGAGTGGGAACACGAGAGCATATTCAAGTGGTGGTTAGGGTCGATAACATCTAGCTCCAGTCAGAAAAGTATGCGCGGTAAATGCAATGCTATGATGCCAAAAAAAATTAGTTTTATTGTATTATAATGCATGCAGAGTTCATCGTCAGTCATACGTTTGTCTAGTAGCGTCTTCGAACTTCTTCTGCATGATTCAATTTATTAGACTATATGTTCGCAATTTCCTATAACGTCAGAAATATTTAAGTACTAATATATACAAAAGAAAATAACTGAATAAAATTATTTGTTTAAAACATTGCAAAAAATCATGCGTTACGAAACCAAGGCATAAAACCCCTCCCCTCGCTTGTCTCATTTCGTAACGCAAGGTGACCTGGACCACCCGCTTGCCGCGTGAGGTAATATGTGGACAAGTCCTAAGTAATTTCTGTTTTATGAATGGTATTCACAATATTGTCGTTTCCTTGGAACAGTTTGGTGTAAAGGAGTGTGAAGTTCTACACTCATATTGATTGTTTACTTCATATAGCAGCGTAGAATGGTACGAAGTGCTCAAAAAGTGGGAAAATTAAAAGTATCTTTCAAATTGCTCAAAAATGGGTAAGCTTCGGTTTTCGACCACAGGGATGACGAACTAGATATCAAATTTGAAAACTTCAAAATGACTGATAAAATTTTGAAAAAAAAATGTAATAAAATAACAAAAAATTATACTGAAGGAAAAATGGAGTAAGTAAAGAAAGGTAATGATTCATTAGTGTGCAAAAATATCAAGTAAATAATGCTAACTACTTTTGGAGAATTAATGCATAGGATTTTCGAATGCAATTCCATTCTTAAAAAGCCCACGAAATACAAAATCCTAATAATGGCTTTCGTTGCAATCATCGTCAGCTACTCCATGTGAGTTTTCAGATGAATGTTCTTGTAAATATTCCATAAAATGGGGCCGCGGTGGCTCAGTGGTAGAGCGTTCACCTCTGGTGCTTGGAGTCTGGATTCCATCCCAGCCCCCGCCAAGTGAACTTTATGGTGAACAAAGGCCGCGTGCGTGGGTTTTCTCAGGGTTCTCGGGTTTCTTCCCACTTTCTTCATTCCACCATTTCATTCATTACTCATAATCACCGCCTCCTTTAGCCTAACCGGGATAATGGTGGGACGTAAAACTCAGATTTCATTTATTTTTCCATAAAAAGTGAGATAATAGCTGATAAACATAATAGATCCATTGCATCCACTGTTAGTTTCGTAACTTCCTTATGAGGCGCTTCTTGCAGAGTTCATATATATAAGGATTTGATGTTGGTGTTAGTCTTAGTAAACATCTTTCATAATTCCGTCTCGGTAACACTTTCTTGAGAAATATTCCCGGTTACTTCTTATCATCTTACTCTTTGATTCTGGGCGTTCCCAACGGCCAGTCATGGAAGATATTTTATTTTCCAAAGTCTCAATTATGATTTGTAGCTTTGTTTTTCAAATAGTCTTTCATCAAAACAAATATTTCTGTTCTCAATAATTGGATGATTTCGTGTTTTGAATCTGAACTTAATATAGTGTATATTATTAAATAATCACTTCTTGTATTACTAAATTATTCCATTTTATTTAATTCAATTTTTTCTATATGTTTTATAGGAATTTTAATACAATGAAAACTGAAAAAAATTATGCATCGTCTGTTATTCTTTTTTTATATACTGAAATATTCTTTCTCTTCCCTTATTTGTTGTCCTTCACTATAATATGTCTGCGTGCCTGATAAACATCATTTTCACTTATTTTATAAGAATTTTAACTTTTCTAAAAAGTATATGCTCAACACTAACAAAATTCTAAAATATTCACTAACTGCAACTTTTTGTTCATTCGTGACTTACAATACAAGGCGTAGCTAAGCGCATATTATTTTATTACATTGTTGTAGTTAATTGATCAAAGATAATGCGCCAATACAAAATTTATGGTAATGGAGAGTCATATCCACTTTTGAGTTTAGGTTTTTAATCCACTTGGTAATATTTTCAACAATTTTCTGATATAAACATTAATGAAAATTATTGTATAGTAAATAATTTATTATAATAATATAAGTTTATAAAATGTTTTACGTACCTCTCTGAACGCATTTCTCGCGTGCCTCACCTGTTCGATACACACAAAAGTAGGTTCTCTTTGACCTGGTATAAACGCTGGGCCATTTCCATGGGTGAAGTTTAGAAGACATACTATTGGTGTAGCTGGCTTTATACTTAAAAATAACCAAACAGAACTTACACAGTTTCATTTTTGGATATACTTAAGGTATCTTGAATTACTTTTGCTACGCTAAAAGTTATAAATATAACATCAACGTATCTTACCTGTACCAGCAAGGCACCCCAAAAATATTCCAATACCCAAGCCAACATATCCGAAGAAAATCAGAATCAATGGCAACAGAAAAATTGTACTAAAGTAATTAATCAATGCAAGTACTTGAAAGACTAACCATGGAATAAGGAATACTGGTCTCTCCTGTAATGCGAATTAAAAAAATAAAGACTGTTCTTTCTCAAAAGACTTACTTGCACAAGGAAAAGCAACAAAAAGTTTACATATTCAGTATCTTAATAATCTAGTCTAGATCTCTAATTTGGAAATATTATTTCTCTATTGCATTATGCAAGCCTATTGTTCCAACGATTGAAATGTTCCAACACTACTTCAAATGCTTTCTCTAATAGTTGTGTTCCTACGGTTCCTAGACCACGTTCTCTAAATTCTAGCTCGCGTAATTTGGTCTATTCCTTAAACACGAGTGGGAAACATAATTCCACGTCTAAAACTTTGGAAATTGTAGAAAATATAAATTTGTGTAATTAGTAGATTCCATAGTAGCTATCTCTGAAAGTCTGGGTGGTATGATTGATTCATTGATATAATTATTATGGAGAAATTTTTTTACAACTTTTATGACCCGGACTATTTGTCCGTTTGATGGTCAATACGATAGCTCAGAAACATAGACTCCCTTACGTAAAATTTAAAAACGAATGTATTGAAATATAAGAAAAGCTGCTATAAATTTCTCAAAATGATAAATAGCTGAAAACAACGAACACATAACAATAACGACAAATAGCAAAGATATATAAAATTATATATATATATATATATATATATATATATATATATATATAAGAAATAGTAGTAATAGTAGCATTAGAGAAAATATGACTCAATAACAATAGAATATAACCAACCACACTACGCCAGGGTAAAATATTAAAAAAGTATCAACAACATATATATAAAAGAGGCAATTGCATGGAAACATTAGAGAACTTTTACAAGCAATGTTACAACTTTCCATAAAAGTAATTACACGGTCGACATGTAATGCGTCGAGCGATATAGAGGTTCGAGAGGTCGCTGATCTCGAAGCTTTTTTCTACTCCTATTGTCAGAGGTTCTGGCAGATGTTGTATTTAAATGAAAAATTACTATTTCGAAGAAATAGATAAATAAAAAGTTTATTGATAAAATTGAAACTAATGCAAGAACACTCTCGTTTAAAATATATGTACGCTGAACGTCTTAATCATATAAGTAATAATTTTGATGAGGTAACAGAGCGTCTTAGTCAAATTGTTGTATTGAAACGTTCACTTATATGAATGAGTTGCAATCGCTAATGTACACAGAATATGGAATTGAAACTTCAGTTCTTAAGCTCAGTTCACACACACACGGTCCTACAAAATTGAAGTTGTGAACGTCGAATGACGCTTGGAAAGCATCACTGCAATTTTAAACTACCCTTAGAGTTGGACGTCTTTCATATTATCTCAAGTTTATTCTCTTTCTTACTGGATTTCAGAATGGCGTATTCTATTTTTCTGAGTTTTTAGTTTTGCGCACACCGTTCCCATATTTTTAAGAGAAGAATTTGGATATAAATATTTCCATATATAGTGTTACAAAAAGTACACAACATTTGGTCAAGGAAGAAACAGCTGATCTCCTCTCTTTCTACATTCTTCACACTGTATAAAGGTAAATAGAAGAAAACATTAGGAATAGTCGTTCCTTAACTCACAGCTGCTTCATCCAGTTATGGGTTTACAAAATCTAATTTAAAAGTTGTAACTTTAATTCCTTCGTCAGCAACGTTACACATTCCCTGATTGTAAATGTTTATGCCATGCACAATATTATCTAGAAAAACTCAACACGGTTATGCACTTCAAGTATTATTCTGTTTCTACTTATATCTCTTTCGCCACATTAAAATATTATACATTCAGAGCATACAAGATAGTTCTCCGTTACATCAATCTAATTTACAAGTCATTTCTTATGGGAAAGGTTTATATTTAATGTGTTTGTAGACCTATTCTTGTAACAGTAAAAAATTGAATAATCTACATTACTGTTCACAACTGATACTTCCGTTTCTTAGACACCATATCTGTTTCCGATTGGGTTGGACTTCAAACTTTATTAAAACAGTGCATTTTTTTTTCATTGCTCTAAGACAGTTCAGTCGCCACTTGCTGGCTTCCCAACACCGAATTCCTTATTGCGGAAAGAAGGAGTGATGAGCTAACATAAAAGCTGGTTCTTGAAAGCAAGGGGAAGAGAAACGGATACTTGGCTATTTCTGTTTCGTCTCTCCTGTTTCCGTGCCACATCCAAGAGAAAAAAGAAAAAATTGTCATATATAAAATCCATGTATCTTACACTCCTGCTCCTATGACCAAATTTTGCAAGCGAAAGGCATGAAAATTTGAAAAGAAATAGAGTATTTTGCTGCTACCAGTCACCCTCTTATTTATAAGTTGCGTTTCAGCTTGTGGGTCTGTGTTGAGCTCTCTTATTTTGACCGTTTTTTGGCACACCCTCTACGTTGTGTCATATCAGGAGGAGTTCGTGTTATCATCGGTTATAATAGTGAGCTTGAAACACATTGAAAAGTAAGACAATGATATTGACACCATCTTTTAGTTGGCCTATAGCATTTGCAGTTACAATAACAACAGACGCTTATTATAGTTACAATTGTTACACAGATAAGATAGCTGGATATCGAATAAGCTAACATTAATTTATCTTGATATCTTCTAATCTTTTTTTAAAATTTTCTATCCCTTCCACCTTTTGACCTGCATAGACTGTCATTGGATCCTTTGGTTACATTTACAATTGGTAAATCCAGTTTTAATTCATTGAAATTGAGCATTCGTGTTTCTGAAAAAACACAACAATCGAAAGTATCATTGAATTTTAATACTATATCTCTAATTGAACTGTTTGTCTGATACACTTGTTGAGATTTAATTACGGAATGTGTACCATAGGATTGACATTGGTAATCTAATTTTACATTCCCTGAGTTATTATTGGCAAGTGTGTTTGTTATTTTTCATTACATAGAACTGTAAGCTTTTCCGGCTGAGATTCAGAAAACAACCATTCGCTGTTATCTACTTGAATCATAATACACTGCCTAATTGAATAATTTTCATAGCACACTCTAAATTAACAGAGGTATCTTCTCCTATCAACTTAGTTTCAGAGTCTTCTTCATTAAGCGCCGGTTTGATGGGAAAAATTTGCTTACAAACACTCATGGAAGTACGGATTGATTTACATTGGAGAAAGTTATATCATCTATTTTCTATAATACTGCTTTGTCGTGTCTAAAAATACAAATTGTTTCTCAGGTTGAATGAAAAATACAATTATCCTCATTTGAAGATATAGGAAATGGGATAATTTTGTATACATTGTATCTAATACCATTGGTTAGTGGTAATTGAATGATATAGATCAATTTGTCATCTTTGATGAACACATTTAAGTTCCTTATGTTAAATAAGGAATACCCGACCGAGCTTTCTGGGGGAACTGGAATTGATAATACCCGAACTAGATTAGAAGAACTTGAATTAAAAAGGTTAATGATTTCTCTGGGGGTTATAATTTGAGAATAAATAATGCCGCTCTCCGCATGTAGAATCAATTGAACAACTGTTTCATAAGATTGTTTAATTCTAGTAATGACATATCAGTTGTGTGCATATAGTGATTACAGTCCACCATCACTTCTAAAGTATTTATTTCCTGAGTTACTTCATAACCTCGTACATTATTTCTTTTTTTTTTTTTTTACACTTTCAAAGAATTTTGCCATACTTTTTCATTCGATTTTATTGAAGGAAGTGTGTTCTTACTTGTTTTAAGTGTGATTTAACAATTAACATTGATTCCTTAGTAATTTTCAAGAAATCAGACAACCCTGTTTGCAATTTATTGATTTGATTGATATAATATTCTGCGTCTTTTGCATCTAATGTACCAAATAATATGTTACTCATTTCACATACAAATTAAATACACCTCGATTACTTCATAGTTGACGTCTTACTAGCTGTACCGCCAAAGATTGTAAATCTTTTATTTTATTGAACTTTTTCTGGATTGTATCTGTCCTTGCTTCTTTTTGAGCCCGGTCTACATATCTACTCTAGATTTATATAGGTCAGTAAGTGGCTTCACTTATGTACGTCTGCACATGTGTTACTGCTTGATGTAGATTTGTCAGATTGAAGAAAGTGATAAGCTTCCTTTCACTGTTATATAACTGAACTTCACCCTCGAATTCATAATATAATCCGGGTACTTTGTCAATTGATTGAACTCCAATTATATTTTATGTTGCTAACATTGCTGGGGACAACAGCAGCACAAGTGACAGGAGTAATAATATAAGCATTTTTATACCTGCAACGAATTACACAGTGAAAAGAGGGATATAGCTTTTTTGTTAGTAGTAAAGCTTCACACGGTTAGCATATACAACGACTTACTTTTTCTTGAGTTCAGTAGTACAATTTACTCCTTGAAAATTTAGTAGAGTTAATAGCCCTATAACTTGCGAATCCAACTTCTTTGGATCTACCTCTTCTAACTGTTTCATCTCTCAGTAACACATTATCCCCAAACAGGAACAATTCTCCTTCAACGTTTGCTGTTTGGTCATAGTATTGCTTGTTTCTCTCTGTCCCTTCTATTAATTTAATGTCTTGGCAAATTATAACTTCTTGGTAAACTTTCTCGCAATACATTGATATAGTCGTTATATGCGTAATTAAACTCCTTAGGTTTTCTCTGTAATACTCATGGTATGTTACCTATCTTACAATACATTAGCTCACGAGGAGTTTATAAAGTGATTGAGTGACAGACTAAAGTTGAATGTAAATGTTTCATAAGGCGGCCAGGAATCCCAATCATTTTTTTCAGATATATAACGACGAAGATACTCGCCTAAGGTGAGGTGCTCACGTTCCACGTAATCTGTTTGCAGCCTGAAGTGGCTTGATTCAATTTTCTCAATTTGAAGTAATTTCCATACTTTTTTTTTCATAATTTCGCTGTTAAAATTTCTGACTTTATCTCATAGTATAATTTGTGGGTTTCCATATATCAAAATGATATTTTCTACTAGTGATTTCTATACTGTTTCATCGTCTTCTTGGGGAATAGACACAGCGAATAAGAAATTAGAGAGTTCATCATGAAAAAACAGAATATATTAGTTTTGCTCTTCTGTTTCCGGAAAGGGGCCCACTGTATTTGTTACGGCCTTCTCGAAAACAGACTGTGAAACTGTCATTATTGTCATTGGAATTTTGACTGTCGGTTGGTTCAATTTGTTTAACTGGCACGCATTACAGTGCCCTAAGTAAATTTCCACTTCTGTAATCATATTAGGTCATGCTCTATGCGGGATACCATTAAATTCTATGTATTGTTTGATTTTTATTGTACGTTTAGTTCCTTAGTGAACTTCCAATTTGGAGTCGTGAAACTCTGCAAGTATTTGAGATTGGGCCTCACTTTCTTATAGTTCGGCTTCTGGTTTGGATTCTAATTCTTGGATTCTACTCATAGAGTCGGCATTCATGTTCTGTACGCCTTCGAGGTAAACTATTTGATGAGTTTATTCTTCCAAATAAATATGGTATTTTAGTAATATACTACTTGGGTCCTTTACATTAAAATAACACCGTAGTAGTTTTTGATGTGTGACGAAAGTTGTCGGTCTGTTTAACATATAAGAGCGGAGTAATTCGCAGCCCATTTTATTGGAATTTGTTCTAGTTCAGTTGTACAGTAATTCAATTCTGATTTATTCAGCGTTCTGCTGATAGTCAATAGGTTGATCAGAACCTAATTTACTTCGCAAGAGAATACAACCAATGGAAAATTCGCTAGGGTCTATGGTCAAAAAAAAACTTACTAAAGTCGGGGCTTTGTAACAACGAAGAGGAGGTTAATTTTACCTTAAGTGTTTAAGAAACGATGATCTGCTTCTTACTCCACATATATTTTTCGTCTTGATTTAGGTTTTTGTCAATGGCTTAACAATTTTGCTGAAATTTTGTATAGATTGTCTATAATAAGACCCAAGGCCTAGAAATAATTTGACTTCTTCGCCAGACTTGGGTGTGGGAATATTTAAGACCTTATCTTTAATCAAAGGTCCGGCTTCAAACCTTCACTCGTTATTTTGTTTCCTAGATAGGTTACTTCTTTTTGTAAGAATTCGTATTTGTCTGGTTAAAGTTTTAAATTGTGTTCTAAAAATCGGTCGAACACCCCATGTAAGCGACTGAGTGTTGTTAAGATCTCTAGAATAGATACATCAAGATTCCGGATACGCGAAACTTTTCAAACCATTTAATTCTGATGGGACAATGTCTATTAGTCTTTGACATGTAACTGGTGCTATTCAACAAGTTTAGACGTTTTTCTAATTTTCTACTGTCAGTTGTAAAGTCATTTTCTGAACAAATTTTTGGAGTGTTGTTACTTGTTTCGCTGTCAGTAAGAGTTTCAGTCCTCAATGTAGGGATGGTAACTCACTTTTCTTCTTCGTTTACATTTAATAGGCACGAGAAGCATTCATGGTTTTCTGCTTTCACCAACGTTTCTGGCTAAAATATACCTTCATCTAATTGTAACTTTGGAATAAATCCTACTCTGTTTTTGTCTGCGGGGAAATTTACTACCATTTTCCATCTAAGAGATATTTTGTACGCTCTCATACTGGATACTTTTAATTTCAACCTTTGGGCGAAATAAATTTGACAGTTATGTTTGGTAAGAAAATCTCTGAATAATGTTATCGAATGGGAGGTGTTGACTACTTCGTCTGGCATCACATGAAAGTGTGTTTATCTTGTGACTGCTAATGAACAAATTAAGATCAATAGTCTGTACTGCATGTGTTTTAAACTTATTAAAACCTTATATAACAGTTGATTGACAACGTCTGATTTTTTCGAACACGTTGTCACTTATATTTTTAAAATTTACATAGCTGATATCTATTAGCATGTTTAACCCTTTTTCAGTTCTTTAAATTGTACCAAAATTTTACCTTTACTATTTGTCACCTGTTTTCGTGTTTCTTTCAGTTGACGTTCTTTACTTAAATGTGTATTTTTTTGATGAGACCATCTAATTCTTTGTATTTTTCTTGCAACTGTTAACTAAGTAAGATGTTCCAGGTTGCGAACTTGTTTTTATTCATTTTCTTCTGAACAGCTACTTTGACAACAATGGGGATTAAGAGTCAGATCCCCCAAACAGTATAGTGTGTTATGTTTCCTGTGACCAACTTCACTTTCAATTTTCCGGTTAACTGGCTTATTATCAGGGGCCTGACAGCAACTTGTACAACAAGTCCAAACATCATCATTTAAATATTGCAACCGATGGAAGTAACTTTGGGGAGTTTTCTCATTCGTTCCTCCGTGGAACGGCATCGGAACGTACTGGGACTTTCCTGGGACTTTCCGTGGGGGAAATATGCACGATTTTCACCGCTTAATGAGAATTTTCTTGGTGCTTCTGTCGAGCCACTTCGGGTGTTGCCATTAAAATTGCACACGTGACTTTGGCAATTAAAAGTACTACTACTAGCTTTGATCCCCTTTGCCGGTAAAGGGTTTTAATCTCTGAGAGATTCATTGACTGTCTTCCCCGAGACAAAGTTCAATGATGTGTCCGAAAGTCAGACGTTCTGAGCTTCCTCCCTTTACTACTAACTACATTCGTTTGCTGGTTCTTGTATAAAACAACTTCAGACAAAATATCTATAAAAAGCCAACGCTCATGGTATTTCTTCAGTGGTCCAGGGATTCAGTGTGAAATTGACTTGTCTATGATAGAACGGCAGCTTTTGGAATTTCCATCGTCGGATCAAGTGAGTGATATTCGTGAAATGTTTGGATTGAATCAGAAAATTCGGCAGATAGACTTGAATGAAGAGTTAGTCAATTTGAAATGTTTCCTTCCGTGTGACGCGGATATGAACTTGGAATCTTCACAGACAACAGATAGTGCTCGTGTTCCTTTAAAGAAAATTCGTGGAGAGACTTCAAAATTTTTGCCGTGTACAGGAAAATCAGATGATCAGTACATGAATAATTCTTTGGTTCTTGGGAGTCGAGAAGAAGATAATGAAAGACGGGTTGTTAGAAAAAACATTGATGTGAGTCATTATTATGATAACTGAAGAAGAAGAAGCAAAGAAAGAATAAAAGTAAAAGTAATTGACATCTTCAAGATGTGACGCAGAGTGAATCTTTGAACTCTTCAAAGGAAAATAATTGGGAAAGACAGGTTTTGAAGAAAATCAAAGAGTTTAAAATTTGAGTTGCAGCGATACAGAAAGATTTTGTTGATAGTGATTCGGCAACATCAGACATGGATTTGGAACATTTTAACAAGTTTTATGATTTGGTTAGGAGAAACACTAAAAGACTTGGTGATCCTAAGGATAATTTGAAATTAGATCTGTATTCAAAGGATGATGTTAGAGATAGTAAAAATAGAGATTTGAGTTCGGATTTTCAGTATTCAGAAAAAAACATTTTGGACTTCAATACCGACTTGCGTTCGGAATATGGTGATTTGATTACGCACCAAATAGGGTGCTATAAAAATTTTGAGGGCAAATTTTGTTTTAAAGAAACAAAACCATTTAAACAGCGTCGGTCCCATATTCCGAAACATAAAGAAAACAATATTGAAGATTGTAAAATGATCTAGTGTCACAGAGAATTTTGACGGTGGTAGATAATTCCGATTACGGGAGTAGTTGCTTTTTAGTTCGCAAACAAAAATGGTACTCATAGAATTGTACGGAATTTTTAAAGCGAAGAGTTTAATAAAGTATAACGTGTTTCCTTCTCCAAATTGAGAAGAATGTTTAAGTAATTTAGGTAGTTGGCTAAGGTTTCTACGTATTTAGATTTGACCAAAGCAAATTTTCAGTTAAAACTAGAAAAAAGATCACGCGAAATAACCACAATCGTTACACCACGTGGTAGGTTCCAATATATTAGGGTACATGTTGAATGAAGATTGGGAGTTGAATTTTTAGAAGATTTATGGAGAAAATTCTTGGAGATTTGAAAGAATTTTGAGTAAAAACTGAGTACTTCCATGGCATTCTAATCTCAACAGTGGATATTGAAAATTATAAGCAGGTTCTTGAATTAGTTTTATGAAAATTGCGAATGAATGGGATACCTATCTCCGCTGATAAAAGTATATTTTTTGAAAAAGATTAAGTATTCAGGTTTTGTTACCGATAGAGATACTATAGTGATTGATTCGTCTACAGTAGCTGCTATAAAGAAAAGTCCACCTCCTACAAATAGATGCAGAGTTCAAAAAAATTTCGGTCTTTTTCATATTACGCAAAATTTGCTAGCGGTCTTCAGGAACTTATCGGTCCTATAAGCAAATTAAAGTACACAAATAGAAAGTTTGAGTGGACTCTAAAACATCAGAAAATCTTAAATCAAATGAATAATTGGTAATTGATATGTGGTTTCTAAAACGCCAGAAGTAGGGTATGTATGTGTGTTTTAGGACACTTTTTCCCCCTTCACCCCCTAACTGTCAAAAAATCATGAAGCCCTGACTATTATACTTTAACACAGAAGGATAACCCAAAGTGAGATTCAATATGCTTTTATGACATTTAAAATCATAAAAAACTTACATCTAAAACTTATAACTTATAGTGCTCTCTTTGATTGAAAAAATAGTTTTTTTTTGTTTGATCGAAATCGGTCTACTAATAGCTGAGTAATACGAAATTAAAGTTTAGTATATCGCATATGGTTGTTACATATATATATATATATATATATATATATATATATATATATATATATACATTTTCACCACACACATACACATAATTTCAGTTGAGAGAAGCATGAGCATACATATATGTATTATATTTATAGCCCTTCATTTTTCTTTCTTTCTTTAGAACGTGACTTGCACATGGTATTACATCCTCAAGACGAAGAGAAAAAAATAATGCGTGACTTGTTTGTAGCATACACTCGCCCACTCACATTCTTTTCAGTAGCGACATTGTTTTCTTTCTTTTTAGCAGCCAAATATAACTCACACTTTCTTCCTGCTCACATTGAGAAAGACTTAACCCCGACAGTTCTTGTGCCGGAGTGTCTGTCTTGTGAATCTTGATTCAAGGTTATTTCTAATGTAAATTTCTGAACGGACAACTTCAACTATGGAAATTAAAAAACTTTCTGTGTTACTTAGCTAGCATGAACGAGAAACTATTTATATAAACCGCCAACAAAAGTAATGTTTTTACCATGCAGTGTCTCCAACTCAATATTTTTTTCGGAACGTTCCAGGATTTTAATTTTTGAAGATATCGCTTTAAAACATATAGGGATGAATTCACCCCATTACTAATAAATATGATAATTGTTAAAAGTAATTTGGCAACACTGTACCTCATTCCCAAATAACGCTAAAATTTAATAGCTCGGTCCTTAATTAACCAATTTCAAAAATTCATACAGCAATCAATAGAGAAATAAATTTACTATCTACCGATTGTCTTGTAGGTTGCATAACTTTAAGGATATAATTACAAAAACTCAAATAAATCCCTTATTTATGCATGTGTCTTTAAAACTTAAATGACATTATGTTTTGTATATCCAAAGGTCTTAGTTTTTTATAGTCTTAATACAATAAAAAACACTTATACGCCTAAAACATACTTAAAATTACAAGTTTTATTTTTGTTACTTTTTGGATTCATTTTTAAAGTAAAACTGATGTATTTTATAACCATTATCTAAATCTTTCAAACCCTCATACTTAACAAACAGGTTATACTTTTTCAAATCTTTCACAACTTGCTCAGTATCATCACTATATCTTTGTGGTAATAACGTCTAATATTTCTTATCAAATGTATTGACCATAACGCTGTGTTTGAATCAATTTCCATAATGTTATCTTGTACGTTTTACCTTTTTCTAACTCAACTATGCGAAGGAATCTCAATGCTTTAACGTCATTTTTTATTCAAATAAGTAGCCATAGCTTATTTGTTATAAGGAAACAGTTCGTTTTATGGGAAATTCATAAAAGCAATCCTCATTTGAAATTCATAAACCCAATCCTCCTTTGAAATTTACATACAGAACTCAACATTTGGATAATTATCTTTTAGACCAGTGTATTTGATTTTTATTCCATCTTTAACGATCTCATCAATCATTTTATCTGTTAAGTGTTTTGTAAATCTAGGTGGAATTAAGAATTTAAACTCCTCACACTCAACTAAAATGCTCTTTCCAAACTTAGTTTTAATCTTTCCATTTTCACAATCTTATATTCTTTACCTAATTCTAATTCTCTTAATCCAATAACTTGTTTTTGCTCAAGACTTCCAAGTTCATTTAAAGTTCAATGTGTCTCGACATCGTATTTATTATATAGAAAATCAATGAATACTCTTCAATTTTTATCTTCACTAAAATATTTGAATCATTTTTGTCAATTTCGTTCAAAAAATCTCCATAAACATTACAAACATACATTTAACTATCTAAAACTCTTCTACTACTTTCTCATTCTTGGGATCATATGCAAAGTTCTTTTATCCAATTAAAATTGCATAACATATAGTATTAGCAGCCACAGCTTGTGCAAAGTCTACTACAATCTTTATGTTCGTTCTCTCATTTACCGATACATTCTTCCTCTTACTATAATTAATCACATACACTGGTCTGTTATCTATAAACTATTTAAGATTATAGTACATTTCGGTATTGCCACATGTTATTCTCTTAAATGCAGTATAATCTTCATACATCTTAAAATAATCCCTGTTAGCAATATCTAAGTTTCTTGATTCTTTTGGAAATACCTCATTCCTCCCATTCTTAAGATAGATATCCTTTACCTTACAATGATCAAACTTACTTGCATCTGCTGTTTGTTTACCATTTCTATCAGTTTGGAACATTACAACTACGAAATAAGGCATATCAAATTGTCTAGAATTAAATTTGGTAGTTACATCGAACTCCAAGAAAGAACCTACAACAGTCTTCTGAACACATTGATAAGTATGGAATGAAAACATGATTTTAGGTTCCTTAAGAATATTCAACTTTAACTTGTTATCATAATTAGATTCGTATTCAACAATAGGCATTCTTATCTCCGTACTTTTTAGTGTTATTTTTCCATCATGAGGAGCTGTTGCACCTGCTTCTATTCCAGCCCATTTGTGCAAGACATCGTTGTTGTTGTTAGCTTTTGTAAATGTTATTCTCAATCCACCTTTCCACATAACCTCTTTATAATCACTTAAAAAGCCTGGAATTAATCTTAATGGATACAAAACGCTAAAGACCTTTCTTGGACTAAGTTTATCATCTGTTTCAAATCCTGCTTGTTTTAGATATTCCTGGTTTGGAAATCTTTAATGTTCCGATAGCTGTAGATTTATTCCAGGTAGTTCAATCTTATCTATAACAACACCATGCTTTCTAACCTCAATTTGAGAAAAGAAGAATCGTAAGAAGTTATCTACAAGTTTTATAGTGTCATTTGCACCAAATGTTCCTCCAACTGATGCAACAACAACTTCAAAAGTCATATGACAATCTTCTTTGTGTGGATGTATAAAGCCAACCCCCACATCGAAATCAAACTCAATATCTTTGTTAGCTTCATTCAAATTATTAAATGTTCTTGTGTTAGCTTTAAAACTCTGTAATTCGTAACTCTCAACACTATCTCTTTATTATAAAGAAAATCTTGAAACAACGCTTTTATGGCATAAAAGAATCATACATAATAACGTTCAAAAACTCTTAATCCCCATCCTAACTTAACCATGAAAGAATCATAACAATTAATAACTTATAATCCCCATCCTAACTTAACCTTAGCATTCATAGCAGTACCAAAACCAAAAGCAGCTAATCGTTCACCAATTGATGCATCACTACTAAATGCTCTTTTCCATCCTTTAGTTTCTATTCCTTATCTGCAATATGTCTTGACTCTGTATCTTTATTGTCTCTGTAGTATATGTCGTGTTCCTTACAAGCCTCATCGAATGGGTTAATACCTTTATCATCTCTTTCTAATCTTTCTTGTAGCTTAGTTCTCGGACCACAGTACGAAAATCCTGGAATATATAATTCAAATGGGAGTTTATTAATCAAATCATTTACAAATCCTTTTCCAAGCTTCTCATCATTCCAGAATCGTGGTGGTAACATATTTAAGATCTTAATCAAATAACCTATACCTTTTGGATCATTAGGAATAAATTGTGAAAGCTTATTATTAATCGCACTCTCTATACCTACTTTTTCATTATAAAAGTTATTATTACCAGCCTTTTCTTCTCCATCTATAACTATTAGCCGATCAATTAACTTTCTCACATCATCCATCCGTATATATTCTTTAGGTATCTCTTTATATTGTTTAATTCCTTCACCAGTTTCTTTAGCAGTTGGAGGTAAAGATGGTTTAATATAATTATCCCAAATACGCTTGATAATATTAATGTACTTAGAACCTCTATTAGATGCTACTTTTTATCTCGATTATATTTTTGGATGGCGGCATCTGATTCTATTATTATTTCCTTCTACTGTTCAAAATCGTCATCGTCATAATCTTCAATGGTTTTATTAGTATTCATCGTTAGCAATTCCCATAGACCTTCTGTTCCTTTGTAAGTTTCACCATTAATTATCAAATCATCACCACTCACTTAACTTCAGAATTTCCTATCTTATTTATTATTTTTCCATCTTCTTCTACAGTTCTTATTCCAAATACACTATCATTTCTTTTACTATAATATTTCGTTCCAATCTTACCAAATGGTTGTGCTGTTGTTAAAGGTTCTACTCCTTCCACTTTGTCTTTAATTTGTTTTCTCATTTGTTTTATTTCTCCTGTTATAGGTGTATCACTACTACCTGGTGGACTAGCATAAGTTATCTTTTTAGGTGTTTCTAGTAGACTAGGATCTATTGAAGCCGTCTTATGTACAACTGGATCAAGTTCAGTTATTAGATGTCTATTTTGTTCTGCTACTTCTTTGATCTCACTTCCTAAATTTTGAATAGCATCAATTACCGGTTGTTCTTGTGTCTTAATTTATGATATGTACCTGCTCTTTCTTTCTTCCAAGGTTTGAAGCCCTTTATCAAGAACTCCTTGAACTTAATAATCTTATGTATTTCTTTCTCATCCATTGATTATATAGAAAACGAACAAATGTCAATAAACGTAAAAACATGAAAAAACAACAACAAATATCAAAAAACGTTAATAAACATGAAAAAACGTCAAACGTTTAAATGTAAAAACGTGAAAAAACATCAAACGTTTATAAAGTGTTTTATCTTGTTCCTATACTTACCATTGTTTACTATCCTTCCCATATCAATTATTATAAAACCATAATCTTCTTGAGAATATTTTGAACATAACCTTTTAAATTTATCATAAGACATATCTCCTCCAACAAACTCATGATACACATGTTTAAGATTAGTATCATCTTGTCTAAATACACATAGGAAGTTAACGTCATCTCTTATAAGCTGTTTCGGTACTTTTTAATATGTTTGTGCAAGATAGAAACAGTCTAAATGTCTATGTCTATCTCTTGTAAAGTAATTACTAACAGTATCTTGATTCTCTAAAATGTAATCATCAAACACAACTATAGAGTATTTTTCACATTAATCAATAGGTACAATACAATCATTACTGCTTAAGAACGTTGCTATTTGCTTCTTAAACTTTAGTTCTGCTTTTTCAAATCGATCTTTTAATTGCTCATACTTTGGCTCATTCATGCTTTTAGAATATATATAGGAGTAATTATTGTTTAACCAACCTGGCTGTAATTAAAAAATTAAATAACAAAAATGTTTTTATAACACCCAGATGGACCCACTATAAGACATCGAATATCATCAGGTATAAGTTCTCCATTTCTTTTCTTAGCTGTTGTTTCTTTTATCATCTCTTTTACATCCCAATTAATAGTTTTTTACTCATTTATTATAGAGAAAACCGTCTCTTTTATGATCTTATATCTTTAAGTTGTTCTCTGATCTTAAGCAACGTATCTGTTATATATTCGTTATCCATTTCACCATTTAATGTTATTATCATCTCTAACTGTTCTTTAAATGAGTTAATACAAGTGACAATGGTGTTATATTCATCTTTTCTTTTGCTTATATTTAATTTAGAAGACAAACCTGTTAAAGCACTTCCAGTTGCAAGAGACGTTGTTAATATTGAGTAAATTGTTACAGGTATAAAAATATTAATAAACCCAGTTGTTGCAGAAAGTATAACTGATAACGCGATGAAAGTGTAGTGTGCATATTTAACAATTCGTAGTTTTCTCTTTTTCTTCTTTAAACTGTATTCTAACTTTTGAGTGATATCTTCTATTAACTTGATTACTTTCTCTCTTGGAATATCTCTAGGTAAATCAAACTCATTCATTTATTATATAGTAAATGGCTAAGGTATTTAAGTTAACGATTGATACTTCTGTTTTAAAAAAGAAACTCCATTACGAATTAGACAACAGTAGCAACTATTTAAGTATAAGACTAGTTGGGTTTTACACAACGTACTTAACTCCAAACATTACAGAAAGAAATAATAAATTAACATTTTCTAGTGACCTTCATCCTAATCTTACAAAACAACTCATAGTTCAACCTGGTCAATATAGTTTAAAAGAATTAGAAGAATATATTAAATCAAATCTTCCATACTCAGCCCATGCTTTTAAAAATATTAAATTTTCTGAGGACAGAGAGAAAAATAGAGTTAAAATATTTAGCGAGCATTGTGATATAACCTTAGATACCATTAATACTGTATTAGATTTTAGTGATAAAAACTTGACTAAAACACAGAACATGCTGGAAATAAGGTACCAAACTTTCATCCATTCGATAAAATTAATGTTCACTGTAATATAGCAGATGGTATGTTTGTTAAAGATACAGAATACATACATAGAGAAACAGGAATTATAGCATCATTTAAAACAGATGCTGTGTTTAAACATAGTATTATTTATGAGCCTACATATCCATTATTTTTCCATATATCCAAAGACAAAGTTGATAATTTTGAGATAAGGATAACAGATGAGAATGATTCCTTAATTGAATTTGCTGGAGCAACAACAACTGTACTTTTACAAACTAAGATTTTCTCTTAAATAAATAGGAAGATGTGTTCTATTAAAGGTTGTATGTTTAGTGTTCCTTATAACGTACTAAAGGATTTAAATATCGATCATGTATTAACAAAGAAACAACTTAGCGATAAATCCAAGCAAATTAAAGAAGGTAAAGGAATGGATTTAACTTTAACTACTCCACAAATGAAAAAGATTAAGAAAGAACGTATGGGTGGTTTTATTTTTACAATTCCAGCCATTTTATCAGCTTTAGGAGCAGTTGGCTCATTAGCAGGTGGTGCTGCAGCGATTACTAAAACTGTATTGGATGCTAAGAAGAATAAACAAGAACTTGAAGAACAAAAAAGGCACAATATGGCTATGGAAGAAAAGCAGGGAGCAGGTAAACCAAAGAAGAATTCAAAAAACTAAAACCATTGACCAACTTCGATATAGAGAGGTTGGTTAAAGAATTAAAGATAAAACGATTTAGAGATGTATTTATGAGTGACGAACTTCCGCAAAAACCCTATGTAAATGAGTGTGGTATAGTTAGAAAGATAACAACATAAAGTACGTGTTCGATTCTTATGGTGGTGTTCCTCCTAAACAACTAGTACAATATCTTGGTACCGATAACTTATTTTAAAATGACAAACGAATACAACACACTAATTCAGTTATATGTGGTCATCTTTGTGTTAAGGTTTTAAATCTTCTAAATCAAGGGAATTCTTTTAGTGATGTTGTGTATATGATTAAAAATGAATAATTTTAAGTGCTTTTATGATTTATATTCATGAAAGATTTGTTTTAAGATAAATATGAAAACTATGCACAATACATTTTTAGATTATTTTGAGAAACATGAGGATGAACTAGATGCACTAGTTAGATTTAATTTTAACTGGTATTTTCGGGATGTTAGTAAGATAGACTTAAAAGATAAACACAACGCATATACAGTTGTTCAGTTATGGAAAATGTTAATACCTAAATTCTTGTAGACGGAAGAAGAGTTGGTTAAGTTATATTCAATAATTACCTTAAAGGAAATGTTATCAAATTATAACACCGGACCATTAAAATGCAGTAATTGTTGTAGTAAGTCATTAACAAAAGGTGTGAGCAATTACATTTGTGATTATTGTTCTGTAGCGAATGGTTTTGTTTACAGTACTAATGAAGGAATGAGAGCTGCTTGTGTAAGAAAACCATGGTATGATACTACAAAAAGATTTAAGTTACAGTTATCTCGTTTACAAGCTTTACAGGTAGAAATATTCCTGAAGATGTGTTCAAAATGTTAAATGATGAATTTAGGGATATATCAAAAGATTTAATATCAACAAAAGATGCTTTAGAAGTACTAAAGAAAAATAAATACACAAAATATTATGATGATGTCTATTTAATACACTATCACGTTACTGATCAAAAACCATTAAACTTACGACATATGGAAGAAACACTTATAAACGAATTCGAAAAGTTATACGAGGTCTTTAGAGAATTGTATCCGAAAAGAGTATTGTTCATTAACTTAAAATGTGTATTGTATTATCTGTTGAAAAAGCATGATGTTCATGTTAATATTGATCTTAAACACTCATCTAGACAAATAGAGATGTTAAAGAAATGTTTTGAAAAATTAGGATGGGTATTTTCTTTATAATAAATGAGTATGGATATATTTGGTAACGTTAAAGATAAAAAAGATAATGTTGATATTAGTGAAGAAAAATTAAAATTGTTGGATAATTTAAATGATGTTGTTACCGTACGTCAACTTAGGTCAATAGAAGCCCAATTAGAGAACGATAGAAAACGATTTCAAGATGCATTAGAAACGTTACAAGCCACATACATAAAGAAGGAAGATTTTCAAAAGATTAGGATGGATACTACTAAATTGATTATGCAGAAAGAAACTATACCCTTTTTATGTCGATTAAGAGCTAAAAACGTTAAGGAGTCAATCTTTATAATATTTAATCTTTCTAATGATTACAAATTTCTCTATAATGTTAAAATAATGCACATGGAATTAAGTTTGGATAAATACTTTGTAGAGGTATATTTGGGTGATACTTTGATTAAAAATTTACCTTTTAGCTTTAACAAGAATGATATAATTACAATTAAACCAACTAAAAATTCAGCTATCGAAGAAGGTCAATTATTGTTTGTTATAATGTACATAGAAAGAGAGCTTTCCTAAAGACGTTTGCTATATAATAAATATGGATATTTTTGGTAATGTTAAAAGTATAAT
Organism: Thermobia domestica; assembly: GCF_964235325.1. NCBI lineage: Eukaryota > Metazoa > Arthropoda > Insecta > Zygentoma > Lepismatidae > Thermobia > Thermobia domestica. The sequence goes on from NC_137456.1 coordinate 265,018,303, forward strand.
ATAAGAATCTAGAGAAGTTTTTAGATCATATTACACATCCTGGGTTGATTTTAAGAATAAAAGATTAGTTAATGTTTCTAATGCTATTGATAAAAAAGATGTAACATTAGAACAGCTTGAATCAGTGAAAGAAGTGTTTAATTTACTTACAAGAAAGGAAATTGTTGAATTTCCATGTCGATTGACGGAAGATGATCTTGGGAAACCAGCCTTTTTTGTATATAATTTAGGTAACGCCTACAAATTTCTTTATAGAGATAGATTAATGCATATAGAATCAAGTCTTAATAAACATCTTATAGACTTATTTCTAAATGACGCCTTAGGTAAAGTTTTCCATTATACTTTAATATAAATGATCAGTTAACAATTAGACCATCTAAAGATTCTGAATTGAAAGAAGGTAAATTATTATTAATTATTATGTATATAGAAACAGAAGATGAAGATGAAAACGAATCAAGTGATGATGATGATAATGTTAAAAGTATAGTATTAGGTAGTGATAAATTTTAATTTTTTTGTTGATTTTCTATATAATAAATAATGATGATGTGTTAAGTGTAAGAAATTGACAGATGCGGAAAAGATACCATTAGAATTGAACAAACAAAGATTCGATTGGATTGGATTTTAGTTTAGCGTCCCTTTCGGCAGCGAGGCTATATGAGACGTGGACCTACTGATTAATGTGGAATCCGAACCACATGAGCTCCCGCCGGGAATCAAACCCGGATCTCCCACGCCGAAGGCGCGTGCGCTAACTGCTTAGCCAAGAGGGAGCTCTGAACAAACAAAGTGGAAGATATCTAAAGAAAAGGTATTTGTTCTGTATGTGGTGTTACTAAAACTCAATTCGTTAAAAAGAATGATTGACTATATGATGGTAAAGGTGTTAGAGAAGACATTATAGAAGAAATTTACAAATCATCTAGAAAAAACTTTGACAGATTAAGTATAGTTATAAAAGGTATCGATGATCTTTGGCAAGCTGATCTTGTTGAAATGGATAGTGGAGTATTAACAGGTGTTTCCAAATTAAATAAAGGTTATAAGTATCTGCTAACGATTATAGATGTGTTTTCAAAATATGCGTTTGCTGTTTCTGTTAAAGATAAGAGTGGTAAGAATGTTACAGAAGCATTCGAATCCATATTAAGAATGAGAAAACCTAGTAACTTACAAACTGATCAAGGCAAAGAGTTTTACAATACAGAGTTTAAGAAGTTAATGGAGGAAAATAAGATTAATCATTATTCAACCTATAGTGGTAAGAAAGCTTCTATTGTTGAGAGTTTTAATAAGACCCTTAAGCAAAACATGTGGACAAGGTTCACAAACAAAAGAATTATAAATGGATAGAGATATTACCAACATTGGTTAGTGAGTATAATAATAGAGTACACAAAACAATTGGTTTAAAGCCTATAGCAGTTAAGAAGAAGAATGAGCGAACAATATTGGAGAAAGTGTATAAGAAAGGATATAGGCGTGTTAAACCCAAATGAAAATTAGGTGATCATGTTCGTATAAGTAAGTCGAAAGGGTTATTTGAGAAACGATATACACCTAATTGGTCAATAGAAGTATTTGTTACTAGTGAAGTTATTCCATGTAATCCACCTACATATAGAATTAAAGATTTAGAAGCAGAAGATGTGCAAGGTAGATTTTACGAACCAGAACTATTAAAGACGAAACATAAAGATGAATACTTGGTAGAAAAGGTATGAAGAATGAAAGGTGATAAAGTATGTGTTAAATGACTGGGTTTTGATGATTCACATAATAGCTGGATAGATAAGAGTAATTTGTTGTGTAAATATAAATGTTGTCTTTTATGGAATAATAAGCATAAAAGGCACATACAGGTTAATTCAATGCTACTAAGCTTTGTCAAGATCGTGATGCTCCGGCAAAAAATCAACATTTTCTATATAATAAATATGAGTACTATGGACAGTTCTCTTAATTTGAACGATATTTGCTATAAACAGATTAAAGGTTATTATTGGTATGGTATTTTTAGTGATTTCAAATTGATTATAGATAAGAGTACAGGATATTTAAATGCTACTAAGTTGTGTCAGAGTGGTGGTAAGAGGTTTGATAACTGGTTAGAAAATAAACAATGAAAAGGGTTATTAGATTACTACAACAAACTTCGAAGTTCCCGGGATTCTAGGAACTTCAGAAACTCATCTTACACAGTAAAACTAGCTGGTAACGAAATAAACAATCTGTTCTCCAGGATAATATATGTATAAAAAGATATTTCTCGCTATTGCTTTATGGGTATCACAAGACTTCTATGACAAATGCTATGATATTATCGAAGACTATTTCGTTTCTAATTTTAAACAAATTCAAGAAGACCAAGAAGAGTTGAAAAAAAAAGTAGAAGAAATAGAACACACAATGGAAAGATTGAGAATTCAAAACGAGGGCTTAAAAGAAATTGCAGCACCATATACAGATGATGTTTCAAAAGATAATTGTCTAATCTTATATAAGAAGAACAAACCTAATGATCCTTTCCCTTATTATGCTATCAGATGTCAAAAGAGAAGTCTATATAAGCCTCTTATTGAAGCAGAAGAAAAATATCCAAATCATGTAATAATATACGAAAAGTTTAGAGATCCTAACAGTATTAAGCCATTCAACCTAATGCAGCAAGAACTAGATATTCGTAAAAGTAAGGGTTATGAGTTTTGGACACCCATATCAGAAGAAGAATTGGTTAAAGAAATTGATTGTTTATATGATCGGTTATCTGATAATTAAGGTTAATATCTGATAATTAAGTTTAATATCTAAAAATTAAGGTTACGACTTTTATGATATAATAGTCATAAAAGGTAATTAGTTAAACAATAAACAAACCATCTGTTGTAACATCGAATGCTAAATTCAATATACTACCTAAATCAGGATTATTATGATATTTTCTTATTATAACTCTCCAATCCACAAAATGTCTACATATATATATAAACTCTACAGATAGGTCTTGATAAATTGAAACGTTATCCCAATAAACGTGGTCTTTGAACTCTGCAATAAATTCTTCTGTTAAATTTTTAAATATTGAAATCATTGCCCAATCTACTTTGTCAACGTAATCTCTTATAAGGTTTTCTGATAATTGCTGAGTCCTACATAAGCTACACCAATCAACTCTATCTGCATGTTTTCGTATAAAGGCTTCAGAGAGTTTGCTTCCATAAGATATAGCAACAAAATCAACTTTGTCTATAAACTCATTAATAAATTCTACAGATAGGTTTTGATTTAACGATACTTCTTTCCAATCAACTCTATCTGCAAATTCTCTTATAAAGTCTTCTGACAGGTCTTGGCATTTCGAAATATTCTCCCAATCAACTTTATCAGCTAATTCTCTTATAAACTCTTCTGATAACTTTTTCAATGAACATGTTTTAACCATATTAAATTTCTCCTGATATTTGCGTATAAAGTCTTCTGTAATGTGATCAAAGTTATATTCCTCCTCATAATCATCATAACCTATAGATAACCATTGCTCATAAGACAGTGAATCTAACATCTCATCAGACAAATTCATAACGTTTGCATAGAGAATGTTTTGTATAAGAAATGAGTTGTTTTCTTTAGTGGCTTTCTTGAACAAATGATCTAACATACTTATGGACACGCTAAATTTTTTTTGTCTTCATCATTATAAATTTTTTTGTCGTCATCTTCACCAATATCTAAATGTTTACATACACAATCAAATATAGGTTTGTAAGATAATATTTCCTTAGCACTAGTCATATTCACCTGTTCATTTTTATTCTTAGATTTTTTAAATTTATCTCATTTTTGTTGGTTTTCTATATAATAAATATGGAGAAAAAATTTGATTTATTACATGATAGACTTAAACTAATTCACCATGATCTTAAATTCTTTGCAGCACTATTAGAGAAACAAATACTGTTAAAGGAAAATGAATTATTAATAATGCAACAAAAACCATCTGATTTGAGTAGCGATGATGAATATAAATATGGTAGTGATGATTATGACGATGATTATGACGATAAGTAAGTTTACAAAAATAATTTAATTTTAATATGTATATATGTAACTTTGATGGGTTGTTCCTATGAAAGTCGTATTCTAATACAAAGCGTAATATGTAGACAATGGCAGGAGTGTACAATGTTAAGTGTTGTATTAGGATAAATGGAAGTGAAAATAGTACAAAAATGATTAGAAATAATCCGGCGAAGATGAAAATTGAGTAGTAAGATTTTCTATATAATAGTAAATAAGATGAGTAATTATACTAAATTTACTGTAATAGAGTTAAGACGACAATGTAAAGAAAAGGGAATCAAAAGATATTCCCGATTAAGAAAAGCAGAACTAATAAACCTTCTTAAAAAGCATGAAGATGAACAAAACAGAAGACAGATTAGAAATATATTCCCATTTAAACAAGAAGTAATTGAAGAACCGAAACCAACACGTATACCTATAAAAGTAGAATTAGAAGAAACAGCATTAAAGAAGCGTTTACAAACCATTAAAGTTGAAAACACAGGAGGATATAAAGACCCAATAAAATTTTTAGATACAAGTGGAAGAGATGCTTTTAACAAAATCAAAGAAGAATTAAAATTTCACCCTGTTAAAGTTAACCTTGTTTTCATTTGTGACTATATTAAAGATATAGAGATACAAGAGCGCAATTTTAAAACATCAAACGAGAGAATATTAGAATCAACTGACTTATATGAATATATATCTTATGCCAAACAAAAGCTTCGTAAAGAAATGGAAGAATTTGAAGGTAGAGGATCAGGGTGGACATTACATCAAATTAAATAGTTACAAATCAGATTAAACAAGTATGTACCATTAAGAGCTTCTTCCTATATTGAACTTCCTAAACCAATTAAAGAAAGCAGTGATTAATGTTAAAAATAAGGACAATAAATGTTTCTTGTATTCTATTGCAACTTACTTACAAAATGTTGAAATACATCCAGAAAGACCTTCACATTATAAACGACTTGTTGGCAAATTAGAAAAGAAATATTGTGATAACATTGAATTTCCTGTACAATTAAAGATATTCCAAAATTTGAAAGAAGAAGAAATATTTCCATCAATGTTTACAGCTATGGCAAGAACTATAATGTATATCCACTTCAAATCACAAAAACAAAGCAAGAAAAACATGTTAATTTATTATATATAGAAGACGATCAAAATAATAATCATTTTAGTTGGATAAAAGACTTATCACGATTAATAAGATGTCAAGCGAAAAAACATACTGAGAAGTTATACTTTTGTGATAGATGGTTAACAAGACACTTTCGAAATGAGAGGCAATTACAGAATCATGAGCTATATTGTAAAGAACTTGAGGCTGTTAGAATAGAACTTCCAAAATCATACGACAATCAAATAGAGTTTTAAAACTATAATCGTTCATTAAGAGTTCCATTTGTCACATTTGCAGACTTTTAATGTATCTTATGTAAGTTAAAAATAGAGCATAATTGTAGTAAAACAGTAAAATATAACAAGCATGAGCCAATGAGTTTTTGTTACTATGCCAAATATTAATATGGGAACTATAAAGCCCCTGTTAGTTATATAGGCCCAGATACTGCAAAAGTATTTATTGAAATGTTACAAAAAGAAGAAATAGAAATTATGGAAATATATAACAGGGTAGTTGATATGACCCCGCTTAGTGAGGAGGAAAAAGAAGTTTATAACAGTTCGGATACTTGTCATATATGTGAGAAAAACTTGAATGACTTACCACCAGCTGTTGATAAAAAATAAATATATGAAAGAAGAAAATACAGTTCTACAAAAATAAAGATGATATGAGTGAAAAAATAAAAGAATGGAAATACGAATTAAGAAAATGTTTGTATAAGATAAATAAAAATAAAGCAAAAGTAAGAGATCATGATCACTTAACTGGAAAGTTTAGAGGTGCAGCTCACAGTTATTGCAATTTAAACTAAAAAAGTCCTAACTTTGTTCCTGTATTCCTTCACAACTTAACTGGCTATGATACGCATTTGTTTATTAAGGAGTTAGCTTATGATACACAGAAAATTAAACTGATCGCTAATAATGAAGAAAGGTACATAACATATGAAAAATATATAAAAGAAGGACCAGAAAAAGATGGAATAAATTTAAGATTTGTTGATTCATTTAGATTTATGCCAAAGAGTTTAGCAGAGTTAACTAGTAATTTAAAACCAGAATAATTTCGAGAAACATTAAAGTTTTTCCGATTGATAAATTTGATCTAGTTAATACTAAAGGTGGTTATCCATTTGATTATGTTGATTCATTTGAAAAATTAGAAGAATCTGTTCCATTATCTATAGACAAATTTACAAACAGATTAACAGGAGAAAAAATGAGCCATGAACGCCATAAGCTTCATGTACGAGTTTGTAAAGAATTCGATCTCATGTTAGTGAGGGACTTAACTGAACATTATAACAAAACAGATGTCCTTCAATTAACAGATATAGTTGAAAACTTTAGAGATGTGTGTTTAAAGCCATATGGACTGGATCCTGCATGCTATTATACAGCACCGGGCTTATCGTGGGATGCAATTTTAAAGATGACTAAAATTAACTTAGAAATGTTGACTGATTATGATAAAATACTAATGTTAGAAAAGGGTATACGAGGAGGAATCTCACAATATAGTAAAAAATATGTAAAAGCTAACCACAAATATGTGCAAGATTATAATAAAGATGAGTGTTCAACATACCTAGCATATCTAGACGCGAACAACTTATATGGATGGGTGATGAGTCAATACATGCCTGATAAAGACTTTAAATGGATTAAACCTTGCATATATATAATGAAAATTCCAGATGATTCAGAAACTGGCTACATATTAGAAGTAGATTTAGAATATCCGAAGTATTTACACAACAAACATTCTGATTTACCATTAGCTCCAGAAAACATGTGTCCACCAGAATCTTAACAATCAAAACTACTAACGACACTTTATAATAAGGAAAGATATGTAATTCACTATAGGAACTTAAAACTATATATGTTACTTGGAATGAGATTAAAGAAAGTGCATAGAATATTAGAATTCAAACAATCAGACTGGCTAAAGAAATACATTGATTTAAATACAAATATGAGAACGCAATCTAAAAAGTTTGAAGAAGTTTTTTATAAGCTCATGAATAACTCGATATTCGGAAAAACAATGGAAAATATTAGAAAGAGGCAGCCCATACAATTAGAATGTGATCTTGAAAGAGTAAAAAAATTAATTACAAAACATAATTTTGATTAAAGAACAATATTTACAGAGAATTTATGTGCTATACATATGAAAAAAGAGCGACTGACATTTAATAAACCTATATATGTTGGTATGAGTGTATTAGAACTATCGAAGCTATTAATGTATGATCTTCACTATAACACGATGAAGCCGAAATATGGAAACAATATAGATTTATGTTATATGGATACTGATAGCTTTATATATGAGATTGAAGCTGATAACTTTTATAAAGATATAGCAGAAATAGTTGACCAGTTTGACACGAGTGAATACAAGGAAAATAATATATATGGACTACCACTAATAAAAAAAAGTAATAATTAAGATGAAAGATGAGAATAAAGGTAAGATAATGAAAGAGTTTATTGGATTGAGATCAAAGATGTATGCTTATAGAGTAGAAAATAAAGAAGAGAAAAAAGCTAAAGGAGTAACTAAAGCTGTAATATCAAAGGAGTTGCAGTTTAATGATTATAACGAAAGCTTATTTAAAAATGTTAAAACGTATAAAGACACACACCTCATTAGAAGTTATAAGCACGATATATATAGTATAACCGTTCATAAGCTATCATTAGATTCTTCAGATGATAAACGATATATTATGCGAGATGGTATAAATACATTAGCTTGGGGTCATTCTGGGATAGAGTAAAAGTGTAATTATAAGTAGTGTAGTGTAGTGTAATTTTAGATGTAGGTTTTTAGATTGTAAGTTTTTATGATTTTAAATGTGATAAAAGCTAATGCGTTCTCACTTTGGGTTATCCTTCTGTGTTAAAGTACAATGGTCAAGGGTGGCTTCATAATTTTTTGACAGTTAGGGGGTGGAAGGGGGAAAAGTGTCCTAAAACATACATACATACCCTACTTTTTGACATTATCTCGTGAATGATTTCGTTGTTTTACTGAAAATAACTCCTTGTCCTGGATATTAGGAAATGCGAAACGTCCTTAAAAATATGGACCTGAAATGGACACTATGCCAGTTTTCCTTTTCTATCCAACATATTAAGTCCCATGATAACATTGTAGCCGTTTCTTGACGACACTGTATGAACCCTTTGAGTTTGTATAAGTTGATGGAATAATTGGTATGGCGACTATGAAAAAAATTTAAAATCGCGAATCCTTGGAATTTCCCCATTATTAAATAACTTCTAAATGAATTACAGGGAAAGGATCCTGAATTGAAGGATATATGGAAAGGTTGGAATATGGGAAAAGTATTCAGTATTAAGTTTTCAGTAATGGTATATCAATGAGAATGAATAAGGATTTGAAAAATACATATAAGATTGTAATTCTTGATAATTTGAGAAAATTAGTAGTGGAGTTCTTTCATGGTCATCAAGTAGCGGGAGCTAATTCGGGAAAGTTTCGTACATTAAAGAAAACAATGCGGAAGTGTGCATGGGATTGGATTGTAAATGAAGTAAAGGAATACGTTAAAACATGTAAGAATTGAAGTTGGTTGAATAAAACAATAAAAAGAAAATAAGTCAATTAATTTCCAGTTATGCTTAGAGAGTAGGAGAGAACCTAATGTTAGATATAACTGGTTCTTTTCCAGTTTCTAATAATTTTAAATTTATATTGATTGGTGTTGAAAACGCTTCCCGATTTGTTTATTAGAGAAACTAAGAAATGTGAACTCACCAACAATTTGTAACCGTCTTATGGATATATTTATTGGGCTTCGAGTTCCGGAATCCGTTGTTACTGATAATGCTACAGCTTTCATTTCATCCCATTTCGAGTATTTTTATTTGGATTAGGAATTAACACATAAGAATTACTCCTTACTAGCTGAAGCAAACATATCTGAGGGATTTAAGAAAACCCTAAAATACTCATTGAGAGCATATTGCGTGGAGAAACAACCATGGTCATTTTTTTCAAATCTTACAATATTCCTTGAATCTAATTGAGCATTTTTGTCTCAAATCTTTTCCATTCAACCTTTATGGACGTGCAATTAATACCCTCTTGGAATTTCGTTGGAAGATTTGTGATCCAGAATAAACAACTCAGAAAATATCGTAATGTGGCTAAATGCTATTCCAAACGTTTAGAAAGCATGGTTAAGGAGGAAGAATATTTTGGATAAGACTAGAGGACCAGTAGTAGTTTTAGGAGATAATTAGATTTTGGTGAAAACCCACATTAAATCCTCGCTGTCAGAAAAAGTAGCGAAATCATTAAGTAATAAAAGTTTTTGGTGCGTTTGTTATCAGATTTTTAACTCCAAATACGGTGTTGAACTCAAATCTCAATGATACTCGTGACTCCTATAAAAATTCATATGTCTGAGGGTAATTTTTTTTTCCGAGACGAGAATCTTAGAAACCTGGAAGAAACTTCAATGATGTGAGGTGAAGTTTTTTTATCTGTTGATAGTTAGCAGAAATTTATTATGTAACCTGGCAAGAAATGTTCAAATTTTTACATGCGCAAAGTCGTTAAACGAATATTCAGATTTAAAACAATTAATTGATGATTATTTGCATTTATTAAAAAAATTATTTGATGTAATATAACAAAATGTCTAATTTGTAGAAAAAATGTATTTTATTAACAGATCACGATCTGAAAAGTTTTATTAAAATGTATATTATTGTTGTAAAAGAAATATTATTGTAATTGCTTAATAAAAATGTTAGAATAATTTGGATCTTTTTAAGAAAAGAAATATTTAAAGATCAAAGAGATTTGAAAGTTTCTGAATTTTAAGATAATGGTTAAATTCATTCTGAATGTAAATATTAGTCAAAAGAAATATAAATTGTAATGTACAGAATAAAGTATTTTGAAATCTGATGAAATGTAAAAAAGAATTAGTCAATATTGTTATTCATACAAAATTTTCTTTATATTTTTTGAGTATTTCAGCTTTCCAACAGCTGTCAGATTCCTGTTTCCTGGGAATTTTCTGAAAAAACTTCATCGGTCTTTAACGTTTTCAAGAGAGGGAGACTTGTAGCGATCTTTGCTACCCTAGAATTGCATCGGATGAAGATTTTGATTATGGGACATGACTTATGAGACACTCTATTAAAAAGGACTTGAAAGAAAATAATTATTACCTATACAAATTTGAAAACTAATATTATGTTTAAATTAATTGAAAGATTGTAAATGACTCTTTTTTCTTTTCAATATCTGTCTGTTAATTCTATTGAAGAATATTTTTAAAAAGAAGATCGAAAAAGAAAGATCGTAATGTAAGCTTGTTATATCAAGATCGTTACGTTGTTACACTGTTAATACATGTCACGTTCGGAGTTTACGATGTGTTTGCACGTGCCTTTGGTCATGATTTGCTCGGTTAAATTCACAACGAAGTACAACGCCTTCTAGCGATATTCTTGTAGAGATGTCTTGAATTGAGGTTGTGTGTTTGTACGTGACATCTGTTGCTTGGCTATTAACCGGCTGTGAATACTTGTATGCGAGTAAGAACTTTGATATGTGGAAATAGGACGTGAGTCTACAAGAAAATGTGGAATTCTTTTGTGAGTTTCTAATGCGGTTTAGCAGCGATCTTGATGTATTTGGATTTAGCGTCCATTCTTATTCTGCTTGCTTTTATAATAATTACGACTAACAAAGTAAGAAGGTTTTGGTTTAATGGAAGGACGGAAAAACAGACAGGAGTGAAAGAAGTCCATAAAGAAAAAAGGTAACTCTAAAATCATTGGGCCTTTCATTACATATATTAGAATTATGTAGGAGCTAAATTAAAGCTTGAGTTTAGGTTTTATTGAAATAACATTTGGTAAAATATTAAAATCGCAATTCACGTAACTAAGCAAAAATAACATTTACTCCGAGTTTGCATGTGTGTTATATAAGGCTACGGCTATATGATTGTAGTGTTGCGTTCCGTTCTTGAATTTCCGTATTATCTTATTCTGATTGTTTTGCTATAGTTTTTAATACTTTTTGATTCTTATTAATTTTCAATCGTTTTTCTCGAGCATTTTTTGTTTGGAATAAATATTAATGATTTCGCGATTGACTTTGGACGAGAGTAGTTTTCGGTTTAGTTACTGTCTGCATTATTTGTTTAATTTTAATCCATGGACCGCCTCCTATTTTTAGAAATTAGTTTGTATGATCTTTGAATTGAATGATTAAAATTAATTTTTGTACAATTAAATAACTTAAATTGAATAATATTTAATTAAATTATAGGCTGATTTATTTGATGTTTGGTTAATTAACGGACTTAAAATATTCGAAAATTATTAAATTTTGTAAAAGCACATACGTTCATTAATATCATATTAATGTAGGCACGGTTATTTATTGGTTTATGTAATTGAATCTTAACTGTTAAACTTGGAAATTTTAAGAAGTAGTTGCTTGAAATCTTCTAATAAAATTCAGAATTAAACTTTTGACTTTGGTTTCCTTTGATTTTTGAAATATTTTAATAGCAGACAATTTAATCGAACTAGTATTTAGAACTGAAAAAATGTTTTGCCTCAATTTGACTTTGATCCGTGTTTCTTTTTAATTTATGGTTATGGCATTAGTTATTTTCCTATCACGTACCTCCAATGCACCAGTCATACTGGAAGCTTAACTATTTTTGAGTTGATAACCTTTATTTTTTCAAGAGATATTTTTAGCTCCGCCGGCTTAGAGAGTGTTACACACTGACATAATCTCTTTTTGCTTTAGGTGTTCTAAAATGGGCTGGATAGACTCTTATATAATATCTCTTTGTTGCAAGATATTTACAATGGATTACATTGAAAATAACAGAATTTCTCTTTTTTGCAGCTGATCTAAAATGCGTTTAACAAATGAACTAAATGTGGAAATCATCCCTATGTCCAGAGACCACAGATACTGAGCAATTGCCGATCTTTATGACAAACAACACTCAAACGGAGAACTAGTAGCGCACAACAAGGTCCCACACGTGATCTGGATCTGATGAAGATATGCACATAGTCTAAGCCAATTATCCGTGAGCCGCATATCCACACGTATCAGTGACACTTTTGTAAGTTGTACATACTACATTAATTAAACGAGGATAAACTTGATCGCCGGTTTGAGTTCTTAATCTGGGCTAGCAAAAAAACATGAACGGGATCGTTCGTTTCCCATACTGTTCAGCGATGAGGCATACTTCACTTTCAACTTGGAAGTCAATCTCTATAACTGTCGATAGTGGTGTGACGCAAATCTGCATTTGGTTCACAAGAGTAAAGAAAAGAGTCCAGGAAAGATAATGATCTGGTGCGGCATATGGAAAATGCACATCATTAGGCATTTTACATTACCAACATCTTAACGGTGCAAAATGAGCTGATAGTGCTGCAGGACTTCGTGTTCCTTCAATACTGAATGCAGATGGCATCTTCTCTTATTATTTTCAGCACGATGGAGCTCCACATGCTATAAAGTTGGCGTACGTTACTGGATAGATGCACAACTTCCAAGGAAGTTGATTGATTGCTTTGGCCCCGTGGAGTTGCCGCATATATTCACTGGCCTCATGCTTCTTGATTTTATATGTGGAGATATCTAAAGAAATATTGTGTACGCTGCGAGAATCCGCGACAACTTGACGCGTGTATCCAACCCGAACGTGACCAAGTGTCATCCTTCATTCTGCTTGGTTTGCATTGAGAGTGGTTGCACTGACGACAGTTGTGCATTGCACAGGAAGAATACAAGATAGAACCTAGTTCTCGCACATAATTGAGAGGCGATTTGCTAACTTTGAGTCCCAAAGTCATAACTCACAAAGCCATTGACATTGACAAGAAATACACCACAATATTCGTAACCTTGTGCTATTGTTTGTAGTGTGCCATATACCCTAATTTTAATTAAAAAATCAACTTCAAACCAAGATGGTGTTTATGATTCACTTACGCCCCAAAGTAACGTCCCTTCACCCAGTATCAGTTTCCGTACTCACTTTTTATTTTTTCCTCTCCGGCTTAAATTTAAGGGTGTCCAAGGACTTTTGACTCGCCTTATATATAAGTGTGTCTACGTTTTATTTATTTTGTCGTAATTATATAAATATTCATGCTTTGACAAATATAGCTTTGCACATAAACAATTTACCCAAACTGGAATTAAAATCTAGACTTTACGATTATAATTCTCCTATCTTCAAAATGAGTTAGCATGAAAACATTCACCGAGCTAGTATAAGTTTTCCTACAGATTCTTACATTTCAACATGTTTTAATACATTAAAGGGAGAAACAATATATCTGCAAAACTTTCTGGATTACAATTGTTGGCTCTGGAGATTGAAATTTAGCATCTTTGTTTTAGTATATCCGAAGATATCCAAAGTTAGATTTAAACAGGAAAGTAGCAAATGGGAGGTGGGAATCTAGGACAAAATATATTACGTTGTGGAAGGTTCGAGCTATATACGAAATGGAAAGTAACTTGTATAGAATTAATACGAATCACGATACCCAATCGTTAGTATCCGAGCATGGAAATGTGGACAAAAGCGAGAATAATGTTTGCTGTACTGGCTATGAGGTATGAGGTAGACTGCTGAAAGTGGTATACGATTTGTGTTCTAATTTGACCATCGGCTATTATGTATTTTCTCTATAGAAAAATAATTGATGAAATGGCACTGTGGATCGTACTGGAAATCGGTAATTATTGTGGGAAAGGTGAAAACGTATTGATATACTTGCTTGCAAAGCAGGATACAAAATATAATCTGCTAACGTACCTAACGTGGATCGTACCTAACGTGAAACTATAGGAACAGGTACAGATAAAAATATGTTTATCAGTGTGCATGGCGAACAACGCCAAACTTATTGCTAGCAAAATATGCATCGCACGAAGGACTAGCAATGGTCACTTGAACTTCCTTGCATCTGATCAGTTGGCTGTTTGACAACAGTATCATTTTTTCGAAGCATGCAATTTGCATTGATAGTTAACTGCTATCAGCTTGTATATACTATTGTTTCGAATAAAAAAATAAATAAATAAGTAAATGGAAGCAGACCCACAGTGGGAGCAAACCAGGCTGCTCTTGGCATAATCTCGAAAAATAGAGAAAATATTAACTCGATATAATCTGTTATATTGAAAAATTAATAGTGTACATATAAGATGATGTGCAGGAAATGAAATGTTAGCAGCTTACAAAGAGCTCACAGCACATGCAAATTTGGTTTTCCCGCAAAGCCAGAGGCACTGCTTAGTGACATAAGATAAGAAGTTGACTTTTAGTGCGACTATCGCTGCATTCCGTGTAGATATTCAATGGCTGGTAAACATGGCGACATGACCCACATGTTGTATCGTTTTATATACGTCGTCGTTGTATCGATATTTTTTATGTAGTAGCAGAAACATTGTTCTTACTGTATGCAAAGAAAAATACTTTACTTATTTGCACTTTTGGGAAATATAGCCAATGAACATGTTTTCAAAAACTCGTTCTGGATGTAGTGCTGCTTTCCAATTGAGCCTGGGGCGAATGTGAGAGCAAGTGTTAGATTATTAGGCATGTGATTCCAATGCACGCACTAACAAAGTTGAATATAAGTCGATTCCGGGAATTTTGTTAATAGACCTCGTTGGGGATACGCTTCCAGGGTCCATGTTGACATTCTTCTAGTCATACTTGTGTACCATTCACCAACAGAACTAAGTTCTTGTCGATGATGTTTGATTAATATAGCCACAATTGGAAACGTCAATGTTTGCTGAACAATCTACGGACCATAAGGTCGCATCATATTAAAAATAATATTGATCAATTCAGTGTTTTGTTTATTGTGATGCGTGAACCAAAGTGAAATTGGAATGAACTGTAATGAAATCCGCTCGCTCCAGCTTAGAGTGTTCCAATCAAAACCCTGAAGCGAGCACACTTAAGACACGATGCAATATATGAAACAACCTGAAACTGTTCGTGATGCGTATAATTCATAATATGTGTAATCAATCTAATATTATATTCATATCTAGCTCCTTCGAGCCAAAGCTGTTAGTATACGCTACCGCGTTTGGCGTGGAAACCGGGTTTAATTCCCGGCGGAAGCTCATGTGGATCAAATTCCACGTTAATCCGTAGGTATCATTCCATATAGTCTCGCTGATGAAAGGGACGTTAAAATCAAATTCAACTGAACTCAATATATTCATATCGAGAGCTTGTGATAAGATGATTTTTATGTATTGAAGCATATTTGCATCTTCATTGACATTACGCTACCTCAACAACTTTGAAATAATTTTGAGACACAAGAACGTTTGTTTATTATTCTTCAGTTGCAAATTGAATAATTACACTTTTTCCTTTCATGCGGAAGAATGTAAGATAATCGTAATTTACCAAATCAAAGCATATTGCCCACGCGTGTGTTTATGCCAACCATACAATCTGTTACATGATTTAGGCCCGAATATAACGAATATTTTCTTTTGCAATTTAAAATTCAATATTTTTGATGGAGTTAATTTCGAAATAAAAACCCTTTCAGTTCATGGGTTTTCTTCTCAAAGACATGTTCATTTAGTGTATCTAGGTGCGTGTCACCTCAAAATTGTATTTTGTTTGTTGTTCTTTGCTGGTAAATTTATTTTATGTCCACATGTTTCTTCAACAGGTTGAATACATTGTTCTAGCTACTGCTCACACCCAACTAATTAGTTTTCATACAATTTTTTGCTTCTTATTGCGCATTCTTACCTTTTGCCAAGAAGTCAGTGTTTTGGCCCCACCATGTTGCGGCACGATTTAAACCCACGCCACCACACCTTAGAGTCGAGTGAACTTTCCTTGGCCAATCGCAGCCAGTTAGACAAGCTCTTTAAACTAACTTTCGTCTACGTATTGTCAAGTCTACATATTATGCCGTTCTTTTTCGAAATCCATATTCAATCTGCACAAATTACATTCCATTTCGCTTACAGCTTACTGAACATTCCCTTTCGTTATGAATTGGTTCCTAGATTTCCAGCTTCCAGTTCATTTTTCCAGTTTCGCATACATTTTGGAATAAGTTATCCGTATGCCGAATTTAAAGAAACTAGCATCAATACTATAAAAAAATGAGATCCTGAATGATGCAATGGAATCAAATATTTCAAGAAAACTATTTTTTATGTGAAAATTCGGATCAAACTAAGTTCATATAGCTATTGGGTGGCATCACAACTAGTTAAGTTTTTCACATATGACTAATCCTGTGGGAAGAAAATTACAGGTATATACGGTAATTCTAGGAAAAATACCCATTTTTACTTTATATAATTTCGAAAATTGGTAGCTGCCAGATGTATCCTCGCAAGTTTTGAGAGAATACAGCAATAACCATACGTTACATAAAAGACTTGCGACGTTTTCCAAATGCTATTTTTTGATAGTTACCAAAAATTATCCGAATCGAAATTTTGAAAAGCATGCTTTATGGTACTAATGATTATAAAATGAAATAGCTTTCAAATTGTATGACTATTTCCTATTGAAAAAACTTCATATTTAGTGCTGGGCTATACACGTACACATTTTCGAAATTTAAGATGTGTATAAATTCCGAACACATACTGCTACAGAGTTTATCTTTTAATATTCCAGCATTTAAGGATGAGATATGTACGTCTCTTTTACTAATTTTGAGAGGGTACTTCATGGTTATCAAGATCTCCAGAAAAAATAAGTCAAAACATTTACCAAGTTTAATTTTTGGACAATAACCAAATTTTTGGAATTTTTCAGGTGAAACAAGTGCGTTCTCCTATACCAAATTTTGGGATTGAGTAAATCATGTGTAACAAAATTCATCAAAGGGACGAATTCTGAACCGGCCAGTGAGCTTAGAATAATAAAATACTCAAATGCTCACTACACAATCTTATTTAATACTCTCGGGTATAATTTTTGTAATACAAATAAAGGTGAAATGCGGATGTTGGAGGAACTCTCATCCAATATCTTACTTTACACACGTTGTTTAAATTTCATATAAAAATACTAATATCCATATACGTAATGCAATTCGAATGATCTCCTACCACTAATCTTTCTCAATCTAAAGAAGTGACGTGGGTTATATACTAGACAGAAATAAAATTTTAAGAATTTAAATGAACCTTCTTTATAATAAAGAATCGTATCAATTGAATACAATCCATATCTACAATTTCTCAATAATATAGATTAATTATTATTATTATTAGGGAATAAGTAATGTTCTTGCAAACAACTATTTCAGTTTTACTTCTGAAAGTAATTTCAATAATTATAATGTGAACCTACCACATACAATGAAATAACTCTTACGCAATATAAACTCATTATTTGAAACAAATATTATATAGAACTTCACTTATTGAAAAAATTAAATACAATATTATAAAGTAAGTCTTTAACTTACCTAATAGATGGTATAGGCTAAGTTATGAACAGCAATTCTTCATTACATAGGACTCCACATTTATGCCTAGGTACTTCTTTAAATAGCATAATAGTTTGCCGAAGTGGGAGAGTAATTCCATACTTAACTCGTAGATTGTGGAAATAGCAATATTAACGAAAACTCTCAGATAATCGGCATAATTACTGAATTCACTTGATCACCCACACGAACAGTCCACTCACCGAAAAATTAATCCAATCAATAGATAGTCAAAATGGAAATATGGATGAACTAACCAAATAATTTAAGAAAGTACTTCCACGGACAATCCATTATAGTGTAATTTAACACCATTTAGATTTCGGATTGCACTATATCTTTATATCGATAATCATTGCCACAATACGATTTTACTTCCATAACTTTTAATAAACTCGTGGTTCACTTCAATGTAACTATAATCTTATGAGAGCTCATAGGCGAAGTGTTAGCCGTTCCCAATTTCACACTTGTATATCCGTGCATACTCCAGTGCGCTTCCTCATTTCAGCCTAGTTCGGCATTCCACCACCTCTTACAAGTGGCGCTCTAAGTAGTATTAAAAATTTGATAGCGCGCTAGCCTCCTGATAAGTCAAAAATAAACAATAAATTTATACGCAGAAATTAAATAAATCCCTCTCCGCATAAATGCTCTTTAATCTCTCTCTCTCTCTTTTTCATTATTATTTAACGAGAAATCGTTACACACATCCCCCACTTCGGAAAAAAATTTCTGTATATTTTTTTTGACAAGGTAATCCAAATCGTAGAACCAATACTTGCTATCAAAAACTTTACTTTTTATACATAGTCCATTTATGTCAAGCGTCAATGTTACTTGCAAACACAACTAACATTTCACTACATACCAGAACGAAACAAAATATAAACCAGAACTAAACAAAAACTAAACAAAACGAAAAATTAAGAAACTAAAACAAAACAACTCAAAATACCCCAAAACTACACATATATACAAAAGTTAATCATTACAGTCAAACGTCAAACTGACAATGTACGTCCTTGTAATTTTTATAGATGTACCAATAAACAATCAATAGCAAATACACTTTTCAAGATAAATATACCAAATATATCTTAGCAAGTTATTATGACATTATAAATAAATATATATAAACCTAATAAAATGCACACACCATATTTAATGTACCTAGGATTTTAAATAACATTTTAGACATTCATCCAAATTATACATATTCTAGATAGATTTACATATTTGATAATGTTTATTTACATATATATAAATATATCAATAATACAAAAAATATAAATATACATACAGTAACAGGATAAATTTTAATTTCAGAAATATTCAGAAACATGACGATGAATGTTACGCTTATGGGAGTCCTGCCAATGCCTCCATGTACAGAGCCTATGTCGTCGAGCGATGTAGTACTCCAACATACGTATACATCC
This sequence comes from Thermobia domestica, assembly GCF_964235325.1. Classification (NCBI taxonomy): domain Eukaryota; kingdom Metazoa; phylum Arthropoda; class Insecta; order Zygentoma; family Lepismatidae; genus Thermobia; species Thermobia domestica. The sequence continues at coordinate 265,037,511 of NC_137456.1, forward strand.
ATTTAGTAATACAAATTCCAAAGTTAGGCCAATAACAATGATGAATTATAGGTACCTATAATTGAAAATACTTTAGTATATTCACCATATACAGACATGAAATACCCATTTCACTGATGAAATTTTGTTATAGATGACATATAACATGAAATGAATAAGAATAGCCATTTAGGAATATATGGAAAGATAACCTTCAAACATTAACAAACAAATCTATATGAAAACAGTCATTTACTTAAGACAGCATGTTAATTATCTCGAATACGAGGTTCACGAAAAGGCTTGGTCATGGATACATGAGCCTTTCTGACATCTTTTTGGTCATTAATAGATTGTAATTGAACAGTGTTAGTATTTAAAAGTTTTATTACCTGATAAGGACCTATCCAACGGTAACACAAGCTTTTTGTGATTTTATCCGCCAAGGAAGACTGGAATTGTGATTTTATTAGGACCTTATCACCTACTTGATAGGATGTTGGCACGCGATGTTTGTCATACAACTTCTTTTTCCTTTTCCAAGCTAGTTCCATATTTTTCAGAGCGTTTTTCCAAAGCTCAGGATCCCTCTGACGAACATCTAATAGATCCACATTCCATTTTATGTCTAGAGGGTCATTTACAGAGAAGGTAAAGGTTAAATCCATAGGACTAGCTTTGTGATCGGAATGAACTGAAGAATTTAATGTGAATTCTATTTCATGGATTCCCTTATCCCATTGCTGTTGTTTTTCCGCAAAATATGCTTTTAAACTATCTTTAACTATGCGAATATATCGTTCGCTGGCGTTACTCCCACTATGATATGGAGATATCCTAATATCTCGAATACCATTGGCATACAGGAAATCCTTAAATTTGGCACTTACAAACACCGAGTGGTTATCATGACATAATGCATGTATGAATCCATGCCGACACATTAGTTTATACAACTTGTTTATTATTGTTTGACTCGATAAGGTTCTAAAAGGTTCTAAGTAAGTCATCTTAGTGAAAGAATCAACGACTATTAAACAGTATTTCCCTGAACTGAAATTTACCATTGGTCCAATTATATCACAGGCCCATCTTCCATTGGGGAATTTTTCATAGGTAGATACCAATTGACCCATAACTCTTTGATTATTACTCTTTGATTTTTGGCATTCAATGCAGGAAGTTATAAAATCTCTTATTTCAGGAATCATGCCTTCCCACGTATACCGAGCACAGATTTTGGCTGCACATTTAGCAAATCCTAAATGAGCACCAGGTAATATATAAGAATGGTAAAATTCAATGATATTTTTAGAAAGATTCTTAGGCAAACAAATTTTATAAGGATTATTCCTTGCCCGTGTCTTTTTACACAATATACCTTTTACCATTTTATAACCTGGTACGTCTTCATTATTATCCAATCGATCTATGATTGCCTTCAACACCTGATCGTTTTTCTGATGATCAGATATTGAAACTTGGGCAAAAGGCATATTCCATAAGTTGATCATGATCATGTTTATAATTTCCTCATCATGGGATGGATCTACTTGAAATTCTTCATATTCGTCTGTGTTATGTAACCTTGACAAAAAATCGGCTGGAACATTTAATGCCGATGGAACATATTTGACAGTAAAATTGAATTCAAAGAGTTTATATAGTAAGCTACCGTACCTTTTTACTCTTTTTAAGTTACGCAAAGCATATGCAAGACCAAGATTATCTATTCTTAACTCAAATGGTGCATGCAGAAACGTTCGAAAGCGTTGCATTGTCTCAACTGCTGCCATTAGTTCGAGAACAAATATAGGTTTATTTACATCGTATTTTCGTAATTTTCTACTAAAGAAACTAACAGGAATCAATTTCCCATCATTATCTTCCTGTGAAATCGCTCCACCAATTGAGTGATTCGACGAATCTGATGATATTATAAATTTCTTATTTAGGTCAGGTAATTTCAGAACAACATGGCTTTCAAACATATCTTTGATTTTTTGGAGAGCATTTCTCTGTTCTTCCTTCCATTCAAATGGAACTTTAGGCGAACGGAGTCGAGATATTGGCTCAACAATCTCTTAAAAACCAGGTATATATCTAGCATAGTACTGTAAAAAGGAACACAAAGACAGAACTCCTTTTCTACTTTTTGGAGCTGGAAGCTTCCGAATCACTCCCAATCTTGCTGGGTCTAAATACATTTTCCCATCTTCTATTATCTGACCTAAATATGAAATTTTTCTCTGGAACAAACAACATTTATCTATTGAAAGTGTGAGACCATTGTCTTCCAACTTTTTTAAGACCATACTCAATGTCTGTTTATGGCTATTTATATCCGGACTGGATATCACTAGATCATCAGCATACCAACTCACACCATGATCTTTGAGAGGGTATAAGATGTCAGTGATCAATTTACTAAGTAAAAATGATCCCGAAGCAATTCCAAAGGGGACATACTTGAATTCAAAAAGTCCTCTATGTGTCAAAAATGCGGTATACCGATAAGACTCCTCACTAAGTTTAATAGTATGATAAGCTTTTTTCAAATCTAAGCGTGATAGCACTACTCCGTCTGCCAACTCAGCAAGAACGTCTTCAATACGAGGAGTGTACTGAGTGTTTACCACTAACTGTTTATTAAGATCAGTATAATTTATAACTAACCTTCGGGATCCATCTTTATTTCCAACCAGAAAACATGGAAATGCAAAGTCACTTTCACTAGGTTGGATAATTTTTTGTTCAAGTAAAGAATCGAGAATTTTATCTAATTCTTTTTGTGCCATTCTAGACATTGGATATGCCTTATGTCTTATAGGAGTTTGATCCTTTAACAAAATTTGATATTCATAGTTAGGTATTTCTCCTATATTATTAGAAAATACAGAAGGAAATTCTATACTTAACTTATCTACAAACGACTGCAACTCAGGATCTTGTTCCAAGAACATTGGGTCTACAACCAAAGATAGTTGCTCAACATCCTTGTGAACCATCTGGTATAACATTGGCTTGACTAAGGCTTCATCAGCTACCTCACATATGTCAAAGGTATGATCCACTGGATGAGGGATGTGGTGAAGACTCTGCGCATTGGCTGCTTTCGTTCCAATATTGGATTGAAATCCATTATCTGATTGTCCTTGGACACCTGTATCACCATCCATCTCGATGTTGGGACACCCTTCATCAGCTTTCTCTGATTCAAACACTTCAGTCTTCAATTGTGATCAGCAAAACTCCCCAGACTGATTAATATGACTACTAAACTCATTATGTCTAAAACCATCTGACTTATTTTCCATAAACCGAAACTTGTCCGATGAATCAACCAAGGCACGAAAATTAAAATATAGATTATTATCCAGTGGTTGATTAAATTCAAATGAACTGGCACCACTGTTATAGTCTAATTTAGGATGACACTTCACATGTAATTCATCACCACTCTTACTAACATGTGAGTTAGCACCACTGCTAGATTCCAAAAGTTCACCATGGCTAGATGATTTTGGCCTAGGGAAATCCTTATTTCCATCTGAGTTTTTAATGGAACAACCGAGTTCATTTGATGCACTATTTATCAATGATGAGGATGAATTGGCAACACTGGACAGCTGAGAACAACTATTATTAGGTTGGAGTTTATTTAGACCCTGGGTCATTACACTTCCCGTTAAAGGTTTTAAATCAGAATGATTCGCACCAGATAATGTATCGTCAATGTTTTTAATAGAATTGACAACACTGGGTAATCGTAAGTTCGAACCTCCTTGAACTTGTTTATCTAGAACTATGAAGTTTGGTTTCGAGTCCAAAGATTGAAAAGAAACATTATTTTCCTTACAATCATTTTTGGGAAAACTACGAGAATTGGCAACATTGCACCTACCCAGTGTGCAATACTTGTTTTTTGGAGAGTTAGATCTGGTGTGATTTGGTAACGAATTGAAATCCTGGCTAAATTCTTTTCCCTTGCATTTATAGGATGCTTTTAGATTATTATGGGAAGTGGCAACACTGGTCTCCTGGAACTGTGAATATACACTAAGTCCACCTAAACTTTCAGAAAACTTCGGAATGTTCGAAGAATTCCTCGAAGTAGCGTATTTATTTGTGATACGAGAGTTTTTCCTATTTGTTGGAATTTTATTACCGATGGCAACACTGTCACCACAGGGTAATTCACTAACACACATTGGTAAAGGATGATTCATAGGGTTACCTAGGTTCGCAGATTTCCTTTGAGTTTTATATTCACCAAGTTTATTATCACCACGATTATTTTTTATAGGGGCAGATACTGTGGCAACACTGTTATATACAGGGAGGGAGTGAACCCCATGTTCCGAAATGTAGTAGTCAGAATTTATCTGACCATTAAAATTCACTGAAGAAGCAAAACTTTTAGGTTGCTCCTCAAGTTGATCACTATTTAATGTTTTTGGAGAGGTGGCAACACTGGAAACCTGATCGTATATCTGAACAATATCCTCTGATGCAAGCACCGCCCCACGAAAACTATTATGATATCTTCTTTGCCTTCTCCATCTACGTTTTCTTCCTCTATCTGAAGACTTGGCAACACTGGAAAACTCATCAGGTTGGATACCGGATGACGTCACATTTAACTGATCAAGCTCCCCTTTTAATATCTTAAAAGAATACTGTGAGCCACTCAGCTTACTGGAAGATGAATTTGGAATATCCGTCGTAGTTTGATAAATCATCTTTCTAAGATGGGATGCTGGCTGTATCATATCAGAATGGTCATCTCTACAAGTTCCAATAACCGATGTTCTATGATTAGATGAAGTATACATCTTTCTTTTCTTCCGTCGACCCAACCTCTGAGGACATTCCATCAAGCCAGTGGCAAGACTGCGTGTAGACGTCTCAGAATCTCCATCTCCTATGAGATACTCAGAACCAGCTGTTTCCTTGGACGTAGGTGCACAAGAACCATTGGTCAGAGTCGAAGGTGTGGTACCGAGACTATTCTCTCTTTGAGAAGAAACCGACCCAGCATCAGCAACTGGTTGAAGAATCCTTTCTTGACCGGAAATAACTCCATCATTCAAAAAGAGATTCGATATGGCAACCGAATCTTGAGGATAACATGATTTCCTTGATGACGACTCTATCCCCTTTTGCGACCTTGAATCCCGATAGGAATCTATTGGCGTGGGATTATTATAATACAACGGCACCCTTACCTTTTCCAGGCCAAGATACAGAAAATTATTAGTAATATCTATCTGAACTTGCAAATATTTTAAGTGATTTACACCAATAATGAAAATTGGTTTTAAATCAGGCACTAAATAAAATTTTAAACGATAGACTCTCTGTTTGAACCGTAACGGAAGAATGACTGACTGTGACAATTGTATTTTAAAATTGCCAACACCAACTCCAGAAAAATTATCAGTTTTAACTTCTACTGCTTTCTTGAGGGATTTGTTCCACAACGTGAAACACTCCCGATTAATTAATGAACAACTCGCACATGAGTCAATAGCACCAATAATATCTTGTCCTAAAATATACACTTTAACTAAAGCTGCAACTAAAGATTTATGTTCTTCAGATCCTGTAGATAGAGTCTTATCACATTTCGAACGCACCTGACTAAGGTCATTTTGCGTAAGTGGAGTTTGAACCTGAGACCCCCTTAGACTTGGACTCGATCCCGGTTCCCAACGACAAGAGTACTATTATTTATATATTTTAAGTTTCTATTTTGTCGACTCAAACCACTTTGACTCCTCTGTGCCTTATTGGAGGAAGTATTTGAAACATAGTTTGATAGAGACACACGACCGGAATCGAACCGTGGCCTTCCACCTGAGAAGTTACGAGAAACGCTTGACACTAGTCGAGTCTTTTGGCTGGTATTTTTGACCGCAGCAGTATACATATCAACATTTCTACGGTGTAACGCATATACTTTGAGTTCAGTCACTAGTGTAGACAAATTCTCCGGCACTGAGTGTCTAAAAATTTCAAAACGTATTTGTGGGTTCAATCCTCTCATGATAATGTCTTTCACTCTATGATCCTCTAATCTCCCATGTGTTAAACAATAACTGTCCATCACTTTATTTACATAGTCTATCAAAGACTCATTTGCCTCTTGAATACAATATACGAACTGATCAAATATTATTTTTTTCCCAATAGAGGTGATGACATTTTCAAACACCCTGTATGATATCAGTACCCAATCCTGTGTATATTCTAAACAGGCTAAAATCTGATCATGCAATGCTTGGGAACTCTTTCCGATAGAAGCCATTAAAATTGCTTCACGGGGATAAACATTAGATTTAACTATCTTATACACACTTAACAAAAATGCGAACGTCACTAGATCGTCACTTCCATCCGCAAAAGGAATATTTCTATTTAAACCAGTCAAGTTACTTGTAGCAATCCCTGCTGTAAGTTTACTTAAGTCAGTATTAAAGGGTTTAGCTACGTTTAATAACCTATTTTCTCTCGAAGTTTGTAAATTCGGGTTATTCGAAGAAATATATGGCTGTTTGACAAAAGTCTCTGCATCCAAACAAGGCATACAAGCTTCCTCAACCTTTATCAAATTATCACTTAATTCTGCTTGAGTACCCATATCATGACAAAATGGATTTTTCTCATGCATAACATAGGGTATTGGTGGTGCCCATTCACCAGTTTGTGTAACATTATCACTTACACCCATCTGTACACTTATGTCATTCAGAAAAGGATTTGTATTATTCCTAACTGGAGGTACCGACTGGGCATGTTCAACGTGCAAATCTTGCTTATTATTCAATTCCTTCTCATTATAGCCGACAGGCGGGCCTGAACCCAGGACCTCATTAACATGATCTAATGTCGAATGTAGCGGTTGAGCTACTTCCAAATTGAGGTCCACTACATCGTTTGAAACCCAAGCTTGTTGAGCCCCACGGGGATTAAAACCGGGGACCTGATCTCGACCTGAAATCCCTACTTGGCTACCTATACCCAGGTCCGGCAAGGACAATTCAGACAATGACAGCCTCGAAAAATCACTAATCAGTGTTTCACTAGGAGACCTTATAAATATACCATGATCTCCGTTTGTAAAGTCCCCCAAGCAAAGCTGACCAGGATAGGCAAAAATTGTCGAAGAATTGCTGTTCATGTTAACTTCTACTAAACTAGCAACTATATAAACTAGGAATATAACAAATGTCATTAATTTGTGTGTAATTTTAATCTTTATAAACAAAAGAGAAAACTACTACTTCTTATGTTCGTTCAACCACTTGATCAATAATAAGTGTATATATATAATGACGTAATGGAACCTTGACGACACAAACATAACATCTTACCCTTTTCTTTTTTTTTTCCAAAACACGTCCAAAAACTCTGATACAAATAGATCGAGATATTGTAAGGCAGTCAACACCTAACACACACAACAAACAGACAGCTTCTTGCTTGTCCTTGATAATCCCTCAGACGTAATATAAACAACAACAATCCTACCTTTAACACAAGCAGTCTAGCCATTAAATATTAAGACTTGTTTTCTCAAACAATCCCAAAAGCGATAGCGGCCACTGAATGCAACTTATCAATCGAAGTGCCTAACATTTACTCGCATATCGGAACTTTTTTTTTTAAAGGTATACGTAGAATCTACAGTTTTGTACACAAAATATACCAAAGAATATCTTATCTCTGCAAACGCAAGGTACACGTTCCTATAAGTCTATTCCTTTTACCACAATCAACCTAATTAGTGAATAAAAGCTACGACTTAGCAGTGAGATATAAGTGTGAAATTCTGTGTAACAAAATTCATCAAGGGACGAATTCTGAACCGGCCAGTGAGCTTAGAATAATAAAATACTCAAATGCTCACTACACAATCTTATTTAATACTCTCGGGTATAATTTTTGTAATACAAATAAAGGTGAAATGCGGATGTTGGAGGAACTCTCATCCAATATCTTACTTTACACACGTTGTTTAAATTTCATATAAAAATACTAATATCCATATACGTAATGCAATTCGAATGATCTCCTACCACTAATCTTTCTCAATCTAAAGAAGTGACGTGGGTTATATACTAGACAGAAATAAAATTTTAAGAATTTAAATGAACCTTCTTTATAATAAAGAATCGTATCAATTGAATACAATCCATATCTACAATTTCTCAATAATATAGATTAATTATTATTATTATTAGGGAATAAGTAATGTTCTTGCAAACAACTATTTCAGTTTTACTTCTGAAAGTAATTTCAATAATTATAATGTGAACCTACCACATACAATGAAATAACTCTTACGCAATATAAACTCACTAGCAGCGTTCACCCCGCTTCGCTGCGGTCACCCCGGAACGCAATAAACTTTGTTACTTAGATAATTTTTACTTTTTCGCTTTCAAGTGATATGATAAAAACCATAGAAGATTGCAGTAAATCTTAACATTATATCGCCTGTCATTTATGTTAACCCGCCCCGCTTCGCTGCGGTCATCCCGGTGCTGGCATATTGTAAAAGTGTCTGTAAAAATAAGCAAATCAATTAAAAAATTTTAAACAGAAGATTCAAGCTATTTTCCGCTGTATATCGCCTGTCATTTATGTTAACCCGCCGAGTGACACGGTCATGCGGGTTGCATATAAATACGTTTATTTTTACCTATGATGAACTAATAACAAAGGATTTGTACGTTATGGACACTTGAATGGTCAATTATCTCAAGACACTGGTAATTAAAAATTAAAGTGATATGATAAAAACCATCTAGGGTCCAAATCCTAATAACCCCCCAAAAATGAAAGAAATTGGTTCAGCCGTATTAGCGTGATGAGCGGACAAAGTATTTTGTACGTTCTCTTTTATATATATAGATTATTTGAAACAAATATTATATAGAACTTCACTTATTGAAAAAATTAAATACAATATTATAAAGTAAGTCTTTAACTTACCTAATAGATGGTATAGGCTAAGTTATGAACAGCAATTCTTCATTACATAGGACTCCACATTTATGCCTAGGTACTTCTTTAAATAGCATAATAGTTTGCCGAAGTGGGAGAGTAATTCCATACTTAACTCGTAGATTGTGGAAATAGCAATATTAACGAAAACTCTCAGATAATCGGCATAATTACTGAATTCACTTGATCACCCACACGAACAGTCCACTCACCGAAAAATTAATCCAATCAATAGATAGTCAAAATGGAAATATGGATGAACTAACCAAATAATTTAAGAAAGTACTTCCACGGACAATCCATTATAGTGTAATTTAACACCATTTAGATTTCGGATTGCACTATATCTTTATATCGATAATCATTGCCACAATACGATTTTACTTCCATAACTTTTAATAAACTCGTGGTTCACTTCAATGTAACTATAATCTTATGAGAGCTCATAGGCGAAGTGTTAGCCGTTCCCAATTTCACACTTGTATATCCGTGCATACTCCAGTGCGCTTCCTCATTTCAGCCTAGTTCGGCATTCCACCACCTCTTACAAGTGGCGCTCTAAGTAGTATTAAAAATTTGATAGCGCGCTAGCCTCCTGATAAGTCAAAAATAAACAATAAATTTATACGCAGAAATTAAATAAATCCCTCTCCGCATAAATGCTCTTTAATCTCTCTCTCTCTCTTTTTCATTATTATTTAACGAGAAATCGTTACACATGTTACAAGTACATAAGAATTATCTCCTGGTCCATCCACATGAGCATTTAAAGCAATAATATAACATTTTACAATTAATAAATGTTAAAAACAACCAAATTTATGTTAATATTTTCGACAGATTTTAACTATGTAAGGCCCACCAAAACATAAATATGTACCCGTCTTAATTTTAGGGAATGATCATCTTTTTCTTTTAATTGCTTTTCCTAATTTTAACGGTGAATCATTTGAGAGGGTAAAGTCAATACAGACATCTTCTAGGAAAGAAAATAAATTATTTTACAACCCTATAAGAAAATATCATTATAAACCTTCATCAAAGGAGTTAGAAGTAGGTTAATTTTTTTTAAAAAAATAAGGAAATCTGCTACCCTGAAAGACATTTAGATAGTCCACCCAAACTTAGAGTTGCATATCCTGTTTTGTACCACTATCTGGTACTTTACAATGACTTTTTTTATTTTGTATTTTTTAAACTTTAGGGGAGTACGTGTGTACCCTCGCTAAAATTAGAGAACTATGCCAAAATACTCCCTCCTGAGTTTAGACAAAGTGATATTAAATGGACTCATATCGAATAATGCGGTTCCGCGACGTTCCTCAACCGATTAGAGCCAACCAAGAAAGACGAAAGCACGCAAATGTTTCCATTTCATAAATATTGCTAACTTGCATTCAACCGTGCTAAGTCTTCCACCAAGTCTTCTTGCATTGTGTTACTGAGTGTCTATCAAAACATCTTATAGTTTGGTGGTCAGGAGGGTTATTTTGCAACGTTGTGTCACTCAATGAAATTCTACAAGTCATTGGGATATAACGCAATGATTCATCACTTGGGATCCAAATGCATTATGAAAGGTTCTTCTTGTTTAAATTGAAAATGAAAAATCAGTTACAAATGTATTTTCTCGACGTGTACACATGACTGTATTGAACAGCAAAAAGCTTTGCTACAGAATGGTTGAATGGTTGCCAAAGCTTGTTTTCTGAACATTAATGATTTTGCTATGTCGAACGTATAAAGTCACACTCTAATTGTTTGCTTTAAGAATTTATTACGATAAAATATATATTTCAAAACCAATCCAATGTTAATTTAACACTATGAAAGTGTAGCTATTCAAATCCGTCGTTTGTAAATATCACTTAGAATCTCCAATAATGTGTTTAATATATGCGAAGTACAAGTTTACAAAAAAATGCCTTTTTGATTATTAACTATTGAAATTAATTCAAAAATGAATTTGATTTTACTTGCATGTTTTATTTAATACATATTAGGTTTATGAAACAGATACGTTAAAAATGTCTTACCTTTATTGCTCCATATAGAAGAACACAATTAAGAATTGACATTATTCCTGTGCTCACAACAAGGCTGATGAGGGACATTCTATATACTGTAAAAGAGAAGACAGATTTCAGAATATGCTTATATTTAAAACATACAAATATAAGGAAGAGACGAAATAATGGACAGAATTCAAATTTCATCTTCAGCAATTAAACAACGTTATGAGTGTCTGTTTCTTTGTATTTCTATCATCGCGTTTCCACGCAAAGAAGTAGCCTACAGACAACAAACGTTGTACAGAAGTAGATATTCACAAAAATGTAATCAAATAATAGGTCGTGTTAATCGATTATTGCCTTTTAGAAAAATCGGGAGGATGGAATGTTTTAAAGCTAGTTTTTTTTCTACAATCATTTACAAAAGCAGGATTCTGCAAGAATTGATGTAAACTGGTCGGCGAATTAAAAGGCAAACGTTAATGCGTTCCTCTTCGTTATTTATACAGGGTGTTTCAAATGAACATCGGCAACGTTTGGGAGGTGATTCCTAACTCCAAGATAAGACACTAAGTGTAGACCAACCTGGGTGTACATATGGTTTCTCTCGGAGTTATAGTCTGCTGAAAACACGAAAAAAATGAACTTTCAAGATCCTCTCTAAATATCTAAATTTCAGAATTCTGCGGTACTTCCGAAACAAATTTTATAGAGGTAGTTGGTGAGTAATTCAAATTATATTGCTATGGCCAAACTCCGTTTATAAAAATTGCTGCGTGAGTAAATTAGGATTGTGAAATATGTATTTTTGTATAGAGCACATATTCGTTCCTAAGTGATATCTTTACCCGACTACGGTAGGCCCCATAGTTTTAGAGCTATGGATCTTTATAGTTATTTTTTTTATGTTTTCGGCAGCCTATAACTCCGAAACGAAACATTTGTGCATTCAGGTTGGTTTATACTTTTCGTCTTATCTTTGTGTCAGGAATCACCTCCCAACTGTTGTAGGGGTTGTTTTAAAACACCGTGTATATTGATTTATTTTTCTCATATTTATAAGGGTAAAGTCAAGACTTGCTATTTGTTATTTAGTTACGTATTCTCTCGTATTTAGAGATGTATTCTTATTTCTCTCTTCATTTTACTCGTTTTCTTACTTTCCAATATCTTGCAGAAACTTTATCTTCCGTGTACAATGAATGGTCATTTGAAATAGTGTGATAATCAGCTCTTCAATTGCAATAGTAAAAATAAAACACTTGTCCAATAATAAAGTGCCCACTCCTTTTTCCAATAAATGTTTACAAAACTGTTAAGCATAGTATTTTTTTCGATAAAAAACTGAGAATACTATTATTGAAGTAGTTTGATCATGAGAAAAATGTAACATTTTCTTCAATTAAAAATTATAAGGAAAATCGAGATCATAGTTCTCGTTACGACACTTAGCAAATTAACATCCGCGTTTCCACACCAATTCTTCAGACACCATATCGAGTAGCTTGAGGGGAGCTGTCTCTTTTATAAACTGTCAAAATTTATTCAATCAATTTATATAACAATACCCAAATGTGTTCAATCATTCTTTTGAAGATATGCGTTTTCTTAAGAGAATACACAAATAATACTAAACCTTTAATATGGCTAGAAAGAGGAAGATGTTGCTCAGAGAAGTTTAAGATCAAGGGACATTGTTCTATTTATCTCACAAATGAATATGGTAAGTTATAAAGATAGAAAGGAGCCATAATTCTGCAGAAACAACAAAGTGTTAAAAATGGAACTAACAATTATTATTATTATTATTATTATTATTATTATTATTATTATTATTGTAAACCGTAATGATTGTTTTTTAAATACTTCATACAATTGAAGGGTTCCTAGTAGCACTTAAGCTCGTTATCTGCACTATTATGTTTGTCTAGATATAATTAAGTTTCTCAAAATGTATCATACGGACTATTGGAAATGAAAAAAAAATGTTTCCTGGTATACGATACGGACATGACTATTTTTCACAAGTTCCCAAAGATGTATAGATAGTTTTTTTTCTATTAATTTAAATTCCTTTTACTTGAAATAGCGTTAAGCATGCTTTTATTCTAGGTTAAGAATTATGATACTTTGAATGGTTATTTTGTTTAAAATTGGGCTCAATATTAGAGTCGTCAGTGTGCAAAACGCAGGCTTGGATTACAATCAGATGCATCCCGCCTTTTGGAATCCACCCAATGCCGAGCAGAAAGCTGTGGAGTCCTGCGCATTAAGGTATGGCGGCCACTAACTCCAAAGAGTAGATATGCTTGCTGACGGGGCGCGGTAATTTTGGCACTGGAAAGTTTGGCACCAGCAAGTAGTTTTGACACGGTAATATTGGCACCAAGAAACGAAGCAAACGGAAATTTTGGCACCATTTATAATATAAGTACAGAAAATGTGAGAAAATACTCTGTATTAAATTGACGTGTTATTAACTAGGACTGTTCCAGCGCGACGAATCAAACCATTGACGAATGTACAGTCAGCGACAAAATTTCTTTCTCTTCTGTAAAATTTATTCTGTAGGAAGACTGCACTGTTAACTGCACCAGGAACGAATGTACAACCACTAGTAAAAGATAATATTGGCAGCTTCATTAGATATTCAAAGCAAGTCAAAATTATCCCCTAATGGGTTTGTATTTTTCTTTCAACTGCAAACAGTAACAGCTGATTCCAACCTTGGAAATTGAAGTACAGAGAAAAGAGTAGAAAATACTCTGGATATAATAGATATTGACTTTCACATTTTAATGACTAGAACTGTATCAGCACGAATATTGAAACCAGCGACAAATGTACAAACTCCAGTAAAAGATAATATTGGTAGCTTCATTAGGTATTCAAAGCAAGTCAAAATGGAAATTATTGAACTCAACTAAGAAAACTTAGATACACACTTACACAAGAAAAATTAACAAATCAATAAATGAATTTCAATAACACATGATTTGCAGTAATATATAGTTCACAATAATCCCAATTGTAAAACATTGCAACTTTTCTTTACATCTTTAACTTTTGTTGTGCACAACATTAAATGAAACAGCATGCAAAAATTCTTGCATGCTCTTTATTCCAGCATTGTAGGCCAAGCACAAATTTTGAAGTCTTTTCTGCAAATGCTCATTTGGCAAAATTACACGGGCATTTTCAGGTAACTGTGTCACAACCGCAGCGAGAACCTGTGATGGATTTCCATCATTCAGAAGGCACCTCTTACAGCATATATAGTTTTCGGTAAATTTCAGAAAACTACTCAAATCACTCCATCAATTTCAAAGTTATAAGCAAAATAAATTTTACAGAAGAGAAAGAAATTTTGTCGCTGACTGTACATTTGTCATTGGTTTGATTCCTCGCGCTGGAGCAATTCTAGTTAATAACATGTATATTTAAATATCTATTACATTCAGAGTATTTTCTCACATTTTCTGTACTTGAATTATAAATGGTGCCAAAATTTCCGTTTGCTTCGTTTCTTGGTGCCAAAATTACCCGTGCCAAAACTACCGTGTCAAAACTACTGGTGCCAAAATTTCCGCCTTTCGCTTGCTGACCCTGTGCTCATCTTTAGCTTCGCATTGTTTAGTCGATGACTGACATGGATGGCTTTGCTGTGACTCAGTCACGCGAAACACTGTCACGCCAGTGGCTGTGACTATTTTGTTTAAAACAGGAATTAATATCAACATAAAAAGGAAAAAAATATATTATAGGAGGTTTATATAACATTATTTGAGAAATTATTTATTTACCTACGTAATCACAAAACATAGGCCTAAAGTCTCTTTCCCACCAGTTGGAAGATAGCTAATATCACTCTTGTTCATAAGTGTGGTAAAAGAAAAATGATGTGTCCTCCTATCGACATATTTTCTTATTATTTCCACTCTCACTTGTTTGTGAAAAGATAATCAAAAACGGGCTTTTTCAATTTGTTGCTCCATTTATAAACTCCTCACACCACGGCTTTTTGCCAGTAAGATCTTGCCTTACTAATTTATCAGTTCTGTCCGATGCTGTGGACAGCATCCCTAAAAGTTCACAATTTTACATTTTGTATTTGGGCATGTCTAGGACTTTCGATTCTCTTCCACACCATCTTCTTCTTTACAAACTCAGTGCTACATTCAATATACATGGAAAATTACTTAGTCTTCTAGAAACATATCTCAGTAATAGGACAGAACGAGTTTCAGTTTCATTCAGGTTACTTTTCTGACTTTGTTCTCGTAACTTCTGGAGTTCCTCAAGGCAGTGTTCTGGGTCCACTACTATTTTTACTATACATGGACGATTTGTCTTCTTTGTGCACAAAATGCCCTACTAAATTTCTTCTATTTGCTGATGATTGCAAACTCTACAGACAAGATAAATCAGACTACGATGCTCTTGCTCTTCAGCATGATGCTTCTATTCTTCTCAACTGGTATAACCCTTGGAAACTTAATTTAAACACTGAAAAATGTGCTTGTCTTACAATATCTCTAAACGATCCTGCCACCTCTTTCAGATATCTTGGTGTTATCATTAACAGTAAGCTTACTTTTGCATATCATATAAGCACAATATTTTGTACTGCTATGAGAAAACTAGGACTCCTTTATCGCTTCACTGACATAAAAATCCTAGTTCCTTAAGCTTATTCTATATGTCATAAGTTGATTCCACTATTGAGTTCTGTTCTTCTATCTGGTCTATGGCCTGCCCTACTGATCTGAAAAAAATAAATTCTGTAATTAATTTCTTTTCAGCCATTGTGTCCTACCGAGTATCTCACCTTCGAACACTTGCAAAAAATGATGTTTTAACATTTCTCAATATGAAACCTCCCCTAGTGAGAAACAAATTTTCTGACCTAATATTTTTGCATAAACTTGTAAATGGCCATATATCATGTAAACATTTATTAAGTCAGATCAATTTTCGCGTACCCACTAGAACAACACGTTCTAGTGATCTCTTTTGCACTCGAGCTGCGAGAGTTAATATTGTCCAAAGGTTCCTTCTGAACCGAATTGTTAACACGTATAATAAGTTACCAGAAACTGTAGACGTTTTTCTTTTTCAGATGAGAATATCTTCAAATCATATATAAATAAACTATGCTTGCAATGTTGCCATTATACTGTACTACCTTGATTTCTAATTGTTATTCTATTGTTATGTTACATAATTGTTAAAATGTTTCATTGTAAAAGGCCTAGTGCTGTATCTGAAACCTATTATAAATAAATACTCGAAAGATACACACTGTTAATATAAAAGTTCCACTTGCAGTATTGAGTGCTGAATTCAAATACAAATAATATAAATATTTAAATCTCTCTCTCTCTAGTAAAGGCGACTGG
Source organism: Thermobia domestica (assembly GCF_964235325.1). Taxonomy (NCBI): domain Eukaryota; kingdom Metazoa; phylum Arthropoda; class Insecta; order Zygentoma; family Lepismatidae; genus Thermobia; species Thermobia domestica. Next base: position 265,053,913 of record NC_137456.1, read on the forward strand.
AAACGTCGAGTAGCTACAATGTAAAAAATATAAATAATACAATTCGATAGGTAACAGAAATTAAATAAATTCAGATTGCTGATCTTGTAATATTATTGACATCACAGAACTTTTAAGACGATAAGTTAGTGTTGTTACTGTTGTTATTTTATTTGTTTTTCGTTATGTATATACTCGTTTCCCATGTACTCCAGTAGTTTTGCAAGAAACAACGGAAGAATGGACACTTGATAATTGTTTGCTTCCTTTGCTACCTCAATTTCATTTGTCTGTTGCACTCTGCGTAGTGATGGGAAATTTTATTTTAGATATATTTCGCGAATATTCCCTGGGAGATTCCCGGGAAGATTACCAATAATGGGAATATTTCGTGAATTTATGTACACACATAAATAAAATTGCATTCTATTACTATATTATGATTTCAAAACAAAATTCGTTTTTATCGTAGCGTACTTATACTGTTGTCTCCAGAGGATCCTTCAAAATGTATATTCTGAACGGCATTGTATTATTTTATGCCATTTATAGACTACGCATAATACATGTTTGTTTAAATCTTTTATGTTAGTAAATATGTAAAAAAAACTTTTGGTATAAAAATTTCACATACCTTTACACCGTTAAAGAGTTTAAATTTATATGTAACTGGATTTTCTAAACTTGACCCTAATACTAATATTACAATCACAATTATTTTTAAATCTTTTAAAAATTTGGGTTGGTAATTTCTAGATAACATACGCAATCTCTCAAAAAATGCGTAAGATTGACAAAGCACGGGATGGCATATATACAGAATGTCGATTCGAGGTACACTGTGCTTTGCTACTGTGTTCCTACTCTGTACTATTAAATCTCTAATTTAAGAAGATAGGTACTTTCAAACTACTGTATATAGACGATGTTATGAAAATTCGCCAACAGAGGATGGTACATGAATATACGCGTAAATGGAAGCAAACAAATCCTAATTAACGTAGGTCCGGAAACATTGGTACTTATTACCCATCCTGAGAAACAACCCTAACTTTGATAAGTGAACATTGCATTTTAAAGTTATATGTATTTACGAGTACAGATATTTCTTTATTCAATATATGATTATTTTTCAGAGAGTGTAATTGGAATAAGGGACTGCAGACAGACCGAAATCTATTACAGGCGGTGGTTCGGGTGTATAATAGTACTTCACCTCTTTATCTACAGATTTTCTAGACTACTTTACAAATCAGTTCCTTCCCATTATCTACAAGTTAGTACTTTGGTGCTTCTTAGTGTAAGTAGGAATGGAAATTAAAAAATCATATAATTAATTGGTTATACAATTTTTAAAATTCCATATTATTTAAAACCTACATGTAAATGACAATAAAAGAAAATAATTAGTCACATGGTTCTTGTAATTTGAAAATAAAGTAAAGAAATGGAAATACATTTCTCTTCCGAAATTTATATTCCAGGGAACAAAAACCGAGAATGTTCTCACTTTTCTTTCCTTCCCACTGGAAATATTCTCGCTGCCCATTACTGTGCGTGCGCTGGATTCATTGTACACGATTGAATATGCTGGCTTTATCGTTGGGTGTGAAAAAAAGGAGATTGACAATGGGGACACTTACATTTATTCTCGTATAAGGGCTAATACTGTTCGTGTATATGTCATGAACGTTTCATAACGTAAAACTATGTATACCATTTCTGTTAAAGGCTGCGTTTGTTTATTTGAATTCATTAGAGTGCATTGTGCCTCTCATTTGGATCTACTGTGGTATGTGCGATTATTTAATGGCCGGAACCTCGTTTGTGTCATTAAATGTGCCTTAAAGAAGGGCGATACGATAAATTTGAATGTGTCCGATAAGATGTTAAGGTCGTACGTCTAGTGTACTACTGGTGAACGCACTAGTGGTGAACGCTCTATCACGGTGCAGTATTGTACTTTTGCTAATAAAAACACAAAAATATCATTCTCTGACCGAACAGTTGCACTAAGTTGCAACTTAGCCATCTTTGATTCTGGACAGTGATACAATGAGGGACGGATGATCTACCATTTCCGACTTTAATTTCGAGTTATTTCATTTGCCATACGTCAATAATCACAATGATTACAGAATGATTACATGCACAACGTCTATGATTACAGATGTGATGTAGGAATATACAAGTGAAGAGTTAGCACACATTTTTCTAACATAAAGGAAAGCAGACCGTAAGGCAGTCTGGCAACACGACTGTACAGAAAACAGTTTCCTAATCGTAGAAATACACACCTCGCAACTTTCTCCTGTGTAGATCGTACATCAGAAAAACGCAATTTCAATGCTAAACGAAAAATAACCTTACGGATTGTGACTTTTGTTGCAATCTGGTGAAACTGTCAATATCCACCGCTACCACCAACAGCTAATCAAAATGCGCTCTATATGTAAAATGTCCAGAGTATTACCAAAGAAATGACAAGCTGATTTACCTCCACCACATCGCATCATAGCATACATCAACAGTGGTCCAACACTACTTGTAGACACTCAATTGGAAGGTGCTATTCCATCTCGCTTATTCCCCATACGTGGCCCGTTCCGATTACCATATATTTGCTTCGAGTAGCCCTTTGATTCGTATGCAGACATCCGCAAATGTCTCCATGAGTGTTTCCCGTGGAATTAGAAGAAGTTTTTGTTTTGTATCTTCTAAGTGCCCAAAAGATTGGTAAGATGTCAAGCTAGCTAGGACAGGTACTTTGAATAACTTTAATTTTTCTTTCTATAAAGAAACATTTTTTTAATACAGATTATGGGATTTACACTTATACACCTAGTGTATATACTTGTTAAAAACTGCTAAAAACGTGAGGAAACAAATATTATCACACAGCACATATATGCGGGGTAAGAGGAAAAAACAAGAAATGTCCATGTGTGTGCTTTATAGGGTGTTTTGTCCTATTTGTTGGTGACTCTTGGTACTATTTGACTGTATATGCCATGCATGCGTAGATGTAGGAATGTCCATGTATAAAGGGCAAAATATTTGACTTACCCTATTCTTTTTTACGCGGTTTTCAATATTAAAACGCCGTTTTCTCGAAAATGAATTTTTGTGATATTCCTTCTTTTTTCCCCTTACCCTTCATATGTGTAATACACGTAACCTCTAGCCGTTGTATACGTATATTATCTGTATAGATTTGGTATATTATCGTATAAAGTAGGTATATATAGTCGGTATTTTCGAGGCAATTTATATGTACGAAAATTCACACTATCGCTGAATTTCCGAGGCAACAGGTTCAGACTTATCCGCAGTTATCCAGTTGCGGTTCCATTTTTTAAATATAACACAAGCTCAGAACAAAAACTAACACTTTCAAGGCGAAAATCCCTTCATAACGCAGTACACAACAAAAAATAGAGTGATAATCACACAAATGACTACCTGTGATTATATTGTATTATATTGGTCCATGGCTTCGATGCGTTCGTATGTAGCTAAGAGATTATCCAGTGGTGGGTAGGCAAAGCCTGGTACAACAGGAACATGGTCTAACAACTGACGGACAATTAGATGTGCCAATTGTATTCGTCTCGCTATATAGCGTCCGCGTAGATTGTATAGGTGCGTCGAAAGGATTGGAATTTCCCCACGACGATATATTTCAGTAGTGCGAGTATCGAAAGCAAAAGAGTAGGCCAGGCGTATGGCGTGTGTTTCGAGAACTTTCAGGCGCTCTTAGAAAGTAGGTGCTGCTGATAACCATTCGAGGTGTCTATACGAGATTGCTGGGCGTACAAAAACTTTATATGTTAGCAGTAAAAGTTTTGTATTAACACCCCACGTGATTCCTTTAATGTTTCATAAAAGGTTCAAACGCGGCTGTTATTCGCTTCCAATTGTTTCAGATTAGGCTTCCAGGTAAGATGTTTGTCATATAATACACCCAGATATTTGAGACTGTTTTAATTGGTATTGGAGAATCAAGAAAATGTTAAATGTAGATGTTCTGGATTTCAACTGGACATTCTGGACGTATTTCAATTCAGATTGAGCTTTCATTTCAGGCAACATGTAACTACTTTGTCGTGAACTGGTTGTAGCATTTAATTAATGCGATCAACAGAAGACTTCAACGCTATATAAGAGGTATCAGAAAATTGTAAGGCTTATAGGGGGGCTGAGGTTGAGGTATGCCTGCTAGATAAATAATATATAACAGAGCAGATAAAACAGATCCTTGGGGAGCACCAGCGCGGAGTTGAGAGGTGGGGGACTTTGCCATGTTGATGTGAACGAAAGTCTGGCGCTGATGTAGAAAATTGGTTATCATTCGGACATGGCTGTGAGGAAGCAGACGTTTGAGTTTATAAATTAACCCCTCATGCCAAACAGTATCGAAAGATCGTTCAATATCAAGGGAGATCAAAACAAATGGTAAACGCTTATTCAAATGGTTGGCAAGTAGTGTAGAAATTTATAGCAGTGCTGTAGAGTGGACGGAATCCAGATTGAATAGTTGGCCCTTTGTTCTTTGTTTGTAGGTATTGATGTAGCAGTTTTACCATAAAGCGATCTAGTATCTTGGTATGGCTAATGGGTCTGTAAGATGACGTAGCATTTGGATCCTTACGAGGATTGGCAATGACCACAATTTTAGCAAGTTTCCATTAAGTTTAAAAATAGCCTGTAGATAAAACAGTTGTAGGTATACAAAGAAGAAAGTAAGAGTAGAAACGCTACAGATGGCTTAAGCAGTTTACGATACGTAATTGAGTCTGGTCCCTGAGCTATGCTGCGACGGCATTTTACAACAGCTGTAATATCGTCTGATGTTATTGGATCAGTGAGCTGATTGGTGGGATAAAGGTGGTAGCTGAAATGATGGCTGCACTAGAGAATCAACGTGTAAGATATGGTTGTCTGTAGAACAAGTGAAGAACGGAACACCAACGACATTGTCTTCAGAGCATATCATAAATAACTAGTAACTGACGAGGAGAAATTGCATTGTATGCTATGATCAAAGCTTTACGCAGTATATTTGGCATTTATATTAAGTAACGAATAGCGTGCTATGTTTTTTTGTAATCGATCATGAAAATTATTTTGTAAATCTAGAATTCTCTGACACTCTTTAAATGAGTATATGTTCTGCCATCTATTATCCTTATGTGATAGAAACTTACTGTAATAATGCAACAAGCAACAGGCAATTACATACAAGGGCGTCGGAACCTTGATGTATCTGCAAACTAGTTACCATACACACTATCTAGTAAATGTATATTTGCTACGGATAACATCCGTATATTTTATATGTATTTTTGCCTACGCCTTGGGAAAAGGCTAACACCGAATAAAAATATATAGATATTACACGTAACAAATCTACGTGTCTATAAAGTAGCTCTATCTACTTAATATTTACGTATAATATACTTAAGGTGCTGTGTGGGTTAAGAATTAAATATCACAAAAACTACTGTTTATAAACGTCATGGTGCATGATATTTTCAAAACATCTAACCTACTTTATCTAAATTGGGAGTTTCAGATTTGTGCAATGGCGGCGCGAGGGACTCCTTAAAGGTCGTTAAGGGTCTCTGCACATTTTGTGACATTAATTATGAGGACAAGAGCATGTAAAAACGTCTGACGTCCTGGAAATAGTAGGACGTGGTAGATCAATACTCATACGCACAGATGAAGATGGCAGGTAAAGTAATAATCACTGTGCGTTGATGTATGCCTCCTCAAATGTAGTAGTAAACACGTTGTATAAGAATTGACTGGAAATGTCAGGTCCTTCCAATGTAAAAGTATATATAATAAAAGCTCGTAGATAACAGAAAATAAAGAAATTCTGATTACTGATCAACTAAGTTAATAATATCACAATGCTTTTTAAGAAACGTCTATCATTACCATACAGGAATTAAACAAACATTACTTTGGTAACAAAAGAGAAATAAAGACGCGTAATAATAATAGCAATAATAATACTAATAACTATTTGAAGACTTTCGTTTCGATCAGTACAAATAGAATTACAATATGTTTTTTTCTCAATCAATGTTACTAACTGAAGGACATGAAACGAAACATTCATTAATTCGCAATATTTTGACGTTCTGTAGCAGAGGCAAACGGTTCTATGCGAAGATTACACAGGGACGAAGGGAAAGGTGGAAGCGTTGAAACATTCCTGGTGTTTTCCGAATGTTCCAGGGTACAGCAATAAAAATCAACGAACCAGCTCTTCGTCTGATTGCACAGGCGTCAAGTAGGCTTGTTTTTTCATATGGCCTCAGAAATAAAAGTGTAAGAGATTAAGTTTTAGTGAGAGAGGTCCCCAACATAGCGGATCTTCTCTGCCAATCATTTGTCTCTAAAGGATACTTTGAGAGAAACTCATACTTCCACAGCAAAATGTCCTTTAGCACAATCCTAGATAAACTACATGTTTTAGGAACAGTCAGTAGAACAGTCTGTAATAGTACAGACAGAACCAGTTTAAAAAATTTGGGATATAGTCCCACCCGGTCAGACGTTGTGGTAGTAGGTACTGTCCTATGAAATAAATATGGACGATTCCTGCAAACACATTAACAGAATAACTTTCCTGACAGTCACGAGTAGACATTTTGTGTGGCTTTGCCTTATTTCATGAATTTTTTACACTGTATCACGGGAAAGTGTAATTTCATCTGTGATAAGAACACGGGATACGAAGCGTGGTGTGTTTGCGAGGAAACAATGTAGCCAATGTCACACTCTCGCGTGTATAATTCGTGGCGTGTAATGTATGCTTCCTTTGGATGTGCAAAGAATACATCTGATTTTTGTGAAACAGGTTCCACACCTGCCGCGCGATACCTCGCTAACACATCAAACAGTCGGAATCTTCTTCCGTCCGAAGTTGGTCACGAGGAAGACGCTGAGCGTTAACTGTAATCAAATCACGATTTCTTGTGTTTAAGATTTCTGAAATATATAAACATTTCATCGCGCGTTAGAATCCGATGCAGGAACGATTCATTTTGTCTGGCAAGCAAGATTTCGCATGAGCTTTGGCATATCTCCTGCTGCCGATCAGTGAATTCATGCTATATCAATTTTCCAATCTTTTCAACTTTTCCCATGGTACATAGACGCATGGAAATGGTTGCTTAATGAATATCCAATTGCTTCGCAAGCATTTGTGCGGTGGAGTATAGTTCCAGTTGAAAAGAGCCTGGAAATGATGGTTCGCAACCCTCCGGAGCCAATTTTCGCTCCTGGGAGCTTTTTTCGTCGTTCCGTACAAAACACTTTCACAGACGAAACCAATCTCGGGACGTTGTTTCTTGTGCAGCTCTGCAACCACAGGCTCCCACAAGCATTTGGTGCATTTGGCAGACGATTTCCTTAACCCTTAATTAGTCGCATGCGGAATTTTGTTCCGCACTTTTACATTTCTCTTTTTGTTTTCCTTACTTTCCATCGTATGCTTTTGAACTTTTGTCTAGCTGTCTTTTAAAGTTTCATGATTAAACAACAATACATATTTGAATTGTTGCCCAAGCCACTGGTGAATATTTTGTTATTTATTTTGGAGTGATGCAGTTTGCGGAGCAAAGTTCCGCGCGCGACTAAATACGTTACCCTTTTTTTCTCCTACAAATTCTACGCTTTCTTTCAGTTTATTGTTTTTAGGCGACAACAATTAAGCGATTCGGTGACTACGAAACATATCACAAGCAAGCGCCACCACCATTATTTTTTAAAATTTATTTTACAAAAATATATTTTCAGGTACAGTTCATTTGTAAGCAACTGAAGTTATAAGCGGTTTATATGTGCATTGTACGCTCTGAAAATAAATACATAGAGAACACAGTCAGTCTTTTCTTTCAAAATGAATCATCAAGAACGTGATGTGGACAGAATTAGAAACATGTTGCTGGAAGTTCTGGCTGAAGACGACAATTTAGATGTTCCGGATATGGAAGATGGTGATGAAGAAGATATCATTGAAGAAAGCGACCATATCTTTGCCAGTGAAGAATCAGCAGATGAAGGTGAAGTGTTGCCACAAGCAGATCATGTGAAATAACTCTCAAATACTACTGCACGGGGACCATATCTTCTAGGAAAGGACAATGTCACTAAATGGTACGCACATGCTCCGCGGCAAATTATACGAAGAAAAAGTCAGAATATTTTGACCCACTTACCAGGAGTCAAAGGACATGCTAAAGAAGCGAAAACGCCGAGCGAATTTTGGAGTTTGTTCTTTAGTACGTATATGCTGGAGAGAATCGTTGAATTTACAAACCAGTGCATTGAATCACATAGGGACGCTTATAGCAGAGAAAGAGATGCTCAAAATACTAATATAACAGAAGTAAAGGCCTTGCTGGGCCTTCTGTATCTTGCAGGAGGACTGAACTTGCAGAGGAGGATAATTAGTCAATAGCATAAAATAACTTAAGACGACTATTAAAACAAATATTTTAACCTAAAATTAAATAAAAATTTTTAAAAAACAAATATTACACGAGTTTTACTATGTAGTTATTATGCGGAACAAAATTCCGCACGCGACTAATTAAGTAACTTTTTTCACGCGACTAGTTAAGGGTTAAATAGAAGCAGAACACAGCTGTTAGAAATTGGACATGGCTGCCAACTGAAGTCTGTGTGCTGCTGTATGCACTTCGTATGTGCTCTGATTCGTCCTGCCAGATGGTTAAATCATACAAAAAATAGGTCTGGCTTGCCCATTCTGGCTTCATACGTGTACGAATGCAGGCTATATCAAACAGCGGATTTAATTTTATAAATCTCATATATATATATATATATATATATATATATATATATAGAGAGAGAGAGAGAGAGAGAGAGAGAGAGTTGTGAGTTAAAAGCAGCCATCCAAACGAAGAAAACGTATATGTACAACCACACACAAAAGTAATTCCCACCCTAAGCGCTCCAATTTAAATTACCCCCCATGGGGTCTAGATTAATTGCGGTTGTGGAATGCGTAGACAGATGCAACCCATTACACGGAACTTTTCTCGGCGCAGAAAGCAGTTGGTAGCACTGAGTCAAGTTTGTATGGAAGAAAAATTGTGAGTAGATGACCCACGAAACATTTCTCTATTCTGAGATCAATGTCTCTGGTTCAGAGCGTGTTGTTCAATGGACATCATATGTTAATCTCAATATTGCTGTGTATAAAATGTATTTTTTCATTATATACTGTATATTTAAAGAAATAAAAAACACTGACCACATATGAATCAGAAAATGCCTGAAAGTAGCTGAAAATATCAAATGTAGAACAACTGCTGGAAATAACTTTGCAACTGATTGCCTCCATTGAGAGACCAATCTCCAACTCTCCTCATTACAAAATCATCTTCTTTATGGAGGAGAGAAGCTCTTGCTTATCAACCTGAGTATGCATTGAAATTGGAATTGAAACAAGAAAACTTCAAAAAGCTTCAGCCTTGCCGGGACTCTAACCGGGGTCCACCAAATAGAAGTTCAACGTGCTAACCACTCACCCACCGCGCCATTTAAATTTCCACTCCAACTAATACCTAGTTCAAATCGTTTCATGGAAAAATATAAACAAGATACTGAATTATAACAAAAAAACAAACATAAACAAAGTATAAATAAAAATATATATAAGAAAATATAAGCAACTTGTGTGAGTGTCTTAATGACTTACTCGAGATTTCCTTGTTTAATTAAAAAACAAGTTCTATAGACGTTCCTAAATGAAGAAAATATCACGAAACATCCTTCAAGTTGAGGCTAAGCCATGGCAGAGCCATAACTTGTGTGGCCCCAGAGAAGTTCCCCCACCGTTCGAAGGGCCCATTTTGAGATAAAATTTTCTAACTCTGTATAAGATACGAACATGAAATTAGAAATGAAGCATCCAATAGGGTCTCTACATTACATAAACAAAACCGCACACAAAAGGTAAATAGAACTAAAATGAGTATTAGATCTATTTCAGTAAAAAATGTCTACCATTAGTGGCTCTAAGAATAATATATATCCGTATGGCTTTGAGATTTATCAATGTGGCCCCTTAATAAGTTTGTCATGTATGGATTGGGACCAGGGAGTAACTAACGGAAACTCAGAGATTGAGGTACGGGAAGACAAGCAGGCTCCGGGAGGTCCATAAAGATTAAGAGAAAGTTGGAAAGAGGGGCCCAAAAATCAGACGAGCAACTTTTTCTAGGGGACCAAATAAGTTTATTAATGCTTGCCTCACCAAAGAAAAAAAATCTAAGTTATGGCGCTGGTCATCGGTTTGGATCGGGTTTACATTACATTTCGTTTTTAATATAACTTCTAATTTCCGAGGAAGAAAAGACGACAGAAATTATTTTTTTCATTCTTCACGTTGTATCAACACGTGTAGAAACAGACAGTTCTACGTTTATGTTGCAAATCTACTAGCTTATTTTCTTTAACTCATATGAGGAAGTTGTATCAAATTGAGGTACATGATCATGAGAGTGCTGTTCATGAAGCGCAACCACTAGGAGTTCAAATTCTTCTGAAGAGCAAGGTCAGAATTTTAACTGTCCTCAGTATTTCTGTGTTCGTGTTCCTGTATTGCTTGGAATACCTCGAAAATACAATAGGTGCAAGTGGCGAACAATACTTCGGTTGGGACGATTTGTTTAAAAGAAATTGTGAAAGAAGGAAACTCCCATTGCAGCTACTTGGGTTCAAATCCCGTCGCAGCAATTATTATTTTTTCTGAGTGGGAATATAATGTGTATGTAATTGGTGTTGTATTATATCATTTCTTTATTATTATTATTATTATTATTATTATTATTATTATTATTATTATTATTATTACCACAGAAGCAAAGAAAATTTAACATAGTCAAAGGTATTCATAGGAACAGAAAAGATATAGAGTATGTAAGATGTTTCTTAGGTTTACACATGAACATATTAATATTACGTTTGTGGATTTACAAATAGAATTATCACTTTATGACAACAAGAAATGGATTATAAAGATTTGTTAGCTGATAAAAGTAATGCATTTTGTTTCGCCCTTCTTCTAGGTAGAAAGGTGATGTGACATCTTTAATAGAATGAATGATTTATTCATCAATTCTTGTCCAAACACGTTACTTGCCAGAGGGTTACGAATGAAGTTAATACGGATGATGTAATTTTGTGTTGTTGGCATTTCACCTGTAAAGGAAGTTGTCTCAACTCTTAGATCCAGAGATGTTGAATATTTTTTATATTCCTATACATCAGAAGTATCAGTTTTGTGGATTATGAAAATTTACTCAATTGTCACACCTTGGATCGAACTCGCGCCCCAACATTACGAAACTAACGCTTAAGACACTACTCTCTGTACTGTGACTGTAATGGCAGATCTCTGCTCTCACACTTTGCCATCAATTCCTGAGACAAAGATAAGAAAATAAACTAGTAGTTATGTTAGATAATCATAGCACACACTATTTCTACACGTGTTGATATAATTCGGAGGATGTGACAATAATTTCTATTGTCTTTTCTTCTTTGGAAACAAGAAGGTAAACAAAAATTGCAGTGATGGGCACGAGCGAGTTTTCACTCAAACTCGACTATACTCAAAACATACATCTTTGAGTTCGACTTGAGAACTCAACTCGAAAAAGTTCCTCCAACTTGACTCGAATTTGACTCGAGTTTCGATTCGAGTCGAGTCAAAACGAAGAAAATCGAGCCAAATGCTGTGTGCATTTTCAACTACTTTCTTGAAGGATCCTATATAAACAATATAATTATTATCAATGATGCTACTACTACTACCACTACTACTTCTACTTATTATTATTATTAATTGTAATGTGGATCCGTATAGTAAAACTGAAAGTTTATTTTATTGAAAAAGTGTTACGAAAATTGAAAAAAATGATTGGGCAAGGTTTGAAAGTATTTTCATTACTAAAATGTTGTCCAATAAGATCAATAAGATCACAGGATACCTGAAATTCTTGGAATCTCCCGCACACCAAGGTCTCCGGGCTCGTTAGTTATTCCTCTGGGCCCGTTCCATACACGACAAATTAATTAAGGGGACCATATTGACAAATCTTACAATACTATACGAATATATATTATTTCTAGTGCTCCTAATAGTAGACTTTTTTTTTACTGAAATGGACCCACGACTCATTATTGTTTTATTAACGTTTAGTGTGCTGTTCTGTTTATGTAATGTAGTAAACCTGTTTGATGATTCACTTATAATTTCATTTTAGCATCGTATATGGAGTAAGACAATTTTGTCTTAAAATGACAACCCCTTGAACGGCGGTGAGCTTCCCTGAGAGGTCAGTGGCCCCCCCTGTCCCCACAAGTTACGGCCCGTCCTCGTGCCAATCATTATTGATAATTAGAAGGTATTGTTTACGTAATTGATTTTGAAATTCTGTTATTATTATTATTATTATTATTATTATTATTATTATTATTATTATTATTATTATTATTATTATATTATTATTATATTACACAGGTCGATAAATTTTCACTTTTCTTGTAGGCACTGCATAAAAATATGATTTTCTGAATAAATCGAGCACGCTTATCACGAAAATGGAGTCCATACTTCACGTGAGTTTTTTTTAGAATCATCATCATCATTTTAATCTATAACCAGCGGAGTCGGAAAGCTATTGCATGAAGATGGAGGCAGTATGAAAAAGTTACATGGTTATAAATACAACATGAGGTGCATATAATCTTCCCAGAAGGAGATTTATATACAGAATAGTGACTATACTATGCATAAACGGATTTATGAGGGCATAGGGGTTATTCCCCTCAGCCATTTCGGAATGACATAATATAGTATTAATGTTAAACAAGTACTTGCTAGCAGCAGGGAAAGTAGTAGGGAAAGCTACTTTCCCTGCCACCCTTCAAGGAATTGCCTCCCCCATGCTCTCTGATGTCCCCCTGGGTGTATCTCCAAAATCTGCCCAAGATATTATGCAATATATACAGTAAGAAGTTTCAAACTTACCAGACGGAGGTATTACATCGATTGACGTTTGCCTCTTAATGAAAGACTGATACTCTTGCTCTTGTGTGTGACTTATCCTTCACGTGTGATGCACCAGCAGTAGTCAGACATGTTGATTCCCCAATGTCCTTGATAACGACGTTCCAGAGATTTAAGTTCCTGATGGAACCGTTCACAATGTTCCTCAGATGGGTCAGCCAAATTGTCCGGAAAATGGTCTAGATGTGACATTAGAAAATGTAGTTTAAGGCTCACTAATTCTTTAAAATTCTGTAACTTATCTTCCACTATCTCCTTATATTGAGGGTGATTATTATGACCAAGGAAATGTAGCACAACATTTTTAAAATTTCCCAGAGCTTGCTTTTCTATTTCCGACATTGTACTTTCGAAGCGTTCGTCAGACATCAACTTAGATATATCGGGTCCAATAAATATGCCTTCCTTCAATTTTGCAGCTGACAGAATTGGGAATTGACTACACAGATATTGGAAGCACTCTCCTCTTTTATCCAATGCTTTCGCAAACTGTTTCATATGTCCTAGTTTTATGTGTAGTGAAGGCAATTGGGACCATCAAATGCTCATTCACGACGTTCTTTTCCCTCTTAGATCACTCTCTTCTACTCCAATGCTCATCATGCGCTCTACTGTTCCACTCACACAGATCGCATGGCATCCTTGTGTACACTGTTTGCTGGCACTGATCACCTTGCTATCACCAAATACAAGCCAAAGGTGTTCTTCATACTTCACGTTTTCAAGTAGTTTCATGCTACGGTATGACTCTTTTAAATTTACGGAATACGCAATTGGAATTGATGCTAATTGGTTCCGAATATGTAGCTGTATCGCCTTCAAACTCCTCTTTGAGGAATCTATAAATAACCTCCATTTCTTACTATCATACGTTTGAACACCCATTTCGTTCAACAGTCTGACGATGTCCTTGCAAAACACCATTGAAGCTCTTTCATGAAAAAAGTCTCTACAGTCTTTATCACGATTTCGGTACAATGAATAAGATGTCTCAGTAAATTCTTTTCCACTGAGACGTGAGCCTAGAAGTTGTGCTGCATCTTTCGAGAGTCCTAACTCTTTCATCAAATTATTTAGTTCTGCTTGATTAAGACGTTTCGTGTTGCTGTCACTACCACCTACGGAAACGTCAGAATCACGACTTTCAAAACTTACACCCGGTTCAGAAAGTTCCCGTGTATCCATTGACTTTGGTGGAGAGGGGATTGGAAGCCCTGGACCATGAGGCACAGATCTATTCGCTGATTCTAAGTTCGGATAAACGATTATGTTCATGTTTTTCTTGTTGAATCCCATTACGCTGGTCATAAAGAAGTAATAGTCACCCACATGGTTTTTGTGCACACGCTATACCATGGGAATAGCAAAATTCAATCTTTTCAATTTACTTGCACTCCACTTCTGTAATTACTCCACGCATGTATGACAGACGATGTGTGGAGCAAACGACTTCCGAGCTCCGAGCTTCATTCCAAAATAAGCAAAATATGCTTTTCGAAGAAATGCCGATATTGGCGGCGTCTTGAACTTATCACATAAACTCCACATATGTAACAAAATGTGTCAGGGCTATTACGACACTATCATCCTGACATTTTACAAACAGTACTTAGAAACGAAAAACATTTCTAGATAAACGAAAAACACCTCTGGGAATCAGTAACACAAGCACTTTCTTCCCGCCCTCATACACACTACATTGCTCAGATCCCAGTCGATAACACAGCAATAACAGTGTTCAGTGGTAGTTTCCTCCTTTCCGTCCCCTCCCTAGACATAAGCGATGTTTCCACATTCAAAAAATGAAACTCTATAAAGTCGATGTATAAGAGACTTATCTACAAAAACACAGCTCTTGTGCACTGCTTACACACGGGTTTTTTGCATGATTTACACGTCCTTTTTGTTTTGTTTCCAGAATATTTGCGTTTCTCTTGACCCCTTTTGCGCAACTCTTCACGTTTTTCGTCTTGTTGACTAGGAATATTTGAACCTTCTGGTACTGCCGTCCTCAGACGGGCATAGTTTTGAGACAGCTCTTCTCCAAGCTTCAAAAGAAAGTCTCGTCTTGCAATATGATACTTTGGCACAGACCTAAAAAAAGAATCCAGGAATTTATGCCTGCAATATCAAGTAGGTTGTAAAATGTGTATACTGGCCAGCGTCGCGACGGGCTTTGTGTACTTTCTCGTCATTTGGCCGACACTGTACTTTGCTTCGTTGTAGAACAAAACTGTCTCGGGCTTGCTCTTTTCATGTGTGTGTATAGCCACATCTGGATGCATGCTGCTCAAATTTAAGAATTTTCATTTTGGTTTAGCGTCTTCAACCTCTTCTCTCCCCTCCCTAAACAGTTTGTGCCACTCAAACACACTCGATCTTCCAATGGTGTTATCATTGTACGCCGTCTTGATCATTTCATGATTCTTTTTCATAGTTTTACTGAGCTTCACGCAAAATTTGATTGCGTAACACTGTTCCAAAGATTGGCCATGGCGCAGCGTGACGAGGGTCACTCGCAGAGGTTACGATTACGAGCGATCATTGCCCTGCTATGGCTAGCAGCCGACTGGCGCTGCTTCCTGTCTTTCCTTAGACCCACCTCAACCAACTACAGGTGGAGTAATCGCCGTCAGTCTGTAAAAAAAGAATAAAATCATTCCTACTACGTTAAGGACTGATCCTGTAAGTATGTGTCCAATGCCGTGCCGTGAAAAATCAGGACCCGAGGCAAGAGCATACGGCAGCGTGTCCATGGATATGAGTTGCCAATTTAAAATTGACTTCTCTGCACTATTCCTTCTGCATAATACTTTACTTTTTTATCTTGACTGAAATCAAAAAGTTTCAGCATTATTACACTGGAATCTTAAAAGTGTGTAATTACTGCATTCGCTGCAGCTCAATTTTCCTCCTGCGAGAACAGCAATGCCTTATCAGGGTGGAAAAAAATAATGATTTTTTTAAAAAATCATTTTTGTTGATTTTTCTGATTTAAATCGATTTTTTTTATTTAAATCAAATCTTTCTCCTAGTAAATTACAAGTCGCAAACTGAATAAAAAGCATTTGGAATTAGTATTAAATGGTAATTAAGCCATTTAAGTGAAAGTATTAGGGTTGAATTTTGAATTAATCCCCAATTGTTAACCTATATCAATCCCAAACAATGTTTCTTAACCCTTTTAAATTACGGCTTTTTTAAAGGTAAATTATAGACTTTCAGTCAAGCAGCTACATCATCATCCCTATTTATCCTAGGATCATGGTTCATACTTCATCTCTTCAGAATAAAACAGCCTTTAAAACGGTAACATTCACATTTCCTTACCGTGACAGTGAAGCGGGAAATTTTGAGAGGAAAAGGGATTTTCTGTGTTTTTTGAAAAATGTGATCCCCTCTGGACTCCTTTGTGTTGTTAATGCATACATCTCAAAATCAACTGGGAAATTCTAAGGGATGTACTAAATGTGTATATAAAATTTCAAGCTATCTTGAATAGTAAGGGCGGGGAAAATATTTAACAATGAGGCTAACAATATAACCACAATGTCTAAGATATACCCCGCAAGTAACAAAAAATTTCCTCAGACATCCCTATTTATCCGGTCATGATTCGTACATTCTCCTCTTCAGAATAAAAGAGTTATTCAATCGCACCAATCAAATGTCTCCATCGTGTATCTGGGGCGGAAAAATCACAAAAAACTGATTTTCTGTTAAAAATATCCTTTTTAACTTTTTAGCCCTCTGGACCATCCCCCTATTTTAAGGTAGAGATCTAGAACACTGAAAAATACTAAGGGGTGCATTGAATAAATGTGCAAAATTTCAATCTTCTAGGGGCAAAAGTAAGCCTACGAAAAATAATATTCCTCAAATACCCAGATTCCCGTATAAAACAGAATCTCAGGTAACAAATTCCTGAAACATCCCTATTTATCCTAGGATCACGATTCGTACATCATTCTCTTCAGAATAGAACAGCCATTCAAACGTGAATCTCCATCTGAATCGCGAAAAAAGCTTTTTTACATTTTCCCCTCTGGACCCCCTGTCTCCATGCAGAATCTGAAAACATCTGGAAAATGCTAAGAGGTACACTGAACGAGTGTGCAAATTTCAGTCTTCTGAATGCTAAATGTAAGCCCGCCAAAAAAAGGCATAAGAAAAAATATCTTTTTAAATTGATGACGTCATCACACACTATGTCCCGACGCAGATAGCCGTGAAAGCATATGTAACATGTTCTATAATGCCTCCAGTCTTGAAAAAACGAAGTAAAAAGGTTTATTGGTACTTTTTAAATCAAATAATGGAAGATTTGATTTTCAATAGAATAAAAATAGGTAATATAATTTAAAAGGTTAAGCATTAAGTAAAAAGTATAGCAACGTTTATCAAAATGACACATTTTTTCACAAAAGCTACTGATATTTGGCAGGGGCATATTCCTAAAAAAACAAAAAATGGAATTAGCTTGAGGCACGAAATACATAAATTTCGCCTAAAGTTATAAATCTTTAAAAAAATCGGAGACGGAATAGGACCCCTCTAAATACGCCCTATTATCTGGGAACAAACAAGCTAAAGCGCACACGAAAGAATTTTCGTCTTAAATGTCGATGGTGATTTCTCCGTTGAAATAGTTAACGCTTTAAAAAGCCAAACCCATTGTTACAAAGAGAAGAAAGCAGGATTGTTCTGTTACCCGTTCAAAACGGGATTTTCCCTAATCATCCAGTGCATGACACTTCTTTTGATATTATTCTGTACATACTGTACATTTGAGTCTCCCATAACCGAAATTACAGAACAGAAACGGGATTTTAGTTTTTTTTCACTTTAAATTATTTTATTTCGGAATTTGATTTAAATCAATGATTTTTTATTTAAAAAATCAAGTGATTTAAATCTTGATTTAAATTGTGATTTAAATCAGACTGATTTAAATCAATCCACCCTGTGCCTTAGAGAAGTGGCTTAAGCGTTATTTTCATAATGTTGGGGAGGCAAGTTCGATTCCGACTTTGGCAATTCTGGAAATTTTTATAGTCTACAGAATTGGTATTCTTATGTATACTAACATGAAAAATATCCAATTTCTCTGGGGCAAACTCCTCTACAGGTGAAATGCCAACAACAGCAAATTACGTCATTCGTATCAAGCTTCGTACCTGTCTGGCAAGTGTTTGGACAGTGTTTGGAAAATAATTGATGAACACATAAGGTCTAAACACGTCCCTACTGCTCTAGTATTGGCCAAAAATGAGTTCCAAGGAAAAAATACTAATTATCACGACGGGATTTGAACCAAGAAGCTGCAATGGTAGTTTCCTAATTTCAATTTTTTAAAAACAAATCCCCCAATTGTTCGCCAATGGCACCTCTCGTAGTGTCGACATATTCCAAACACTACAGTAACACGAACACCAAAATACTGAGAAAATTTAAAATTCCGACCTTGCTCTTCAGAGAAATTCGAACCCATAGTATATTGCGTCTCATGATCAGAAGACTAATGATCATGTGGCCTCAATTTGCCAGAAAGTCCCTATAGGTATATAAGAAAATAAACTAGTAGTGATGGAATATAAACATAGAACTCACTGTTTCTAGACGTGTTTTTACAACTTAAGGAATGGGTAAATAATTTCTTTCGCATTTTCTTCTTTGGAAATTAGAAATTATACTTAAGACTGAACGTAATGTAAATCCTGACCATCCCTGCAACTGATGACCAGCGCCGTAATTTAGATTCTTTTCTAGGGGGACTTTGACATGGGAGACCCGGGTTCAATTCTCGGCGTGAGCTCATGTTGTTAGGATTCCACATTAATCAGTAGGGCTACGTCTCATATAGCCTCGCTGCTGAATGCGACGTTAAACTTAAAATCAACTCAACTCTTTTCTGGAGGGATCAATCATTAATAAGTTTGTATGAGCCTCTAGAAAAAGATGATTTTTAATTATTGGGACCCCTTTCTCCAAATTTCTCTTAATCTTTATAGGCCCACTGGAGCTTGTGGGCCCTCCCGCACGGCAAAGTGTGCGGTTCTATTTGTTACTCTCTGGTCCCATTCCATACATTGCAAAATTATTAAGCGGGAAATATTGATAAATCTCAAAGCCATATGAAGAAATATTACTCAAATAGGTCCACGACTCATTTTTGTTCTATTTACATTTTTGTGCTGTTTTTATGTAATGTAGCGACCCTTTTTGACGCTTCGTTTCTAATTTCATGTTCGTATCGTATATGGAGTAAGAAAATTTTGTCTGAAAATGTGCCCCTCGAATAGCGGGGAGCTTCTCTTGGGGACAGTCGCTCAACTTGAAGAACATTTCGTGATACTTTTTTCATTGAGCAACGTGTATATAACTTGTTTTTGAGTTAAAAAAGGAAACCTCGAGTAAGTCGTTAAGACACTCACACAAGTTGCTTATATTTTCTTATTTGTATATTTTTCGTTATATTTGAGTATCTTGTTTATATTTTTCCACGAAACGATTTTAACTAGTTATTAGTTTTGGTGGAAGGTTAAGTGGCATAGCAGGTGAGTGCTTAGCACATTCAACTTCTGTTCGCTGCATCCGGGTTCGAATCCCTGCGAGGCTGAAACTTTTTCAGGTGTTCCCGCTTCAATTCCAATTTCAATGCATACTCAGTGCGATAAGCAAGATCTTTTCCCTAGAAAAAAAATGTTGGAGTGAGGAGAATGGGGCAGGTCTCTCAATGGAGGCGATTGTTTTCAAAGTCATTTCCAGCAGTTGTTCTAGATTTGATATTTTCAGGTACTTTCAAGCATCTTCTGATTCATATGTGATCAGTATTTTTATTTCTTTGAATATAAGTATATAATGAAAAAATACATTACATACACAGCTATATTGAGATTGACATATGATGTTCATTGGTCAACACGCTCTGAACCAGAGAGAGAATGGAGAAATGTTTCGTGTGTCATCTACTCACAATTTTACTTGCATAAAGACTTGACGCAGTGCTACCAACTGCTTTCAGTGCCAAGAAAAGTTACGTATAAGCTGCGTTGCATCTTTCTAGGCTTTCTCACAACCGCAAATGACCTGGACTCCAAGTAATGGAATTAGAGCGCTTACTGGGGAATTACTTTTGTGGCTTTCTGGATAAATTAATCAGAAAAGACTTCAGAAGTAAAATGGAGCCCTGAACAGTTAAATTCTTCAGTGAAAACAAACTGAAAACTAAAATACAGAATACTGCACAGTAGACGCTATGTTAGTGAACATAGGTAGTTTTGGGCAGGAGGGGCATCAAAGTGAATTTATTTTAGGTGTTGTGAATCCTCAAAATTTAATAGCCAATTACCAAAACCATCAAGATCAACCCATCTGCAGGAATTATTGCACCCGGATAAGAGAACAATACTCAGCTTCGAGGATCCTCTAGAGAACATAAGAAAACAGGAGAAATGTCTCAAAAGAAGAATGATCAACCCTTGTGAACCTGGCCGCCACCTTTTGGTACAAACGATTTCTGCATATCAATAAAAAGTACTTCGTTTGTAGCGGTTTAAATCGCAAATATTTTTGTTTGTACTGTCCTGCAGTATGAGAAATTAAGAAAACAAATTGCAAGTTCACGCAGCCCCCTTACAGTGTCCTAGGATCGATTTAATTGGCTCATTTGAAAGGTTTTCGTTTGTACCGGATTGTACCGTAGTTTGTTGTTTGTACCGTACTGGATTATGAAAAAAATAACGAAACAAAATGGGGCCCATATCAAGCAGGCCCCCAAATCACGACTTAATACACCGGGTACACATGACTTTTGTATGTCATATGAAAGTACTTGGTTAGTACCGGATGGTATCACAATTGGTTTTAACTATAATTGATTATGAAAAATTAAGAAAACAAAATTGGGGGATGTGTAAATCTGGTTGAGGACGAGCTGGCCCAGACAACACAATTTCTTTACAATTCGAGTGAAAACTTGACCAAAAATTTGTAACAATTATGTACTAATTTGTACCACCAAAATCCAATTAAAACCATCACCAATACCTAGAAATTTGAATTCTTGAATCCGGGTCAAGCTGTCATGCATAACTTATTTTTCGTTCGAATAGTAATCAAAATATTATCAAAAATTGGTTGTCAATATTTACCAACTTGTAGTACCAAAATTTGAATATGTACAAACACCAATTTCGAGAAATATGGATTTATGTTGGCGGGTTAGACTGGCCCGCATAACTTATTTCTCATTAAAATTGAAATCAAAACGGCACCAATCATTATTATCCTATATGTACAAATTTGTACCGCCGAAATTAAAATTTGTACCCTCATCAATTTCGAAAAGATTGGATTTTTGATAACCGGTGGAGCAGAGCCGCACAACTCTTTTTCTTTCCAATTGGAATAAAAATTGCACCATAAATTGATATCCCATACTTACCAATATGTATAACCAAATTAGAATTTGTACTTTCAGTAATTTCGATAATTTTGAGTTTTCGATGACGGGTCAAACTGTATTGCACAATTTGTTTGTCTTTCAGATTCGAATCAAAACGGTAGCAAAAAATTGTATTAAACATGTGTCAACTTGTACCACCAAAATTAGAATTTGTATACCTTACTTATTTTTACAAAATTTGAATTTTATTTAGGACCAGTTTCACGTCAAAATGGTCTACACAACATATATTCTTTTCCAATTAGATGAAAACGGTATTAAACTTTGTAAACAATATGTACCAACAATATGACGTACACCAAAACTATGATTTGCACCCTCAGCAATTTCGCGAGGATTAATTTTTAAGGGCGAGTCAAGTAGGCTTGCACAACACTTTTTCTTCCCAATTCAAATCAGAACAGTACGATAATTTTGTACCCAATGTGTACAAATTTGTAACACAAAAAAATTAGAAAATGAAATGAAATGAAATCTTTAAGTTTTACGTCCCACGGTTATGCCGGTTAGGCTAAAGGAGACGATGATGATGAGAGATGAGTGAAATGGTGGAATGAAGAAAGTGGGAGGAAACGGGAGAACCCCGAGAAGACCCACGAGCACGATGTTTGTCCACCACAAAGTTCACTTGGCGGGGGCTGGGATCGAACCCGGGACCCCAAGCACCAGAGGTGAACGCTCTACCACTGAGCCACCGCGCCCCCCACAAAAAATTAGAATTTGTATCCCAAGAAAGTTCGTAAGTGTGGAAAGTCATATCAGAAAGTATTTTGTTGGCAGGTCAAACTTGCCCACACAACTTATTTTTCTTTCCAATTTGAATCAAAATTGTTCAAAAATGTGTACCCGATATGTACAACTTTTGCCACAAAAAATAGAATTTCTAGCCCCACCAATTTCAAGGAACTTTATGGCGGGTCAAATTGACCCACAAACACTTTCTTCTCAATTTGAACCGAAAACCTCACAAAACTTTGTACCCATTATGTACCAATTTGAACTACCAAAATAAGAATTTGTACCTTCATCAATTCCAGAAATTTGATATTTTGTTAGGAGGTCATGCTGGCGAGCACGAAGCATTTTTCTTGACAATTCGAATCAAAACTGCACTAAAACAAATTGTACCCAATATGCAAGAGCTTGTATCACCTAAACTAGATTTTGTGCACCAACCAATTTCAAGAAATATGAATTTAGTGGCAGGTCAAACTCTCCGGCCAACTTATTTTTGTTTCAAATTCGAATTAAAAGTGCACCAAAAATTTGAACCCAATATGTACCAGTTTCTACCGCCGCAATTAGAATTTGTACTGCAAATAGTTTCGAGAAGATATAATTTCTGGTGGCGGGTAAAACTGGCCCGCATAACTTATTTTTCTTTGCAATTCGAATGAAAACGGTACCAATAATGTGTACTCGATATGTATCAATTTCTACCACCAAAATCAGAAATTGTACCCTCAACGATTTCGAGAAATTTGAATTTTCAATGCTGGAGCCAACTTAACGCCGAAACTTGGCTTACGCAACACATTTGGTTTACGATTTCGGATTTAAATGTTATCAAAAATTTGTGCCAACTAAGTACCAGTTTGTACTCACAAAATTAGAATTTCCAACAATACCAGTTTGTAGAAATTTCATTTTTCATTGCAATCTGCCTGGGGACGGCAATCCATTTTTGTATTGAATCAAAATGGTATTCGATTCGAACGAGAACGTGTAACCAAATTTCCCTGCAATTCATAAAAACGGAACGGAAAATTTGCTTATAACTTGCATGAGGAAAATCATGTACGAATAAAGATTAGAAATTGTTATTCAACGAACGGCCAATTCATCACCACGTCAAATCTTCCTGGCCAAGGGTTGATTCAGAATTCATTTCAAAATGGTCCAATTTTTTTAGACAATTTGTAACAAAAAATATTATATTGCGCTCGCACCAATTCAATCAATTTGAAATGCTTACTAAAATATGTGGATTTATTTGATCTCAAGGTAAACAATATAATCGTATTTTTTTAAAAAAAATGACATCACCACTTGGTAAAAGAAATTTTTGACTAAATTTCCATTAAACATTTCAACTCTGGAGTATATTATTGATGGCAATTAAATTTCTAAAAATTTGTATAAGCAAAATTGGAACGTACACTCTGTTATCAAAACGGAGATATGAGTGGATGGAGACGATTTCACAGAAAAGATTATCTGAATGAGTTTGTGCATGATCACAAATGGTTGGAGAAAAAAAACATCCATAAATATTTTAGAGTCTTCAACATATGTAGATTTTTGACTCTCTCTCTCTCTCTGAACCAAGTTGTACAAATACCAATGCTATCTAGTTAATCTACCGGCAACCCAACAAGTTGTTTTCTGATAATGCTTTCCTTTATACCTTTTAACATTTGGCACACCGGAGAAAAGAATTAAAATAATTTTTTCTTCGGTGCTTATAGATGGCACAAACTGATATCTATTTGGCGCAAATTTGTGGTAATTTTTGGATTCGAATTGGCAAAAGAAATGCATTGCGCAAGCCAAGTTTCGACGTCAAGTTGGCTCGAGCATTGAGAATTGAAATTTCTGAAAATTGGTAGTTGCACAAATTCTAATTTTTGTGGTACAAATTGATACATATTAAGTACGTATTTTAGATACCGTTTCGATTGAAAAAAATAAGTTGTGACGACCAGCTTGACGTCGCTACCAAAAATTCAAATTTCTCGAAATAAGTGGGGATACAAATTTAATTTTGTTGATACAAATTGGTACATATTGAGTACAGATTTTTGATACTGTATTGATTCGAATTGGAAAGAAAAACTAGTTGTGGAGGCCAGCTAGAACCGAAAACAAAAATTAAAATTTCTCGATATTGGTGAGGGTACAGATTCTAATTTTGGTGGTACAAATTGGTACATATTCGGTACAAATATTTGGTACCGTTTTGATTCTAATTCGAAAGAAAATGTGTTGTCTAGGCCAGCTTGTCATCAATCTGGCCAGCCATCAAAATTCTAATTTCTCGAAATTAGTGGAGGTAGATATTCTAATTTTGTTGATACAAATTGACACATATAGAGTACAAATTTTTGGTCCCGTTTTGATTCGAATTGTAAATAAAAATAAGTCTTGCGGGTAAGTTCGACCGCCATCAAAAATTCACAATTCTCAAAATTGGTGGGAGTACAAAATCTAAATTTTGTGGTACAAATTGCATACAAATTTTTTGTACCGTTTTGATCTGAATTGGAAAGAAAAAGAAGTTGCGCGGGTCAGCGTGACCCATAAAACATTTAAATTTGTAGTAATTGGTGGGAGTAAAAATTCTTACAAACGTTTGGTACAGTCTTCATTCGAATTGAATAGAAAAAAATGTGTGTGCCTGTTTGACTTGCCATCAAAAATTAAAATTTCTTGCAGTTCATGGGGGATCAATTTGTTTATTTCGTAATACAAATTAGTACATATTGAGCACAGATATTTTGTGCCGTTTCGATTCAAATTCGAAGGAAACATAAATTGTGCGGGCCAGTTTGATCCGCCAATAAAAATGCATATTTTTTTCGAAATTGGTAGTAGTATAAATTTTAATTTTGGTGCTACAAATTGGTATATGTTGGGTACAAATTTTGGTACCGGTTTAATTGGAATTGAGAAGAAAAATGGGTTGTGCTGTACAGATTGACTTCCCAACAAAAGTTAATTTTCTCAAAAAATATTTGGGGTAAAATTTCAATTTTTTTTATACAGATTGCTGCATATTGGGTAAAAGTTTTTGTTTAGCTTTTGGCTGGAATTGGAAAGGAAAATAAGTTGTTAAGCTTGACGCGCCATTAAAAATTCATACTTCTCGGAATTTGTGGGGGTAGAAATTTTCATTTTACTGGTAAAAGTTGCTATATATTGGGTACAAATTTTTGGTTCGAATTGGAAAGAAAAAGAAGTGCGTTCCAGTTTCACCTGCCAACAAAAATTCTTACGTCTACCACCTGGTAATGCTACAAATTATCATTTTGCTGGTACAAATAGGCATATATTGGGAACAAATTTTTGGTATCGTTTTCATTCGAATTGAAAAAAATGTTTTGTCGATCAGTTTGACCTGCCATCAAAAATTCAGATTTCTCGATATTGACGAAGGTACAAATTATCACTTTCATGCTATATATTGGGTACAAATTTTTCGTGAAGTTTGATTCGAATTGGAAAGGAAACTAAGATGTGCGTGCCAGGTTGACCTCCCATGACAAATTTAAATTTCTCGAAACTCATATGTATCGTTTGTTTTGAAACTTCATTTGAATGTTTGCTTGAATTGGCTCTCCAGTTTTTAATATAATCTACGACCGTACAAACGAAACAAAACTACGGTACAATCCAGTACAAATGAAAATCTTTCAAATGATCCAACCAAATCGTTTGTACAACGTTGGGGGGGGCAGGTTCACACAGCCCCCACTTTTGTTCTCTTAATTTTTCATAATCTATTATGGTTAAACTAAAACTCATTGTGGTACAATCCAGTACCAAGCAAGTACTTTCATATGACATATAAAAGTCATGTGTACCCGATGTATTAAGTCGTGATTTGGGAGCCTGCGTGATCTGGGCCCCCATTTTGTTTCGTAAATTTTTCATAATACTGGAGGTGCAAATGAGACAAAACTACGGTACGGGGATCAGGTTCTCACAGGCCCCCCATTTTTGTGTTCTTAATTTTTCTTGATGTATTATGGTTAAATTAAGACTCATTGTGGTACAATCCAGTACTAACCAGGTACTTTCATATGACATACAAAATGCCATGTGTACCCGGTGTATTAAGTCGTGATTTGGGGGCTTGCGTGATCTGGGCCCACATTTTGTTTCGTTAATTTCTCATAATCCAGGACGGTACAAACGAAACAAGCTACGGTTCAATACTGTACAAACGAAAATCTTTCAAATGAGCCAACTAAATATTTTGTAAAACGAGGTGGAGGGCTAGGTTCACACAGCCCCCACTTTTGTTCTCTTAATTTTTCATAATCTATTATGGTTAAACTAAAACTCATTGTGGTACAATCCAGTACTAACCAAGTATTTTCATATGACAGACAAAAATCATGTGTACCCGGTGTATTAAGTCGTGATTTGGGGTCTGTGTGAACTGGGCTCCCATTTTGTTTCATTAGTTTTTTCATAATCCAGAAACGGACAAACGAAACAAATTACGGTACAATCCCGTACAAACGAAAATCTTTCAAATGAGCCAAATAAATCGATCGTAGGACATTGTGCAGGGCTGCCTGAACTTGCCCCCTTTGTTTTCTTAATTTATCATACTGTAGTACAGTAGAAACAAAACTATTTAAGGTACACACCAGTACAAACGAAGTACATTTTATGGATATGGGGAAATCGTTTCTACCGAGAGGTCGGGGGCCAGGTTCACAAGGGTGAATGATCAGCTTCAAGGAACCTGTGGAGAATGTAAGAAACAGTGCGAAAGCCAGTCTTGAAAAACATGAAACGGAATAATGACTTGTTGTGTGGAAAAAGCGATGGAAGTTACAATGATGATGCCATAGAGATGAATCAAGCAAAACAAATCCAATATCATTTTTGTGGTATCTGGTAGCGAAGTAAATGTGTAAAAGTGGGTGAAACTACACTTGTGATTATGTGTAAGATGCACAACAATGAAAGTGATTCTGTGTAGGAGTTTTAATAAATTTCAGATAAACTCGTGATATCACATGATTACCAACACATTATCACGAGTTTACCTAACATACCACAAGATTTCCTGAATTTCACTTACAAGAAAGGTTTTTCAAGTGTCACACTTCGATTTACTTGATACTCCTGGTGTGAACAAAATAATCAAAACTAGCACATACCTGTTTTCTATCGCCCAACGTGGGTGATGACGGGGTTTACACCCCCTAAAATGAGGTCACAGAGCAATATGACATATTTTAGCACGGCCATAACTACTAACGCACAATGGGAGTTTGCCTAAAACTCCTTAATTGAATAAAATAATCAAAAGAAGAACATAAGTATTTCTCTATATCGACCAACGTAGGGGATGAAGGGGTAAACATTCTCCTAAACTTTGAACATACGCATCTCTACACCTGTTAAGAAGACCAAAACAAGTTAGATAAATACATTGGCTAAAATTTGGTCACTTTATGTGAAACAATATTGACTGCCCGATTAAATGCTCAGAACCACGCTTTTGAGGCTTTAAATGAAGGGAGGTTATTCTCCTGATTTGCCAGGAGAGGCCGCCGCTGCAAATCTGCGTCATGCAGCGGTAAATGTACACCGACGGCGGTTAGAAATTTTTGAAATACGGCGAAGGACGCCTCACCTAATTGTCATTGCTTGTTTCACCTGAAGAGACTTGCTTTTCCCAACGGTAGGACTGGTTTCGGAACGTTACTTTCTTGTACTGTCTCATAACGGACTTTACGACAATCTCTTTCGTTTTTCACTCTTCCATAATTCAAGTGCGTTCCTCTGTTATTTCAAGTACACAGATTCACTAATCATAACAAAGGAATTCCCTGATGCCCTCCTTCGCACATATGTCTCGCTTCATCCACTTCTTCAGGGTCGGAGATGTTATTTGGTTCCATGACATTCTCAACCTCATGCAAATCAAAGTTTACAGTAACGTTTTCGTTGCATATTCACACGACTGTATCTACAGCATCAGTGATCAATTCCCGGAGGAAGTTTGAAAGATAAATTTCTACCCTGTTTGGAGCATGTTCTGGAATGTCTACAATAGCAAAATAGACTGCAAGTAGATGATAAGCATGCATTATATATGTATATATAGGGACGGATTTTTTGGGGGTGCAACGGAGCACATGCACCCCCTTCGTTGTGAATATACATTGTAGAAAGTTTGAAACTAGCAGTGAAAATAGCAATGCTATCCAAAAATTTCATGTCATATTTCTCTTTGGAACTTAAAAGAAAGCGGAGTTTTCCAAAAGCGATAGTTTAAGTCAATATTCT
The DNA here is from genome assembly GCF_964235325.1 of Thermobia domestica. Classification (NCBI taxonomy): domain Eukaryota; kingdom Metazoa; phylum Arthropoda; class Insecta; order Zygentoma; family Lepismatidae; genus Thermobia; species Thermobia domestica. The sequence continues at coordinate 265,082,514 of NC_137456.1, forward strand.
GATGATTGAAGAAAAGGAATTACCCAGAATAGACGCATACCATTTCCAGGGAAATTCATCATCCACCCCACAGATGCCTAAATCCATCTAAAACATTTATATTTAATTCAAATATACTGGTAGCTATTGGTGCACCCCAGTCAGATAATTCTGGATCCGGCCATATATATATCCTGTTCAGTGTACGTCATCAATGATACATTGAACATAAAGCAAGATTAACACATTGACAATTGTTCACTATAACTTATTGGCTCACTTGTACTTGAATATATTGCTTTGGTAGACGCTTTATTCTGGCGTGATTAACTTTTTATTAATACGAGATAATATTCCACTTGCAACACGTTTATCAAATATAAAACGAATTAAATTGAGTGTCCAATGCTATGGATTTTTCGTAAGTATAATTTAATTAATAGTATCGTGTGATGTAACCATGCTCTAACACTGAAATTTTTGCTTTTCAAAACAGGTACAAACAACAATTCAAACTGTAGTAACAAACTTCAATCTTATCTCTCACCTTGTAAAATATTTAGAAGTGATGCATCTATTCTTTTCTTAAATCTCTCCATATCAACATAGATTCATAGCACTTCTCACGTTGCACGCAGATGATGACAATATATGTAATGTACCTGCCATTTGCCAGACGTATGAACTACTATTACAAATATTTTCAAATTTAATGTTTCCTCCTCTACGAATTGTAAACGTGTCTAATAAATCGAAAGAGCACCATGCACGTTATGGACTTCCCTTCATATTGTCATATTGCCCAATGTTCGCAGTTTAGGAAGATCTTTAACCCCTTCAACCAATGCAAAAAAAAAAAGGAAATCCTACTTTTAATTCCTGTATTCACTCTAGGAAATTCAAGCAAATTCTCATTTTGCGTTGGTAGTTATGGCATTGCTAAAATGTGTCATATTGTCCTATGCTGGCACTTTGAGTGCTGTTTTCCCCCTTCATTTCCCAAGTTGGCCGACATGAAAAAAACAAACATGTATGTCGTACTTTTGATTCCATTGTAGACTCTAGGAGTTTCATTCAAATCGGAGTGTGACACTTGAAGAACCTTGCTTGCTAGTTCTATAGAAACTTTGATGTATACTTAACTTTTCTTATATGTTTCACTAGATGTTTCATGTATCCCAGAAAGTCGAACTCTTTTTTTTTGTCATTCATAAAATACGCATTACTTTTCATCACCTGCGGTCAATAAACAACTTTGTAAATTTATCACGAGTTTACCTGATTTAACCACATATAGTAATAGCAATATTTCCTGATATCTATTTTGACATTGCACATTCCTAGTGACATTGCACAATCCCCAACAAAAATTAGGATGTTGTATATTAGTCATACCCTTTTTTTTGACTCGGTAAAATTAGTCAAACATACGTATCAATCATCTTCGCACATTTACAGACTACATCATTCATACCGTAAATATAAACATGCTTTAATCTTTCAACCACAGAATACATTATTCATGCCGTGAATATAAACATGCTTTAATCTTTCAACTTATAGCAAAGTGCACAAATATTACACTGTTTCTATGAATAACTTTCAAATCTTAAGTGAGCATTGTTTTTTAACGGATAATATATTGTGTATTTAATAGAGAACATTCTCTTTGCACCAGACCCAGTGTTGACTAATGCAATTTCCGAGTTAAGTAACTCGGAATTATTACGAATTTTAGATTAGTATGCTCATTCAACCAAGTTTAGCTATATATTTAATTTCAATTTATAATTTATATTGAAGTACACTAAAGTAATAATTTTGCAATGGGATAATTAATTTTGCGTTTGTAGCAGACGTTAAAGTTAATCACATGAACTCACAACCTAGTTTTCCTTATCAAAATCAAATCTTGGTCTCGTGGGGTTACCTGATTTTCTAGGAAAATTTGTTCCTGTACATAGTCAGAAACCGTATATTAAATAGTACTTACTCATTTCATACATTTTTATCTCATAGAAATCTCCCATATAATTTTCGGAAAGATAAGTTAATAACGGACGAAGAAACACACCCATACATATTGATGACACTATTCCTCCAATCTGGAAAGATAATGAATATATATATATATATATATATATATATATATATATATATATATATATATATATTAGCGAGAGATAGAGAGAGATATTAAATCTGAGAGAGGTCGTAGAAATCAGTGAAATGTACACTTGAAGTGCTAACAAAAACTTAGATTTCGTTAAACGATATAAATCACACATGGAAATATATTGGGGGTCTTTTCTAGTAACTTTTGTAACACAAACTTCTGTTAATGAAGAAGTAAAAATAAATACTAGTATACACGAATGTGACAGCTTAAAGTCTCAACTGTGAAGTAATATATTGAACATGCGTTTAAGTATCTTACTCCCAGAAACAAATAGAACGTTGTTTTCCAAGTCACTTATTTGTTTGTTTTGAATACATGTCATTTTATATCAACCATTACCAACGAGACTGCGTGTATGGATCAAATGGTAAAATTTCGTTGGAAACCAATAAAAAATAAACAACGTTATAAGCTCGCTCTATTGAAATAACATCGCAACGAGAAAGTTTGGTAGCATTGAAGTACTATCAACAAATTCAATATGTCTCTCTATTACATTTATCTCACCTTGACAACGATTTCTCCATTTAATATTTCACTTTTATTATTTAATTTGTTGTCCTGGATGCCTATGTAACTTGTGCGTAAATGTAGGCCTGAAACTACACTTATCGCTTTTGCAAAACATGAAAGCGTTGCGAGAACATTTGAAAAATCTCACGTGTAGGACGGTTTTGAAACGAAACTAACATTAACGATGGGACACTGGATGTCTCCCCAGGTTCGGCAAGCAAATTGTTTGCTACACGATTCGGAGGCATTTACGATATTGGTGATGATCGTCTTTGGTTTGAGAAATATTGTGGAGTACTCAACCAGATGCGTACAGTCGTAGATAAATTAGTTTAATATACCTACCTTGTGAGCAGAGAAACGTCAACTAAATCTTGCAAATATAATACATCGTGTAATTTGTCGACGTAAACATTTCATATTTATTTGTGCGTTTTACAATATATATATATATATATATATATATATATATATATATATATATATATATTTGTGCTAAAAACAACTGCATGCTAAAATTAAATATCGTTATCCGTTTGTAAAGAGAAGTGATCTACTTAAAGGTAAAATTAAAGACAATGGGATAATTTTTTTAGAGATTCGCCTGCCCCCGGAAAGTATGCCAAACATATTTCTGACCCACAACAACCACCCTCTTTTGGAGGAAGCTTGTCTCTTGATTTGAGAAAAGACGACAATGATCTCGGACCTTTTGCCAAATTGTTCTTTAGTCGTTCGGGGTAGGCGAGTGAATACCATTGGCTACTTAGAATCTTACAAGACAGTGCACATCGAGGCCCATGAAATAATTATGAATACCATCGACTTCAATCTGGATATTTCATATTCTCCTTTGGGAGCGAAGCTGTATTCGTTTGACTTTTATAGGCAATAGTTATAGAACTAATAACGAAAATTGTTTACTTCTACGGAAATGGTTGATCGCTCTACGCAGTTACATTTCAATCAGAACATAAAATTAAATTTGTATTAAGGTGTGCAGTACATTTTTCAGAAGCTGTTAAAGATATATAAAATCCGAAGGAAAGTGAGAATAAAGATTCAGTAATACACATATTGTAGTTAATTTTCCTTCCTTCAACGTTAAACGTTTTTGTGTGAGTGAGTTTGTGTATCTGTGTCTGACTGTTATTGTATACATATATAATGATTGCTTATTTAAAACAATTACAAAATAATGACAGATCTAGAAACAGACCTGCAGCAAACAGGTTCGATCCCTAATCCTGTGAGTTCTTGGAGTATTTTCATGCTTGTGGTTTTGCTTGGTGATCTTATTCATCCCTTCTGTTTCCGATTTCACTAATTAATACATCTTCACTCACTTTGAACAACCAAACAAGTACATTGGCATCACATAGTAAAAACCTGGGTTTTAAAACTAAAAGATTTCAGGCTGAAATTCCGTATTCAGAATTCTTGAACACACACACACGTTTATATCTAATTTATGTAACTACATATTCCCACTTTCTGGTCTTTTCCTTTGGTTTCTCCTAAGTGCTTAGCGTTCTCTCATGTCGTATGGAAAACTAAGATCCGATGCTTGGTTCCAAAGTATGGTTCTTGTTTTACTTTAAATTTTAATCCTAGAAAAGAATCTACATTTTATTAACACCGCGTTCAACACAAAATTAATCATTTCCCTTTTCTTAGAAAATATCATTTGCAAATATTAAGCTGATCTGTCAATAACATCTACTTCAGTTAACAAATAATAATGGTAATTTGTATTGCATTTCATTTATAAAGAGACAACTATTTCTGGAACAGCTGAAAGCAATAATCCATGTAATGTTTTTAACGTGACATCCTTGTCCGCATCCCACTATTATACTGTTTTGGCCAAACAACATATTTCTTCTCTTTTAGGAGAGATTCGTGGAAACACACATCAACAGCAGCGCGAGTAGTGTCACACTTGAAATACAAAGACTATTGGAAATCCAATTGACCTTCTGTGTAATTGCGACGTCAGGCAGAAAACTTCTTGAATTGGATATTTTATCCAATTACGGAAAACGTATTAGCGATGACGACTTAAAATATGTACGTTTTAACATTGTCAGTTATCAGAACAGAGAAAAGAATTATCTGTGTTATTTTGTGTAGCCTTTGCTTTTTTATTACTTGAAGCTGATTAAGCTTTAGACATATCTGTTCTCTTTTCCTTCTGCCAACGAAGTGTTGAACTCACTGTTTAAGAGAACAAAAAAGACTGATTTTGTCCTAGTTGCATTATTGTGTAAAGATACAATGCAAAGGAGCGGAATCAAGTTTCCTACTTCACCTTGAATTATTTGGTTGTTATTTTTCAGTTGTGGCCTAACCCTAGATACTTTCCATCTTCAATTTCTTCCGTAGCTACTTGCGAGAATCCTCAGTGACTCATAATGTTTCAGAACCTCTTATCTTTCTTATTTCCTTCTACAATATCTCTATTCTGCCACATGTCAATAACGAAAGGGGCAAAGGGCCATTGAATACAATGGCATACCTGCAACGAATGACCAAGTTGATCAGGGGATATTTTTCACAAGATATTTAGAACAAAATGATATCTACACAGTGATATTAACTCCTATGGCATGTCAACAAAGAGAAACGCGTTTCACATGTTTGATCACAATAATGAGACGGGCTCTTTGCATATTTAGACACTACCTGCTACCGAATTTATTTTGCTTATAATGCCTCCTTCATACTCACCCAGAAAATCTTATGAGGGACATAAGATATTGGACGTGGAAAGAACAAGATAATTTCCAGTAAAGAATGTAAACGTTGTAGAATTAAAATTAATTTATTGGAATGTGGAATGATTAACTAATGTACGTCAAGAGTTGAATAAATAGCTTGTTTTCGTTGACGAATTAAAACTTACAAAATACTATATGAACTACTCCAAGGAATGAAACAAGCTCTGAAACAAACGATCATATAGACATATACCTCAAGTACAGAGCACGATGATGTAGATATAGAGCATATATATGAAACTTTTGGATATGTCATGCAAACCTAAACTTAAAAGAAAAAGTTATTTTGATAGTAGATTAAAATGCAAACATAGGAAAATACAACGAAGGGGAAGCATTAATAAATTTGAAGGACGAAATGATTAAGAAAAAGGAAAAGTATTATATAATTTTTCAACGATGAACGAAATACATTGTTCAAGATGGAACCGCTGTAATTATTTGTGCAAAAATTAGGAGATATACATACAGACGGCAAGTAGATGTTATACACTTAAGAAAAATTTAAGAAACCTACTTCAGGACTGTGAATATTGTCCAGAAGCAGATATAGTGACCACTACTTACAAGTAAGGTTTCCCAGGTAATACACGCAGATTTTAATCAAACTTCCCAGGTTTGTAGAACAGCAAAAAATAAGCGACATGTATTTTTTATAGCGGCCCATATGCATATTTAGGCGGTAAAATAGGGCTGTCAAATTGGGACAACAAAGCATACTTTAGGTAATAGTGCGAAAACGAGAAGAGATAGCCAAACGTTGTAAAGGAGCAAGTTGTCATGACACGATAAGCATTTCAATAACACATAGCGATTCCACGGGGATAACACACAACAAATGGACCAATCAGGGATGAAAAGCAGTCACAGATCTTTATCTATTACGCGGAATCCAAATAACGTAGATGAGAATAAAGAATGATAAAGAATAAGTGATACGCGTTTTTTTCGTTTTTGCAAGATGAGACAAAAAAACGCAAATAGATGTATCGTTATCTCAATGTCGAAAGATTGGAGAATTGGGAATATCAAGATGTAAACGCCTGTATGAGAGGCAATCTGTCAATCAGTGTTGTAGAACTTGTTGCAGGTGACAGGTAGAATCCTGCTCGAGAGATATATATCAAACCTGGTCTTGTTGTTCAATGGTTTATATGTTATATCTATTAATAGTTAGTGATTGCGAACAGTTCAATGCTCATGATCAGTAATTAAAAAGCCACTCAGCAGTAAACGAAATCACGCCCTTCCTGTAAGAATCGGCCGTATAGGATAGTAATACAAACATTGATATTGTTTTGCAACAAGGCCCGGTTAGGGATAAATAGACCCTTTGCTGGATAGTAAACAACATGTTGAATTTAATTCAGCAAGTTGACAAAAATATACAATTCATAGTCATATGCATATAAGCATGTATTTAAACCAAAACACATGAATATGTTACGCAAGCACTATTTTCGGTAATATGCTGTAGGTTGAACCATAATCGGCTGCTATTTAACAGAATGTAGCGTAATGTCGAATATTGTATGGAACGAATATAAGCAATTCTAGTAAATATTCGTCATACAAATGATTATTTTTGAAATCGAACATGAACCTAATAGAACTTTCTTGACATAAGTAGTATAAAAACGATATTACATGATTCGTGGCTACATGTATTTGTTTCGAAATATACAAATGCAAACAGTAAGAAGTATGGCACGTCAAATGAAAATGAAAATTCCTACAACTAGCTAACAAAACAGTTCGACATACATTTACGAAAACAGTACATAAATACCGTTCTTGGCCATTCAAATGCGTTTGAATTTGCCATGTGTCAATATTGGAAACCATTCCTGTGTTCTATTAATAGATAGAACTAAACGTAGCATTCCGAACATAAACTTCTATTAAACAGTTCTAATGTCATTGTCAAAGAACTGTGCATAACTAAATCCGAAGAACATAACCAGTGATGGAATTCATAATTCAATATGTGTGTTGGCAATATGTTGCGTGCAACACGTCTGTTACGTAGTATCATTATATACATCTTGCTCAGCAAAATGTTGCATGCCAGTGCGGATATTAAAAAGTAAATAGCTGTGTTGAAATAATAACAAGGACAATACGAAACAAAATGATCTCTATATACAAGGGAAACGGACATTCACTTTGACTGTTATAAATGACATCTTATTTGTTGTCCAACCTATTCATTGTATGTATTGCAGAAGCGGAACTTCACAAAAAAAATCCTCCAAACACAAATATTTTAGACACCAAGAACACCTGACAAGGGATTGTTGTCTACAGGTGTCACACAACAAATGTATAGGTGAACAGAGGTGTATATCTTGGAGAAGATAACTGATTATGTACTAATGATTGAAGTTTGATGATATTGTCTCTTGTATGGAGATTGGTATTTAGTTGTTGAAGAGTAACTACATCGGATATTTTACCCACATAATTCTTCCACATTCTAAAACCATAAACATCTAGAGGTTGAATTATGCCCGTTGTATGTTTAGGTATGGTCATAATTGTACATTGTTTGGTTGGATCTGTGATAGCTGCAAAATCATCTTTATTATACCCAGTCCAGGAAACTACTAATAGCACGGCCCGGTCACCAACTTGTGGAAGGTACGCAGACTGAATTGATTATTTCTTTGGTTACTTTGCCGGATGTCGATGCACAAATCAGCAAGATTTCTGGTCGAAGCATTGTCTGTTGCATCCGTGGCCCGAACTTTCCGTGAGGTTCTTTTAAGAGGTTCTTGTGATGAGCATAGGCGACAGTAGCTTTCCATTGTCAGATACGATTGGATGTATCGTGTAACTGTGTGTCGTCGCAGACAGAGAATGCACGTTTGCATAGACCTGTTTCTCTCCACGCATTGCCAGACATCTACCCGAATGGAATTCTAAATTGAATCCACTCTGATCTGTATTATACACATTCTCCGCCCCATGAAAATTTATACATGAGCAAACACTGCACGAACTTATTAGCATTATCATGTATATTTTTGGATTGTTCTGCTCTATTGTACGTGACATATTTTGTAATTTTCCGTAGCACGATGTGATGACGCCTTTTAAACTGCAATAGCCATTTCTTTGACGCTTTAAACCCGTCGAATTCCACAGTTTGACTAGCTTCTATGCCCCAACGTCATAAGTCTGTATCATGAATTATGATTGTTGCATTTAGCAGTATGAAATTTCGCATACACGATTGCATCAATATGCGTCCCTTTTTCATAATTTGTTCCACCGTCATGCAACTGTCTTTCCCATTTATAGAGGTCATTCCTACTTTTGACGAACTTGAACCTTCGTTTCTTTCTGTGTCATCTTCACTCGCGAGTGAAGAAGCGACGTCATGTACGTCATTATCACTAAATACCAGATCATCTGTAATGCCCACTTCGGTATTACACCCTTTTCCTGAAACTTTCCAGGACATCAACAAGTATATCCTTTATCTCCATTTCAAATTCGGTTTTTACAGTGTTCACACGTTTTGTTTCTTTGTATGCGTCCATTAACATATCCAGCACATTGTGTAGATTTACATACGTCATTTTCAATACACTGCAAACAATAGCATACCACTTACACACACCTCATCCTGACTACTTCACAGCACACGGGTTCATGTGTTCAGGACTTCTACCGGTATCTTTACATGGCATATATACAGAAACACACGTATATCCACGTACAGGATGCACAAACGTTCTCCAGCAACCGGTCGCCTATTAGTTTCAAAACGCAACTGTGCCCCCACTTTGACACTGTATGGCTTCCGTGTTTGACGTAGACATACACTACCAGGTAATACCCAGTTTTCGCCGCATTTCTAGTTCTGCTTCTGTACACTACAATGTCATTGAGCCAATGTCTCTCTTCTACCTCTTACCTGCAACCAGTTCTACAACACTGATTGACAGGTTGCCTCTCATACAGGCGTTTACATCTTCATATTCCCAGTTCTCCAATCTTTCGACATTGAGGTAACGATGCATCTATTTACGTTTTTTTGTCTCAACTTGCAAAAACGAAAAAACACGTATCACTTTTTCTTTACCATTCTTTATTCTTACCTACATTATTTGTATTCCCCGTAATAGATAGAGGTCTGTGACTGCTTTTCATCCCTGATTGGTCCATTTGCGGATGTCGTGTGTTATCCCCGTGGAAACGCTATGTGTTATTGAAATGCTTGTCGTGTCATGACAACTTGCTCCTTTACAACGTTTGGCTATCTCTTCTCGTTTCCAGACTATTACCTAAAGTATGCTTTGTTGTCCCAATTTGACAGCCCTATTATACCGCCTAAATATGCATATGGGCCACTATAAAAAATACATGTCGCTTATTTTTTGCTGTTCTACAAACCTGGAAAGTTTGATTAAAATCTGCGTGTATCACCTGGGAAACCTTACTTGTTAGTAAGAATTACGAATTTATGATAAATGGAAGATAATGGTAGAATTAAAACATGCAAGCTACAACCGATGTATTTATTTAATCAAAACATCACTACGTTAGATTGTAGATTGTAAGGGGACAAACGAAAGAAATATAGAAACGGCGAACAAGAATTAGTAATATAACTGGATTGCTTATTTCTGCAAAGGAATTTTCTGCTGACGAAAAACGATAGTAGTTTACTTTTCCCTCTGGATTAGTTGGACTCCAAAAGTGCCAGTGCAATTTTTCTCCGAAATGTAGTTGATCAAGGTTTCCTCCCCATTTCTGTGTAACTCTCATGAGTTTTGTGTTGCAACGTCTGGTAAGAAAATAATCAATGGGAAGTACCATTTTTTCGTCGAATTGTAGGGCGATTCAAACTTATATTTTGATCGCAACGATCATCGCCCCCATTCCTGTATAGTACACACATGTATGTTATGAGGGTGTTGGATTGTAACATTCGCCTTCTCCCTTCAAGAAAATCTGGAATCAGTATGCATGGGAGTTGCTGGTATGGCATTTGAAGCCACAGCTACAATCTGGTTGTCATTCCACTTCGTAATTATGATTTCTCGATTGGCGGTAACTTTTCATGAAGAATACCCTCGAGACTTCATTCTTATTTCAATATTAGATATATTGGGACATTTTGATTTTCTATTCTCACGAATTGTTCCTGAACCCCTAATTCCTAGATTACTCAGTGCTTCAAGAAGAGGAATAGTCGTGAAGAAATTGTCAAAGAATAAATGATAACGAAGTTTTGCAATAGATGAGATAATTTCAGCATATTGCAGTACAATTGATGGACCTAGCCCCAATAATGTTAATTTTCACTTACAATTGAGTTAGCTCCATGGTTTGCGTCATCTCCACAATGTACCCGCCTGATGTTTCTCCAACCCACAGCTTGTATCCATACCTTATTGTTTTTCCTCTTATAAATTGTTTACAACAGTTGATGTGAGGAATATGTTTGGTAACATTTTGTGGCTTGTACACAATAAAATTCAATTTGATTATTCAGCATCTAAATTGTATAAAAGTGTATAAAAACAACACAAAACACAATATGTTTTATTTTCCTAACTTCTGGACTATTTATGTTTCCACTGTCCTTTTTAAAGGGCACTGAGAATTCAAATTGAATTACAGGAACGTTGAAAGCAAAATGAAATAAATATCATTAAGGACATTATATTTCATCTTTATTCAAGCAGCGCAATCCCTCAAAAGTGAAATAGATCCAACAGTATTTATAAAATCTTACTTTTCAGAACGAAATATGTCCTTCCCTGCCATTTTTAACCACATGTCAGAGTACGCAACATCACAGCACCTATATTTAAATAAAAGAAAGCGGAAGCTTGCACAGGATTACTTAAACATGCTCGTAAATATAAAACCCGGTAAGAAGAACACTGGATTGATGGAGCATAGACGAGGGCGCCTTAAAGTCAGTATTGCAGAGTGTCCTTCTAAAAGGACGGTAGGAATACCTGTTTTAAGAATATCAACAATAACGACCGGAAGCCAGTATGAAAGAATAAGAATTTAAACAATTTTAAAATAAAGTCTTCCTACGGAGAATTGGCTAAGAAACCAATGTGTAGGAATTGGAGACGTATATACCTAGGAATAGTCTATTTAGCTCACAGGAATGTTAAAATGAACCAAAGCAAAAGGGCCAAAAGACTGAATGCACTAATGGAAGATTCATAACAGAACCTAGAGGTTAAGTGAAAGCTTTGACTGCTTATTTAGAATCGATTCGTAATGAACAATTAGAAGCGACAGAGAAGTACAAGAATTCAAACATGGATAAAATAGAAGAAGAAGGAAGAAGAGCCTTCATACTCACATGGAAGTACGATAGAGCACTGAAAGACCTAAAAAATGTAAAATCTCCAGGTGTACACGCGACACCTTTAGTATTATTACATTCTGGGTAACTTCAGCGTAAATTGTGTGAATCAACTAACAACATTTACGAAGAGTGGCTACATTCCAGACAATACAGTACAGTAGATGCTGAAATGAAAGAACGATTATCTTGCATATGCATGCTTCAAAAATCTTCATAAAAATCTTCATACAGAAGATTATAGCCAAGCATATGAGAAGTACTACAAAATAACAAGTTTTAACTCAGAGAAAAAACGGCAAAGATGTAAGCAATGCTGCTATTAATATCATTGCAAGACAAAAAATCGAGTGAAAAGAGGCAACTCACGTAACATTGGTGGACTTGAAGAAAGTATTAGATCATGAAGAGTACATGAAAGTATTCATTATTCTTAATGAAGCAGAAATAATCTACAAGTGGATAACAATGAAAAATAATGTGTGCAAAGAACAGAAGGCCACAAATGAAGTAGAAGAAGAGAGAGACGAGAGGAACAATTAGAAAATGGTTTAAACAAGGATACTCACTGTGAATGTTTAATTTCTGCACTGAAGGAGGAACAAAATAAATATTTATTCCACAAAGCGTTGGAATAAATATTTATCTGCAGAAAAGACACACGCTTATGTTCGCGGATGATATCATAAAGTTTGCAGACCGTGAGCAATTTAAAAGGAAGGTCTAAACGGTGTTCCGCGGATACTTATCAGCAAAGTGAACATGAACATTTATAAGACTAAAACCGTAGTTATTTGGTGTGCTGGGATACAACAAATGTAAAGATCTAAATCAGATACTACCCGGTGAATGAATTGGATGAATTCTGTTGCTTAGGGAGTAAAATAACATTTATAAGTAGTTCAAACAATATGTAATATCCAGGAAAGCTACAGCGAAGGAGATATTTGAAGAAAAACATAAGCTTTTAACGGAAATAAGTGATAAAGAGCTGAAGAAAAAGCTGTTGAAAGCATTTGTATGCAATATGGTATTGTATGAAATTAAGATATTACATTTGGATAAGTAAAAGCGGAGTATATAAGCCTTTGAAATGTGATGCTATATATGAATGATGATAATTAGATGGACGGACGATGAGATAAATGAGAAAGTTTTGTAAATGGTGAGAGGAAAATGGGAGCATATTGAAGGACATTTACATAAAGCAAGATAAGTTGTTGTGACACATTACGAGTTATTATGTATTCTCGTTACTAGCTTCTGTGGAAACTGAAGAGGTAAAATATTTTGGGGAAGGCCACAATTGAAAAATAAGAACCAAATGATTCAAGGTAAAATATCGAACAGGGTTCAAGTTCTTTAGATTGAATATTTCCACAATAATGAAACTAGGACAAAAGCATTCTTCTTTGTTCACCTAAACGCTGAGATGAAAGTTCGTTAGCAGAATGAAAAGTTAACAGAACAGTTACGTCCAAACGTAATCTGCGGACTGGAATGAAAATCTCAGAATAAACACAATTACTAATGTAACTCTCTTCTCTGTTGTGATAACTGAAAATGTTTCAACGTACATATTTTAGTCGTCATCATATGTACGTTTTCCTGAAGTATTCCTGAAATATTCTGTCTGGGGTCGCAAGTACAGAGAAGGAAGAGTGGATTTCTTGTAGAGTCTTTCTACAAGAGTGGATTTCTTGTAGAGACGGTTTAAGTTGTATGGCCAAGACAGTTTAAAAGTTTTATGCGGACAAAGGTGTCACATTGAAACACATGCCGTGAAGTATTGCTTTATCCTGTTCAAGAAATAGTTCTCTCTTTAAAATGGAATTTAATAAAACTTACATTTGTTAGTTAATAACAAAAGTAGATGTTTTTGGCAGTTTCATTTAATATTTCAGAATGATATTTACTAAGAAACAAAGAAATGATTTATTTTGTGTTTAACTCCGTCTTAATGACATGTAACTTCTTTACTAGGAGTCAAATTTAAACTAAATCCCTAACCATAGTTTGAAACCAAGGAACGGATCTTAGCTTTCCATACGGCATGAGAGAACGCTAAACACTTAGGGAAAAGCAAACGGAAAGATAAGAAAACAAGAATATTTAGTTGCATAAATTAGATATAAACGTGTGTGTGTTTAGTCCTTCTGAACACGGAACTATAGCATGTAATCTTTTAGTTTTAAAACCCAGGTTTTACCGTGTAAAGACAACGTAGTTCGTTGATGCCTCAAAATCAGTAAGGACGTATTAATTAGTGAAATCAGAGATGGGAAGGGAAGATGAGAACATCAAGAAGAACCACAAAAACGATCATATATGAAAAATTCACATGACTTTTTATTGAACTTGTTTGCTATTTGTCTGTTTCTAGATGTTATTATTTTGGGAAGTGTTTTTAAAGTAACCAACCTTACAATACTCAGACACAGATACACAAACACACTGACAGAAAAACGTATAACATTGTAGAAGAAAAATTAACTACAACATATCTATTTCTCAATATTTATTAACACCTTCCTTCGGATTTTACATTTCCTTAACAGTTTCTGAAACATAAACTGCACACCTTAATAGAAATTAAATTTTATAGCCTACAAGAAATGACGTTCTAGAGCGATCGACGAGTTTAATAGCACTACACAAATTTCAGAAATAGTTCAATAACTATTGCCTATAAAAGGAAAATCAATGCAATTGTCAGCTTACCTACCAAGTAAGCCTATTAAAGATCCAGAGTAAAGTAGCAGGCATTCCAAATTATATCACGGTCTTTGCTGTGTGATATCTTGTTAGACTCTCTAAGTAGCCAAACGATCTTCACTTGTTCAGTCCGCAGGACTAAATTACAAATTGGCAACACATCAGAGTTAATTCACTTCTTTTAGCAAATCAAGGGGAAGGTTTCCTCCAAATGAAGGTGGTGGTTATGGGTCAGAAATATGTTTGGCATGCTTTCCGGTGAAACACGTAACTGTAAAAAAAAAAGACCATGGGCTGGAATCTTATCATTATGTAGATTACCTCACTTTACAAAGGGAGAAAAGTGTTAAATGTAGCATATAGCAAATTAAAGCAAAATAATGTATTATTGGTTTTGTGCTAAAAGACACAAATAAATATATCATGGCTATTTCGCAAATTACACGACGTCTTACATTGCCAAGATGTAGTCGTGGTTTCTCTGTACACATGGTTGGCATATTAAACTGATTTCTCTACGGTCATGCGCACTTGGTTTGTGAGGCCTACTGCACAATATTTCTAAAACCAAAGACTTTTCTCCCCAATATCGTAAATGCTTTTGAATAGTGTCGGATACAATTTGTTTGCCAATTCACGCTTCGCAGCCGTTCTAGACGTCAGAACTTTAAAATATTGCTATGTTCTCTCAATGCTCTCATGTATTGATAAAGCGTTAGATGTAGTTCGAGACCCCAATTTACGCACGAGTTACATATACATAAATCATAGCAAAATAAAAAATAAAAATGAAATATGTTACATGAAAATATTATATCAAGTTAAGAGCAATATAATAGTCATATTGAATAAAATGAATGCGCTTGTATGCTACCAAGCTTTCATGGTAGGGTGCTACTTACAAAAGAGCAAGCTTATAACGTTGCTTATATGTTATTGCTCTTAATGAAATTTAATCATTTTTTTCTGGTCTGTCAATGACCATTTTGTTCCAATGGAATATATTAACCAAACATCTATATTTTATATCACGAACAACGGTGATCTCTTATGAGTTGTTTTCGACAGTAACGAAATTGCGTTTTGCACAGTAGTTATTGATTCCACGACGAAAGCCACGAAATTTCGAATCAATACAATTTGTTTCTTTCTTATACTACATGGGTTAATGCCATCATTTTACAATTCTCTTTAATTGACCGTACTATTAAACACTCATTCTCTGAAGCTATAAGAAGTCTTGTAGACGGATCTGTTATTATAGAAAATTCTGAGGCAAATATTGTTGTAATAATTGAATATCACCTAAATGAATAAATTCATTGATAAAGCTCATTGATGCAGAAAACAATGTGGATAACGTGATAAGAATAGCGAAAATGCATTTTATTGTTCTAAATATCACTTTGTTTTTCGTTAATAATTACTCAATATTTAATATTGTATGCTTTATTATTATAATACAATTTTTGAGCGGATGTTATTTCGAATATTCTTTTAATATGAATTTTATAATTTTACTTGCAAAAGTTTTATCCTCAAAGATCTAAAATATCTAAAACATACTTAATTTTGTCGGTATCTCTTTCTTTGCTTAATGATATCGTGAGTCCTTTTTCCCAATGATCCCAACATAGCATACATTTCACCTGATACATTACTTTCAAAATTAGGAGTCAATTTGAAATTATTTGTATTATTCATTGTTGTAGTTTTTTTTCTTGCTTGAATTAACTAAAACATTGTTTTATTTTCTAGAAACTTTTTTCGATAGAAATATATTTTAAGTTTCCAAGTTTAGTTCTGTTACATACTGTATATATCACCTATGTATTAAGATATTTCTTTTTCAAAACCTAAATTGAAAGATTATATAGGAAATCATTCTAACCGTTAATTCTTAAAAAATGGACATTTTGAATTTTATAATGATGAAATTCGTTGAGTATCTTTCTTGATTATTGTTTCAATCTGTTGGAAGAAAGGTAATTATAAAATTAACCATATCAAATCCAATCGAAATAAGTTGTAGCGTTAAATCAATGTCTAAGTATTTATCATTGTCTTATTTTTGTAAACATTGAGACGTGTTAATGAAATACAACTCTCAGCTTCTTTTCATATGTTACTGCTTAACAATATAGTGTAGTTTGTTTGATAAATAGTAATAGGCATTCTCAGTTCCATATTTTTAATCTTATCATTACCCGGATGCGTCAGATCATTACCATGTGATCCATCCTCTTCCATTGTTTTCCAAATAGCAAATGCATTATTATCATAAAATTCTTTGAAATATATATTTTAATTCTCCTTTTCATGTAATGTCTTTAAACTCTGAACAGAAACCTGCTAAAATTCATAACAAAATTATTATTTCTTCATCTGTTCTTCAGTATATATGTTCCTCACATCCAGTCTGAACATAATTATATGCTGCTGGCTTTGAAATCGCATATGTATTTACCGTTGTGGAAGTGACCCCAAGATAGTCTACAATATGTAATATTCATGCATGTTTCCTGATTTATATTACAGAAATCAAATGTTGAGAGAAATTATCAATAAGTATAATGTTGCCCCAGTAGTATATTCTCCATCAGCATCCATACTTCCACCCATGATACATAATAAGGTGACCGACAAAAATGTAACGAGTTGTTCTTTCAAGCTTCGAAAGTACACGCTGAAAAATGGGCTCGTGAAGGCACCATTAAGAAATAATATAATAATAAATAAGAATTAATAATTAAGTTTTTGTTAAAGGGAATAAATATATGAACCTTATATGTTGTATAAGAAAGCCTTATTGATCAGTATGTAAGTAACATAAGGTTTAAAAGCAATATATTTGCTCTTACTGAATAGTTTTGTTTTTTTAAAAAAAGAAAGACTGATTAGGAGAGTAAGACAGCGAAAGGTATGCAATTCTGTGGGAGAGGGTGTGGCCTGTTTTTTTTTTTTTATTTTTTGTAAATTACGAGTCAGCGTACCACCTGTTGGTCCCTGAGTCACTTCTATCTGCGGGAATGGCGTGGTTCAGCTTCTTGCTCTGTGTTTGTGTATTTTTGCTAAGTGTGAAGTTCCATTTTTAATGATTCAATGTAAGCTGCATTGGTCAAGTAAAGATGGAAAATTGTACCAGTGAAAGGAATTGCAATGAAGTATTGTGGTTTGAATATTGTATTACTGCCACAATATTAAGCTTATTTCGCAAAAAAATAGTATAAGGTCCATTCAAAATTCGTGCAGTAATGAAAAGCCGGACATCAAGTTATGGTGGGAATATCGGGGGAGATTTTCTGATGTCTCATTTGTTGATTCGGTATACTCAGTACGTTAGTTATTTCGTTAACTTTAATTTCTGAATAGACTAACTCAGTGCTCAGTGATCTGGTAACTAATAAAAGTTTTATCGTCTTAACTAAATCTCAAATTTCGGAGTTATGTGGTGCACAAACTGTGACAGGTTTAATAAGTTAGTGGAAATCCCAATTGATACGATACTAAGAAGATTACATATGACTATTATCCCTTGAGATCATTTCTTTCTTTTGAAAGTGGAGAAAATCGAATTTTAGTCAGAATTAGTAATCCTAGAGTAGCACTCGTTGAACCAACTAGTTTAGATGCAATTATTTGCAAAATGTGTTCAGACAAGCGAGTCAAGAATCAATGATTGTTAATACAAAGGAATTGTTAGTAGGTGAGTATTCTTTTTTTTTTATATAAAAAATATAAGTGTCACACTTCACGTGTATTCTTTGCTGCGATCGTTAAGTTGTTTTACTTTCCATGTTTTGGATTGGTTTCGGGTTCCAATTAGGAATTCTGGTCCTTTCAGTCTACTTCCACCCATATTTTTTGCATTAGCAATTTTTATTTTAGGATATATAATAACAAGATTATTTTTTTTTTAGAATTAGCTTGCTAAATGTAAGAACGTATGACCGAATGCTCCGTGATTTCCCCCTTGAATATTATTGATTATTTTCTGCATTTAAGTACCATTATTTGGTTAAGCTCTCTTTTATGACAAAAGAATTCCTTTACTCTCTTGAAAAGGTTATATTTAGAAGACAATAAAGAGTGAAGTTAAAAAAGACCAAATTTTGTTAATTTTGAATATAATTTAATATGAGACTCAAAGATTAATAATCCTTATTTTGATTATTTTATATAGATGTAATATATATAAAGATTCTTCATAAAACTTGCATTGAAGTAACTTATTTGATCAACTAATTTAAGGTAAAACAAATAACAAAATTTCGTATAGGTACTAATTTAAGGTTCCGGGATAATGTGGGAATAGTCATCCGATTTGCTTTTGCGCACTTAACAAGATATACAGGATTAAGCAAAACAGATTGGAACGTAAAACAACTATATAATCCGAGCCCGAATTGGATGAAATTTCGTATAGGTACTAAGTTAAGGTCGGTTAATAGCGTGGGAGTTCTCATACGATTTACTTTTGCGTACTTTCGAATGTACTTGTATTGGCCAGTGCTGTTAATCTTCTGTCCGTGGGTAAGAAAAAGATTTTCTATATTTGAGTCGTGTATCCAGAAGGCTAATCTGATATGCACAGCAAGCGACATTGACTAGCAAGGCGGGTCCTGCCACATGCGAACATGTGATTGGGGCTGTTTCTTTTGCCAAACTTTGTCTATTAGTGTTTGCTTTACAGTCGCTGGAGCCAAGTTTCTGTTCTACTGTTGAAATTCCAAGGTGCTACTGCAATTGGTAAACGTGCGCTTTCAGGAACACACGTCCTCAAAGAATCGTACTTCTTTCCAAGATCTCATCATCGAACACTGTTTTTCCTTTAATTTTCTGGTGGAACCTCCTTTACTGAACAATATATTTTCCTGCGACGCTACTGCTTTCCTCTTTATCGCCATGAGATTCCGCATATAGATTATGTGTCAACGTGTGTGCTTCCATCGTTCTGAACCGATGTATTACACAATATTTCTATGTCCTTTTTCTTTTGCATCATCCTGTATATCTAGTGAAGTATTCAAAAGCGAATGTAATGACTACACTCATGTTATTCACCTCTCTCAAATAGTACGTATGCAAAATTTCGTCCAATTCTGACTGGGATTACATAGTTGTCTTATGTTGCATTGTGTTTTGCATAAACCTCTATATCTCGTAAAGTAAGCAAAAGCGATTCGAATGACTATTCCCACGTTATTCACCGACAATAAGTTAATATCTATACGAAATTTCATCCAATTGGAACTTGTCAGGTTGGGACCATTTCCTTGTATGAATTTTGAATATAAATTTGGAAGGTATTTCGGGTTCTCGTGAATCTATTTTTAAATTTTACTGACTATTAGGCTAATACTCGAATTAATGTATTCAATAAGAGAAGATGGCTTCCGGCTCCAGGTCGATGCAAAGTGGTGCTCTTATTTTTACATTTCTTGCTGGTTTTGTGTGGTGTTTGCGTGCGTGTTCTGGTGTCGTCATGTTTCTTCGGTGTTGTGACTTTCCCAAGTGTAGTGTTGCTAATGAAACTTGGAGTGAAGTGCAGCGATAGATCCTTCCATTACATTGCTTCTGCTTGCATACCAAGGAGACCGCCATGTGCTTTCTTAGCTTCTACTGAAAGTGACAGAGGAACTACCAGTGGCTGTGTGACAAGGTATGATTCAAAAACAAAAAAAATTACAGTACCTCATTTTCTTTTATATTCTCTTGATTTGTGGTGATATTCACATAAACACTAGTCCATCTGGACAGACTCCAATAGTGCTTTTAGTATTTATTACCAGAATGTTCGTAGCATTAAAAAAATTACTCGAATGCTCAATCAACCTGGGCGAGATAATGGAACTGGATTGCCTTGCAGTGACTGAATCGTGGCTCAATGAATCTGTGAACGACAGTGAACTTATTTTCTCAAATAATTTCTCCATCTTTCCTAAAGACCGCATAACTCATGGAGGTGGAGTGATGACGTCTATAAATAATAAGTGGAAGAGCAAGAGAAGGTTGGATCCTGAACGGACTTCTGAACTTATTTGGGTTGAAATGTTTGTTTCAAAATGTAGCTCTGTGTTTATTGGGTGCTTCTATAGACCACACCAAAACACTCCTCAGTGCATCTTAGAAGCTTGCCATGACTGACTGTTAAAAGCATTATCACTCGGTGACGTCATCCTATTGGATGATTTCAACCTCCATCACGTGGCAGGACAGTAAGCATGGCATCGCTAAAGACGGAAATGACAATTATTTCATGGACAATTCTATTCATGGACTTGGACTGTGTCAGCACAATATGCAGAATACCCGCAAAATACCAATCTGGATTCTGTTCTCTCTAACTTAGAACCTCGTCGTATTGTTCCATGCAGAAATCTCTTTCCCTCGGACCACGATTTCTTGGATGTTTCATTCAAATTCTTCCCTTCCAGTACTACAAACCAGCCCCTTAAAAGTACGTCACAACTTCTTTGGAAGAAAACACCCTTGGGTGACATCTGTTGGGCTATTGAACTCTTTCCTTGGTGTTTGATGGAGGCAGGATCTGTCGGCGAGGCGGTGGACCTATTCACATCTGTTGTCCACTCAACTATAAAGGATTTTGTCCCTGGTAAAAACATTGAAATCGAAGAAGTTTCCGCTCTGGTTCGACAATGAGCTGCGTGATCTTCTTAAAAACAGAAAGGTTGTCTGGAATCTATGGAAGGCACATCCGGGAGACTACACATACAAACAATTCGCTAAAATTAGAAGTTTTACGAAGAAAGCACAGCAACGTAAATACTTTGAATACATGGGCTCAATTGGTGATTTTAATGTTAGCAACCCTAAACTATTTTGGACTGTAATTAAATCTCGATCGAAATCTCCCGGCATACCAGCAACAGTTCATGACGAGAATTTTGAAGCTAGTGAGGGTCAGAGACCCGAACTTTTTAATAACTACTTCTGTAAAACATTTACCGCCTTTCCCCCTACAACCCATCTTCCCCCTCTCCTCCCCATTTGTACTAACACCCTATCAGACCTCTCTACCACCCCGGGTGAACTTTTGATTCTCTTGCAGTCGCTTTCTCCACATAGATCTCTTGGGTCCAACAACATTGGCTCTCTCTATCTTAACAAAACTGCTTCAGCTATTTCAGTTCCTTTATCCATCCTATTCAATAGATGCTTCACAGAGGGATATTATCCCACCAGCTGGAAACCAGCTCATGTGACCCCAATATATAAATCAGGACTTAAAGATCAAGTATCCTCCTATAGGCCAATATCTCTTCTTTCTGTAATATCTATTATCTGCGAAAAAATAATCAAAGACATTCTTCTCAAATTCACTTCGCCTTACATTCACACCTCTCAGCATGGCTTTCTACCGAAAAACTCAGGTCTCACAAGCTTAAGAACTCTTCTTTCCTGTGCAGTTCAATGAATAAATAACAATACTCAATTAGATGTCATTTATTTTGATCTCTCAAAGGCATTTGATTCTGTCAGTCACATTCTTCTTCTCCACAAGCTTTCCAATAGGTATAATGTACATGGAAAATTTCTCTCTTTAATTACCAACTATCTTAAGGGCCGTAAACAGAAAGTTGTTCTATCTGGGGCGACTTCTAACTCCCAACCTGTGATCTCGGGGGTGCCTCAGAGAAGCGTACTAGGGCCCCTGCTATTTGTAATGTATATGGACGATATCTACTCTCACCTATCAGTTATTCCTAATGGCGTTTTGCTTTTTGCTGATGATTAAAAATTATATAGAGAAATATCATGTTTCCATGACACAATTGCCCTACAGGAAGACATAAATTATCTTGTAGACTGGTGTGAAATGTAACATTTGAAACTTAACAGTAATAAATGTTACGGTATTACAATTACTCTGAAAAAGTCTCCTGTTCCCTCCAAATACCATATTAACGATTCCCCTATAACACATTCTGCTAGTCATAATGATCTTGGTGTCATCTTTGATTCGAAATTCTCGTTCTATGACCACATCTCCTCAATTGTTAAGAAATGAATACGTGTGCTGGGGCTTCTTAACCCATTCATTTAACTACGTACTGTGGCATCATTAACAACATTCTATAAGACTCTAATAGCACCCAAGATCGAATACTGCTCTCCCATATGAGCCATGGCCGCACCTACACATCTCTTTAGACTTGAGTCTGTTCTCAATTTCTGTATTGCAATAGTACGTTTTCGAGTTCCCGCACTTCGAATACTACCTAAGGAGGAAATATTGCGATATCTTAATATCCAGACACCGGAAGTACGCAGAAATAACTCTGATTTGAATTTCCTTCATAAGATTGTAAACGGGAACCTAAGTTTAGAAACCATAATTCAACAACTAGCCTTACATGTCACTTCGCCCAAAACCCGGAATACCCACCTATTCCATCTTGCACGCCCTAGGTTGACAATTATACAGAGGTCTCTTTTTCACCGAGTACCCAACTATTATAATAATCTAACAAGTGAGGTGGACATTTTTTCGAGCTACCCGGTGTTTGAAAGAGCAATAAAACGCGAGCTGGCTAAATATTACTTGTGCACTCTTTGTTAATACTATTGATGTTACTGTAGTTGTTTATTTTTTAATTCTTTTTTTTCCTGCTTGTTGACATTTCCCTGTGTAAAATGGCACAATTATGCTGTATCTGGGAATTTCCTCAATAAATATATAAATAATACTCGACTCAATGTATTTCGAAGTGCATTTGAATTCTTGAGCTGCACTAGTTTTCGAGATTATTCGACCTGGTTTTACTTTTGACTATATTTATTGCGATATTTAATCTGAATATTTGATAGCTATTGATATTTGGAACTCTTAATAAGAATTGAACGGTAGTATCGTATCAACAGAGGTAATTTTTGTCATTAATCTGAGGATATATATATATATTTACGACCGTTAACTTACTTAATAAATTTGTTACTGAAAATTTGAATATGGTGTTTATTTTATATTTATTATTCTGGTTCTTTAATGTTAAAAAGTGGAAGATTGGATCATAATATAAACATTTTACTGACCAGAGATGAGGAACCGTTCCATCAAGTTTATTCTACCTGATTTCTTTCTCTGAACGTATTCAAATCGACAAATGTTATTATCACTATTGTTTATTTATGTCCTTTATTTTAGATAGAGTTTTAGATAGAACTTAGAAATTCAGAAATTTATAATCAATTTATAGATTTTGAAAATCCTGCTTCACATTTTGTATAGAACCAATCTGATTTCAGTTTGGATAGTAAGTTCGTCTTAAAGTGTAGTGATATGTGAAAGTTTGAATGCCTAGAGCATCGGTTGAAGGAAATTAAAAACATCAATGTCAATAACAGTCGGCAGATTTTTGACTTGTCAATTAATCTAGAACAGATGGATAGTGCTTATTTTTTTGGTTTGATAATATCAGTATTGATTGCGAAATGAGAGGTTGCGATTTTAAAATCAGTGCCATTAGCCTTGAACGAAAATGTAAATTGGGAAACTTTTAGACAAAATATGCTTATGAAATATGTGACTGATTTGTGTTCACACTTTAATATAAGGAAGAGTTTATTGGATATTTGGATTGTTTAATATAATGAAAACAAAAGATTGCTGAATTAATACATTACTTTAAAAAATCTTTATAGTTCCCATGAAGGTTTTAATTATGAATTTACAGGAAGGCGAATCAGTTAAAATAATTTTAAATGGACTGAGCTAAAGTCACACGTTTAAGATGCTTAATTGTTGTGTCTCATCGAATCGATTATAATTATAAGAAATTTCTTAGCTCGGTGTTTTATTTTGAGAAATACATATATGAAAATTCACAAAGGAAAACAAAATATAATATTGTCCAATAATAGTATATAATCTCATTCAAATATTTGGGAAAAAGATCAAAGTGCACATGCTTTGATAATGAAATATTGGTCAATTGATAGAATGACCTTGGAATTTGATTACTTTAGGTATTCTTGACAAGAATAAAAATCAATCATAGTAAGTTACTAGAAGGGCGTTTGATAAAGTTTCAACGGAAATGTATGATGTAGTAGCAACATTTGTTCCGGGAAAGTTGAACATTGTGTTGATTAATATCTGTGTCAACAGAGGTTTAAGTTTCAATCGTAATATCATAAAGTTAATTAGACATTGTGGTGCAGGAAACTTTGTTCGTGAACTGGGCAAAAAAAAGTTAATGATTCTTCGGGTTTCAACTTTGCAGAAGAAGAAAAAATTACTCTGAATAGAAATATATCGATGTACACCTTGTCTCAAAAAGGTTGAGCGCATTCTTTATTGGTGTATTGAGGCAAAAATTTTCTAAGTCCAGCTTCGGGTATCTTCGGGAAAAAGTAAGCCAGGTTCGAACCTCCAAGCCAGCCTTTGCAATCGGGAAAAAGTTTGCAGATGTGTTTTTCTTCTTTTAAATATAATAAGACTTGTTACCAAGTGTTTAAAAAAGCAACATTGATTGCAATACTTAATGATACAATATTTCGAAACCTATTATTAATATGAGCACATGCTTGTTTGTCATTTAGCTTTCTATACGTAATGGAACATTTAAATACGTTAAAGAAACTTTCCATATGTAAAAGAATGCTCAAAGTTAAGAAATAGAACATAATTATCGCCTGAGTATTAAAATAAAAGTCAAAGTAGAACAGAAACAGCGTTTGTAATGGATATGAATGTCATAATTATCTTGAGATCCGTTATACATCGCTAGAAGCTTAGTTCTAGAAGTCCTTGTGTTAGCTCATTGGTAAGCTGTTGGATTTCAAATCATAAGGTTGTGAGTTCGAATCCCATCTGGGTCAATACTTTTTTAAAATTATATTTTCCGCAATGCATGAAAAATTATATAAAATAATTACATTAAATACATAAGTTGTTTATATATAACATAATAATTGCAGTACATAGTAATTATTATGTTTAAAATATAAAATCTGAGATAATTTTCATAGTAGGTCGGTATTATATATGAGGATGTTAATACAAGTTAAGAAACTCGTTCAATAGTAATAAATAAATTATGTAGTGTATTTTGTCATATAGAGAGTAATTCTCAACATTCATAATATAGAATGTCATTTATGTTCTTGAAAAGTTATTCGATGCATAAACAGAGGGTATAAACAGAGAATCCAAAGTCGGAACGCTCGCAAAAAAATTCATGAACCCCAAAGGTCACGTGAGCAGACTGGAATTGTCCTTATGAAGCATGCCACAGCAGAAAGTCTTTACATAGATTTTCAATTGAATTCCTGATATATGCTTTTGCAATGTGGAAGTGGTGATGCCTTGAGTCGTCCTCTCTCGCTCGCTCGCTCGCTCACTCTCTCTCTATTTATACAGAATACAAAAGTGGATTTATGTGTGTGTTTCAACATAATTCTGATATATCTAGAACAATTTTAACTATATTTCTTACAGTCTGGAAAAAGAGTACTGTCGGGATACATATCAAAAATGCTAGAAACGGGTCGATATTATTATTGAATCCATAGTTTCGTGGTCGCTTAGGTCTACTTTCAATTGAAGTCCAATTAAGCTCCCATTAGCACCCAGGGTGGTTACGTAGCGACATAAAGATATCGAAATCAACCGATATTAGAATCGAATCATAAGTTTTCAGCGCCGCTAAGAGTGCAGCATTTCCCATTAGTCCACATTAGTCCCATTGCCTAGAGGGCAACATATTTGCAGAGTGCAAATTTTAAAACTTGAATAATATTTTAATTTTTTCCGTATGAGAAAGTTAAAAATCATGAGCAAATATACTATTTCACGAACAATCCTCTTTTACTATTCTAATATGTTTAATAATAGCGTAAGAAATGTAATAGTAATTCAGAACATGTTTCACAGTTGTTATTTTTTCTTACATAGTTGTAGCTGTAGCATGTAGTGAGTGGAATTTAACTGTAATAAATTCACTAATTAACCATATTCGAATTAAGTTTTATTTTTAAGTTCGGAATGAAGGGGCGGATAAATATGGAGTTATTGGGGGCACCGAGCTTTTCTACATTTTACTTTCAAGATCTCCATTTTTCTTTTGTCATTTGTTCCTAATAAAAAAAGTTCAGTCACTTTTGGATTGTCATAGGATAGTAGGAGTTGGATTTTGGGATGCAGCCTGTGAGATTCTAGAGGAGCTAACTGCTTGAAAAAATATTTTTGAATCATCTGTAACATATGAAATAAGGATATGTATCATAAAAAATTGAAAGTAACTATGTCTGCGTAATCATCACGATCAAATTGCAAAGTTAAATGAATTGACGTTTGGTATATAATCAGGCTCCAATCCCAAATGGGAAGTTATCATACGCGTGTCACTTTCATTATAATACATATCCTTAGGGGGAGTAGAAGTCCGAATTTTTGCGAAAAATTTAGTATCTCACAAGCCGTTCAACTGAGAGCTGAAATTCAGCATATAACTCTTTATTAAAAATAAAGAGAATATGCCCTGGCATTTTTAAAAATTGTCTTTTATGAGCGGGGGGACGGGGGTGCATTTTCTATATATTGGAAATTGGTAATGGGTTGATTTGTAAAAATAATCGAAAACGATTGATATTAGTTGAGAAAAAAATTGAGTAATGCAAACTAAAGTTCTTTTTGAATTTTATACCCACTGCTTTCTATTTATAATTGCTGAAGCTGGTGTTTAATATATGGAGCGTTCCGAGCATAAGCAATCAAGCCATAAAGTTAGAGAAAAATGGCCATAAAATTTGTATTCTAAACTTAATTACATGGGCATTTCCAATTAGTACGACATGTTTAATTATATAGAAAATTAGTTTCTCTCTCTCTCTCTCTCTTTTTTTTTACGTTGGTCTACTTTTCCTTGATTCGAAACTTTTAAATTTCACCCTATTTTCTACTGAAATGTGTCTGTAAGGCAACAAAGAAATAATTACATATGATAAACTTAAATTCATTTTAATTCGGAAGATGAGAAACACTTTGCCATTATATATCGTAAAGGTCAGACCCACCAGTATTGTAACAAAGAGGTGCTTGAGCCAATAACGGTAGAAATTCAAACTCCGATAAGTGATAATTTCACAGTATTGTTTTATTACAAGTGTAATCTGTTTAGTCAATGGAGAGGAGGACGTGGGTCATTGGTCAGAGTTAATGTCGATGGGTTTTGGTGGGTCGGAGTTGGTCGCAATGGTTGAGAGTGGTTCATAGTTGGTGGTGGGTCAGAGTGGATCACGATGGTTGATGGGTCAGAGTGGGCCAATGGGTTATTTGGGTGGTGGGTCATAGTGGATCATGGTGGGTCGTGGATCAAATTTTCATTGACCCACACCATCTCTGGTTAAAATTGTACTAAAGATAAGAGGCACCGAAGATGCATGTCGGCTATTATGCTCAAATTTTGCGCATGGAGAGTACTCCACCAGAAAGCAATAAATCTGAAACGGTTCACGGTAGGACCTCCTAGAACTCAAGATGTAGGGGTTTGTCTGATTGGCTAAATTAAGACGTCAATGATTTATCCTTCAACAACCAAGCTTTTTATGATCGTTTCCGTGGGGAAGTCAGAAGAACACGTGCCTAGTAATCGTAATATTGATAGTTCGCGTCCACCCCGGGGTATTTGTTTTGTGTTTTTTTTTGTTTCACCTAAATATAAACAAATCACACATATAGGCATTTTAACATATTTTGGGAGAGTAATTTTGTGGTTCGTTGGCGTTTCATCGCGTCTCTGCCGCTGGTAGTAAAGTTTTCAATATGGAACTTGGGCCATCACGGATCGTCGCTGCGGGGCCACCAATTTCTGGCGAGAGGTTAATAGCTGACCATCTGTAGTCCACCGACGCTTACAGCTTAGGGTAATGAACGATGTCCTTGCCTTGTAGACTTCATGACTACCGACGTCGGCAGTCAACTAACTTGATATTGGTGGATAATTTTCTAATAATACATGCTTCAAATACACTTTTCCTAGTAAATTTCGACGAGACTGGGAAAAATCTCGCGCTCTCTATAACAGAAAAAGAGCAAAGGCACATATTAAACCATCTCTAAATGATAGTAAAATCTTTAAGTAACAAATGGCATGGTCCTTATATTGCCAGAAAATTCCTTACTCCTAATAACGTTTTAGTCTGAAACAAGGACGACAACTTGCACTCTTAAGAGCAGAGTAATATATCAATATTAAAATTTATCGACAGCCTATATTTTAGATTTTTTCTAGTAATGTACTCTTGAAAAGAAGAAATTTGAATAGTCATTTTGATATTGATATATTAAGTACTATAGGATTATTGGTTAAGTACCTAATTTTGAATGTTATTTACAATTGCAAATACTTTGTGATTATAGACATAATTTCCAAAAAAGATTACAGTTTTTACCATAATTTGCGAAAAGCTTTTTGTAATACTTTCCGTAATTTTCAACAAAGAAGTTATAATCCGTTCTTCTTGATTGCAACATTCAATATTACATTATTAAGTAAAAATAAGTGATTTAATTCTAGTTATTTTGTGGTATTTGTTATTTAACGATGTACATATGTATATTATCTTTCGCTTTATAATAGATTATTTATCTTTTGTGTATATACCTTATCAGTATCGATAAAAATTTTAGGTGTTCTGAAATTTTGACTGGGTGCTGGCTATAACGAGTCGCTTTTTCAAGCTTTACTAGTATCCGCTGAAACATAAACTCGTCCAAGGATCATTAAGAAATAAAAAAAAATAAAAAATAATCAATAATTGTTTTTTGCAAAGGAAAATATATATATAAACTTTATATATTTTAATAGAGAACATTTATTTAAGTAACTTAAAGTCTCTCCGGAAACTGACCACAGGAACATGCTCATCACCAGGGATGAATTCGGAGGGTAGCCTGGGGGGAATCTCCTCCCGGAGAAACTTCCAAAATTTCATTCACAAAATGTAGAAATTACTTCACCTAATTATTTGCTTTTCTTCCGTGCAAGTGCAGACAAAATCATATCTCTCCATATACAGATAAATGACGCAGACCCATTCTATATAAATATTTAACATGTAGCATCTAAGATAGAATACCAAATAGTCAATAAATCCTATATTTCTTAACACTATGACCGATTTTAGCAAAACATGAACTTGTCAACTGTTGGAGAAAGATTTGTATTTTAGTAGGTACTATACTCTCGCTCTATATTATATATTAGTAGGGAGATAGGAAAGAAAAGATAGGGGAAATCCTTCGATCATTCCACATGATCTCTGATGTCAGTAGACTTCAGTTCTTCAAAATGTACAGTTCATACATTATTTAAAATAGATCCCCTAAATCCCATTCTCGCATCGGAAGTAACAGGCATAAATGTGTTTTCGATTGTTAAAGTAAGCACACCTTTGTTTAACTAAAAATAAGTCAGCTAAAGGGTGAGATTCAGAGAGCGTTATTTAGAGGGATCACGGAGGAACAGTTATCCCTCCTGGGTTAGATATTTATATAGAAGTTATCAATATAATAGTAGTATATAAGTGAGAGTTTGCTATTGGAGGTGACTAAGATCTTGCTCAGTGCCGTGCCATGGGGAGGAACAAGCGGGGGACGGCCCCAGGCGCCGAAGTAAGAGGTGCAAAATTCGGGAGGGAAAAAGAAAAAGAAGGAAAGAAAAAGAGAGGAATGAAATGAAAGGAAAAACGTAATAAAAATGCTCAAAGTCAAGGAAAAACAGGGTTTACTTTCTAAAATTTTCTCAGCTTTCGCGGCAGGTCTGTCGACCTCACTCATATGTGCAGACATGCCGTCATATACACTCGCCCCAAGCGCTGATTTTCAACAACACGGCACTAATCCTACTGAAGATTTTGTAAGCTAACCTATGGATGTGTATGCAGTGAAGAAACCAAGGCTAATATGCTTGATTTAGAATCAGAAGTGTGAGAAAGAATGATAACTTTTTGTTAAGATATTCATATGTGTGTTTGTTTTAGGACAAAAAATATTTGAGTTAATTTAAATCGTTTGAAAAACTTTAGTAACTACATTAGTAACAAACAGTAGCTATTGAATATAGGAAATAATAACAAAAATAGCTACTGTAAATAGCTGTTAAAGTTTAGTATAAAATATTTTTGCCAGTCTTTATTTAATGTTTTAGATAAAATTAAACGATTGTTTTATAGTTCTAATATCACATTGAATATTTATCAGCAATTAGTATTAATATTAGGTTAGATGTGCATGTGAATGGAATTGTTAAATGTGCTGTTTTCTTGCAAAAATACAGAAAAACAACCCTCCTCCAAGAGTTCACATTCAACACTGCTCACCATAGTTCGTGCTAGCTATTAGACCAGCGGGTGCATGATGGGAGTTTGTTTGTGTCTTTGTATGTGTGTGTGTGTGTTAGCATTGATAATATCAAACGATACATCTAAAAGCTTATCATGAATCGTAAATCTTTAAATATTTTATTTATTTTATTATATGAACGGAAATTGTCATAATACCCATTCAGAAAGAGAGAGAGAGAGAGAGAGAGAGAGAGAGAGAGAGAGAGAGAGAGAGGTGCAATCTTTCAGTTTAACGTACCACAAATATGTCATTTTTCGTTGAGAGGACACATGATTAAGACAAGTGAACGACGATGGAATAATATGTGTTAGAATGACAATGTGCAAAGAGAGTACCCTGGAACACTGCAGAGTGTCGCAGTGAATAATTAATTTCATTTTAAACAATAATTTTAACGTATTTGCAATGTTCATTTAAAAGTTAGTTCATTGTTATATTAGAAACATTCTTCGTTTACTGTAAGCCTGTGCAACATTGAAAACATTCATAATAAGGAACAATTTCCTATAATAATTTTAATAAGCATGATTTGCCCTCGGTGCAAGCGGTCTCGGGTTCGATTCCCGGTGAGCCACTCGGTCAAAAAGTTGTAAAGCTCTTTTTCAGGCCAGCCAATCTGAATGAGGTTTGCATTAACGGTGTGCACGAACGAGTTTTCTTTAAAACCAGAAACGACATGAAATAACCGAACTCAACTTTTCTGTAAATCTTGTTTAATGTAAGAATAGGATCTCGTGAATGATCAGTTTCAGTTTTCCTTCTCTTTATGGCATATCTAGCCCTTAATGCAACTACTAAACTAAATTAATTAGTTCAAGGAAGAATAAATGTAAATTGCACGGAAAGTTTGTCATAATGAAAGCAGACACGAAGTATGTGACATCAAATTGTCTTAAGCACGTTGATTTCAAACGAAAGTGGTACAAACTAGATTAAAAGAGTTAATATTGGAAACAATTTTCTGAGAAGAAGATCTTTAGCTCTAACTTGGGACACATAACCTAATTTTATTTACATATGGGATCCATTCCTGAATATATATAGTTAGCAGTCATACCTATGATGTGAGACATAGAAGTATAACTCTCAATGGAAGTTTATCTGATTCGAAATAAGATGAAATCTTTCCATTTAATATTAAACGAATATGCTCTTTAGGCTAAGGGAGACAAATATTCAAGGTTATTGAATGACGATTGAATGACAATGTGAAAGGAGAGTACTTCAAGAAAACTCATGGATACGACTACATCACAAATCAACTCGCTTAAGATCGAACGTGGGACACTAAGCATACTCTATTCGTAGTCAAAAATGCCATGACATTCCATTCTTCTTCATTCATACACATTCGCTTTGCATTCTCATAAATACTAATCAACCTTAGGAATTGATTGTTCATCGATTTCCTTTAATAGTGTACTGCAGAAGAACATTGTATAATAAGGACGTCAACGCACCTCCTGCTTTCAGGCCATTTTCATGGTTCATGAACAAAAATTTATTACTTTGAGATTCATTTAAACATATCTTAATTAGTGTAAGTAACTTTTTCGATATTTCAAAATTCTGTAAGAATGTTATGCAATGTTCCTCGAGTCGTAGACCTTTTTCAAGTTTATAAATAAATGACATGCCTATATATTGCATTAGCACTTCATTTCGAGTATTAGTTTGCTGAGTTTAGCTGTAAAATTAATGTAACAAATCTTTGTACCCACAATGAGCAAATTCTCTCATTACATTCTCCATTGGCTTACTTAATTGCTAATTTCCTTATTTATGCAATTCAGCTTCCTTTTATAACGCAATTGATGTTATTATTTCATCGTTTACGATTTACTTTCTATGCGATAAAAGAAATGGCCTTTGTTCGTGTGATTTGTTAAGACATCACGTTTTCACAATATGCTCAAGAGAATTGATGAGCTTGAAATTCTTTTCAATCCTGTGGGATTGTGTTAAGTTTTGTGTCTCACGTAGAAGAATGCTTCATTATATCCACAGAGAGTTAAGAAAGGTATCCTGTGAATTCTTATGACAATGAGAACAAGCTGATTTAGTGATCATACATATAGGTTACGTCTTCGAGAAAGAACATAGTATCTTCAAGAAAGATACTTGTCAGTTAGGTCTCTTCCCTTTTAAATATATCATCGAATTAAAGATGGCATCGCCAACGATTTACCAAACTTAATGCAGCGTCGTTAGTATGATTACAAAATTAAAGAACTTAGAAATTAATAAAATTTATGGTATTGCAGACTGCAAATTAATTACAACCCTACATAGAAGATTTGCGTGACATTTCAAACAGAACTAAAAGTGATCATACCAGGACGCTTTACTCAAAACGTAGAAGCAGATCATGGTGCATGGTGCATAATATTTTCAAAGTGGGAACGTATGTTTAATATATAAAGGAAAAAGATTAATTTAACCTGACATAGGCATGCACGATATTGTATTCATTGAGTTGGTCACATCGTAAGTTTATGGACATGTACAAATAACATAAAACAAGAGTATCGTCTTCTTTTTCATTTTCCTCCTTTCCCCCTTCATGTGTGTTCAAACAAACATGAGTGTATATTGATATTATTCTGTCCTGTTCAGCTATTCGAGTAACATGTCCATCAGTGTTACTACATCAACTATAGCAACTAAGAAATTGTGTTTGAGGTTAAAAGTTCAATATGTGCTTAGTTCAATGACAACAAAATTAGTTTGTATTGGACTAGAATGTGGACTAGAATGTGATACTAAAGGACTTGTGTTTGAAGTGAAGTTAAATTTTTCGGAGTGGGAGGAACTTATACACTTGACCTCGTTTGTTTTGTATTATTTAAATTCTCAAGTGGAAATTAAATCTCTAAATTCTCTTGGACGGAATAATGAACTGGTGGTACGAGAACTTACGGGTTTAAAATTAGTGGTGTTAGAGAAGAAAGGAACACTTCATGCTCCTTGAAACAGTGCGTACTTAAATTCAAGAGAATGGTTTCATTTCTTTGAAATATCACTGTGTATTGAACATGCTGTGAAAAAACATTGAAGCTTCTAGTGATGTGGTACGTGAATATTTTAATCTATGTACAGAGAATATTCGCAATCATGTAGAATCGCCATGTCTTGCATGTACTGGACTTGTTGGAATTCATACATGTGTGGATGAACAGAGTATTATTAATGGATTGAGCATTAGTTTTCCGAATATGTCTCTTGCTTTGAACAAGGATACTGATATAAACATTGGTGTTGAATGATAAAATTGCAAATGAAAGTATTATGTCGACAAAAAATCATAGAAGCAATCAGGGATGAATTATTTGACAGGGTGGAAACACAACCATAGTGGGGAAAACTGATACTCAACTTTTCGAGGGCATCGATGAGATAGATATGTATTGATAAAAAGGAAGAAGAAGAATGAAAAATATTTTGCGTTGTAGTGATTTTAGTGAAAGTGATATATTTTTTGACGTAAATTAAGTGGACAAGAGCATGTAAAGGATGTCTCACTGCCTGAAAATAGTATGCATTATTAGGTTTACTAATCCGATAGTGAAATGGAAGACGCAAAGTAAATTATTTTTTTTTTACTATTTTTCAATGTAGTGAATTTAGTGAATGTCATATATTTTATATATTTATAAAAATGTAACATTTATTAGTTCAGTAATATTTTACGTTTTATGAAAAACCGTATTTGAATTCATTATTAGTAGTATCTAATTTAAGTATACGCTTTTCTTGAATTTGAAAAACTAAAAACCTTAAATTAATTAATTAATGAAATGTTCATTACGTTTAGACCATCATTACACTTTACTAATGATCAGTGAAAATATACACCCCATAACTTTTGATTCGGTTGTGTTGATTTGTGTTTTCCGTCCTATACAGCAACAATGCTATATGAGATGTAGGTCTACTGTTACTAATTAACGTGGAATCCAAACCACAGCAGTTCTCAGCCAAAGGAACGTAACTGCTTATCCACGAGAAAGATCTCCTTTAACTTTTGTGTAAGCAGACTAAGTGGTAGATCCTTTGCACTCTTCTATTAGTACGTCATAATATCAAATAAAAAAGCGACGTCATCAATAAAAATCTATTTTGAAGAGAGAGAGGGAGAGAGAACTATTAGGTTTCGAATTGATCTGGTGTGTGTGTTTCCAGAATTCATGTTCGTTCGTTATTGTCTTTTGATAAAATAGTTATACAAGTTATACAGGATGTTCTAAGACAATGCTGTTGAATAGTAATGGGAGAACCACGCTTGTACTCTCTAGACTAAAGTAAACCTATAATTACTGAAAGTGAATGTTTATGAAAGAATTGATGAATTAAAACATGTGCAAGAAATCAAGAATTTTAAGAAAACCCACTAACGCGATACTGTTATTTATTAATAAAACATTATTGTATGTTGGCTTTCTCAGATATAAGAGTGCTTCGTGAGCCCGGGACTAAGATGATGAGACGTTTCTAAATACATCTTATTTTATTTACAAATGTGACTGATGATAAGCAAGTGATGGAGACGTAAGGAAGTGTTAATTCCGAAGTAGATA
Organism: Thermobia domestica; assembly: GCF_964235325.1. NCBI lineage: Eukaryota > Metazoa > Arthropoda > Insecta > Zygentoma > Lepismatidae > Thermobia > Thermobia domestica. The sequence continues at coordinate 265,117,972 of NC_137456.1, forward strand.
CTGTTTAATTTACAGATGGAATTAAAAAATGATTTCATTTTAGGCTACCATTTACAATTCTGAAGATGCTACATTTGTGGGTCGTTGGTATGACTCATGGATAAGTAAGTTTGTGGTGATAGATATAACCTAAATTCTAACAATTTATGTAAACTTTTGCAGCCAGAGAAAAAGGGCGAAGAAAAATGTATGAAGATATTAATCTTGTTTAATACTTACAACGAGGGGAGTGAACAGGAATTCATTTCGAGGAAGGTGTCCACATTAAACAAAATTTACAGAGAAGTCGGAAGGTCAAGAAATGGGGGTTGGACCTTGGACACACCTTTTCCCCACACCAAACGAAGAAGAGGAATGAGCATGAATTGAACTTTGTTTTACTAATGACGTGACTGTACGAAATAATCCTCCAAGGGTACTTCCATTGCCATGTTTAACATGATACGACCATAAAGTTTTATATCGAGAGAACCTCAAATGTTGTGTATACACTCGGGTTCAGACCCAGCTAGCGTCAAGTGAACTTTGTGCTGTACAAACATCATTTGTGCTTGGGTAATGTTTATGTTTCTGTTCCATAGAGTTTCAATACTTAACATAAACCACGTTATGGGATTTTTTATTATCTTCTTATTCAAAGACTCAAAGCATAGGACATTTCTGGTTTAAAATACTCCTTCAGACATTCCTACTCTATCTTTCTTTTTAAATCTCGTCCACATTTTATGTTTTATCTAATAACTACGGATATATGAAAGTAGAAACAAAATGTACAAATGCAGGGGGTTGAAAGGCTTGCTAGGGAAGCCTCAAAAGACTAATATGAACTAGTATTGTCAATGAAAATGGAAACTTCTCGACAAAAAAAGAGTCAAGAAATACGACTAGTAGATTTTGAAATTCGATAGGATATATCTATAGTAACATCCGAGACTCGTGGGCAACACCAGTTCACAAAAGTTTTGGATCTTAAACGCTGTTTTAATGTTACATGGCTCATGTATAAAAACTATAAATTGTCAAAGTGATTATATAAACATGATGAATAGCATTTATCAAGGTTTAAATATACACTAGTCACTGCGCAATACACTTCAATAATAAAAGCAGCACCGTCTATGTATTCTTATATCACACCCTTCGTGGACATCTAGTAAAGCGAAAGGATGCTGATAACCTCTAGATGAAATTAGGACATTCATTTTGTACATAAGTTTTTAGAACGAGACGAGGCAACAAAAGATTATTAAGAATACTTCGAGAATCAATACCCAAAGCGGTAAGATCGATAACTGGTTTCTGTGAAAACAATTCACGGTTCCGAAAATAAATTCTGTCATCTCTTGAATTCTTTCTTCAAATTGAAAGGGATACAAATTACTTCTGGTTTGAACGATAATTATCGTAGATCATAAACGATAATTCATAGCGAGAAGCAGTTTCAAACTTCAAATGTTTCATAGAACAAAACGGTAATATCGAGAACTAGTTTCTTTGAAAACAATTCATCGTCCCGAGAATAGCCTATACCGTATCAACTCTCTTAATCCTCTTTTCAAATTCGATATGGTAGAAATTATTCTTTATTTTAACTTTATTCATCATACAGCACAATCGATAATAGATAACGAGAATTCAGTTCAGCAAGAATATATTTAATTCGATCCGATCTTTATTTCTCCGGAGAACCACATGCTGTAGAAACCGACTACATTTTAAGTTTGAGGGAGGCGCGATAGCTCAGTGGTAGAGCATTCTCCTCATATAGAGCATTCACCGGGGCCCCTGGTTAGATTCCAGCTTGCTCCTTGTAGACGTTGTGGTGTACAAACACCGTGCTCGTGGTTTTCTGGGAGTTCCGTTCCCCGTTGATTCCACCATTTCATTCATTTCTCATCATCACCGTCTCCTTTAGACTAACCGGCATAATCCTGGGACTTAAAACTGAAAGATTTCATTTAATTTCATTTTAGGTTTGAATATTATCATAATATAGCAACAACCGTAAGAGATAAGAAAACAAATTGCAATGTATAGTGAAACTCACTTCATTTATGTTGACCATCGTTGAGATCATGAAGTATTAATTTCTACAAATTTAATTTCACTTAGAGGATTAACGTGTGTGGATGTCGTTGTTTCGATCCTTACTCAAGTAACTTCGTGATGAACAGCATCGTGTTTGTGGGTTTTCCATTACTGTGCTTTATTAGTAGAGTGCTCACATTTGTTCCTTTTCTCTTTAAGTTGTATAAGAAACAGAATGTTCGTAAAGTGAGACGCAACCTACGCGAAACATGCGACTTCGAAATAACTTGTTTGTTGATGCATAATGCATACCATTATCTAGTTATAGTGAACTGTGTGTAACGTTTTGACCGACCTTTGTTATTATTGTGATGCGACAAGTGCCTCAAACCATATGAAGACTATGATGAAAATAGTAATGTATGCACTATCTGTTAGTTTGGTTTATTGATTGTACTGTATATACACGATTCTCGGTGATTTTGTGGTAGAGAGCGTGTATAAAAGGGTTTTGAAAGTAATTATTTTTTAAAAGTAAAGAAATCACCCTGCATTTCCTCAGGTTGGTAATAATGTCTTCTTGAGGACTTTTGTACGGAGCAGCACCGCTCCTCACCCACTGCTGAAAAGTAATAACTTTCAAAGGGAAAGTCTAACAGTAAAAGAACTGAATGACTTCATTAAAAGTTTGAGATCTATTTTACACGTTCATCACCATCTTTAAACACCCCAAGTATACATTTTAAAGAACGAACTACATACGTGTGAAGATAAATATTAAATAACTAGTGAAGACAAACATCAACAGAAGTAAGAAGCGAAAAATATGAAACATGATGTTCTCACATCAAGTGCCGTAATGCTGAACGACAAAAGATAACCTATAACTAAAGAAAGACACACTGGCCTATTCTACATAAACAGAAGGTAACTTACATTCAAAGAAACATTTTCGCAAAAACCAACGCTGATATCTTGAATATATGTACAAATGACTTATTCATTATCAATGTTTCTTTGAAAACTCTAGTCTAGAAGGATTAGAGAAGGCTATATAAGACGTAAATGAAACTACAGCTTTACGTGAAATTTAAACTATATGATATATCGTCAGGAGTCGAACTCAAGCCTTCCAAAACATGGGCACGTACATCCGCGAAAACAAGATTTTTAAGAAAAAAAAAACAAATGAAATAATTAATTCCAATACCAACACTAATAACGAAATAAGTAACTACGTTGCAAAAACAAGATTTTAAAATAGCACTGAAATAACAATCAAAATCAATACTATAATTATAAAATGATTTTATTACGTGATACCAAAAACAAGAAATAAATCCCTACATATACTAATAGTAATAGTAACCTAATTAACTAGCTATAGTCATATATGATAATAATAAAACTACAATGTTAAGCCTTAGATTCAAGTATGTTACATTAAAATCAAAATATTTCCGAGGTTATAAGAGACACTTATCTACATCTTAACGTGGAATCCAACTCAAGCGTCCCACAACATAGGCACGTAGACTGTAACCAGCAGGGTTTCAAATCGCTGTTCGGGCGTCCATTTATTTGTAACCAACTAAAGTGCGTGGTCCATGTTCGGGCAGCTATTTATTTGTAACCGCCTGTAGTTCTGTTCGCTGTCCTCGGCTCGTGGTATTACCAATAAGTATACTCCTGATACTTTAACTTACCTGGACAGGACGACGAAGACCTTTCCAAGAAAGGTTACAAACTGTTTCCAAAAAGCTCGTCGGTCTCAATAATGAGATGAGCATTAGGCGCCGAGAGGTTCGGGTGTCTCGTCTCGAAAACCTCACGGACGATCAGACGGTCATCCAGACCATAACGCACACAAACATCACTCATACAAACAACGAAAACACACTGGATTAATTGACACTATACTTATTTATTAGAACACTATTTTGAAAAAAAATAACGAAGAGAAATGAACACAACACTGGACACTAATAAATTTTGCCGCGGAAATTACGTTTTGCCCTTTACGGGAAATATAGCCCTTTCTATATATATGATTATAATTCAGGTATCACTATAAATACTTTGCTCACACCATTAACACACTTGGAAGGTTAGCACTGGGGAAAAGTTGTCTGGATCGTCCCACGATGAATCCAGTTGTTACGCTGAACAGCCCTGCAGCGTAAAGGTGAATCTTCAGTAAACACACAAAAGAAGATCTCTATAATGGAATACAGATATTGGAGGGCGCGTATATAACATTTTAAACGCACAAGGTCTGAGGACCTGGGATTTCACTGATTGGGGCTAGCCGTAAGAAATCGTCCTTCACCGGCTAAATAGCTTGTGCCCCTTAACACAACTTATGTTTGAAGTTCAACGCGAGATGCGTGGTTGCATCTTCCAGTCCTGGAGTCAAACTCCTCGAGCGTCCAAGCTCAAGCTACGGGTTGCAATGGTCAACAGAAAAGTGTTGGCAGTTCATTTCAAAGATTACTCAGTTACTCACCTGTATGCACATACAAACAGAATACGGAAAACAATTTATGTTTATTTTAGTCAACTGCCCATAATGCACTAGACACGGCGATAACACTGGCGTGAGAAAGTACAGATAACGGGCTGGAATACAACGCAGTTGGTGCCACTTCGGCTACTGGGACATCTGGTCAGCCCATATTTCTCTAATCTATTATAATGTTTCCATAAGCGATTAAAGAAAGCACTTAATTCAGTTCCAAATAACTGCAGAATATATACTGTGCATATAATAAGTCAGGGAGAAACACTGAAATGGTTAGTCACTAACCGAAATGTTCTCAGCAAAAGCAACGTTTTAAATATATATATGAAAAAACGATGAAAGACTTCTTTGTCCAATTGTGTGGGAAAGAAGCAATTCCCACCAAAGAAAGAACTTATATGCGTTGCAGAATAAAGTATAAATCGAAAATAATAATCACTGTCTTCACGAAATATACAGGGCGTCCACAAAAAATCCTTCTATAACCTGGTAGCGGTTATATATGGTGTCTGAACGTGGAACGACCTGTCAAGTGCACACGTGGACAGGTTGAGAACCCTTGGTCGTCTGACGAAGTATGAATAAAATTAGGTCTTTCACCTGAAAATTTAAAATAAGTTAGTTGGCAACACTGTCATATGGTGTGAGACTTACGTGCATAGACGATGAATGGTTTTTCACCTGAAAAAGGGCTATTTAAAATAGTTAAAGAACTTGTTCACTCACTACAACATGATGAGGTTCCTGCATGAGCAATGTCCAATCCAAATGTTCCATAAAGTAATAAGATCCTCTTGAACAGTTGGTGCAGTTGGGTTTCCTTATCTTCCGTTTCTTCACATGTTGAAACCATGCTGTCTTCCTGTGTTGAGTATCCTCCGCGATTCTCCAACGATGAGTTGATGAGGGGAGAAGGGGAGTTTTTTTTTAACACTGGTGTGAGAAACGAGACATGGTTATAACACCTGTATGATAACTTTTTTTTTTTTTTAAGTTCGCAGAAAGCGTTTATAGGGCTATTAAAATTCTTATTTAAAAAAACACACAAATACTTTTTGTAAAATGTTTAAGTGTTCCGTTTCGATCACTTTATTTGATATAATATGAAGTAAATACGTTATAGGGCTATTTAAATGCTTTTTTTTTGTTTTTTTTTAACACTAATAAATTCTTTTCATAAAATGTTTAAGTGTTCCGTTTCGATCACTTTATTTGATATAATATGAAGTAAATACGTTATAGGGCTATTTAAATGCTTTTTTTTGTTTTTTTTTAACACTAATAAATTCTTTTCATAAAATGTTTAAGTGTTCCGTTTCGATCACTTTATTTTGTGTAATATGAAATAAATATACACACACGATAACTATTCTTGAAAACATCGACTTGAAGAATTATCAAATATCTTAATAAAAATTAGTAAATATACTGATATCTGTATTTAAAATATAATAATATGAATGAATAAGCAAATAGCAAAACATGTTAAAGGTACTAAAATATTAAAATTATTGTTAAAGTTTCGATATCATTCTAATATATTTGAAAAATATGAAAATCATTGAAAAAATAAAATGAATGGAAATGTAAACACATGATAAAATGACAATATATACACAAAAATAAGATTTTCACCTGTATGTCCCTTTTATTTTTTTTTTACTGTGCCTCGTGTTGTTTGGTAGAAAAGAACGAAAAATCGTTTTTCAAAAATAAAAAAAATAAACTTAAGTGTCAAAATTGACGTTCATAGTAATTCCAAGAAATAAGCATGATTCTGCATATCAAAGAAAAAGATCGTGATTTCGTTGACATGTATGAAGAAAATTCGGCACGCCATAAGATCAAATGCCATCTGCTCGTCGTGAAAATCGAGACTTTAATTTAGTAATGCTCAATACAACAAATGATTTTATTCTGAAACAAAGTTATTATTAGCTTAAGCCTAAAATAATGGTTGTTGTTCACTTCCATAAACGTAAACATTGTAGGGTTACTAGAACATATGGGTATTATCTGCAAAAGAACATATTAATGCAGCGTTGAAAACTATACGGTGTTGATCCAAGTTTTTCAAAGGTCTGAATCAAGGAAGTTGACTCACTAGTCCAAACATTCCTGAAAATAAATGGTCATTACACCATGAATTGACCAAAACCATAGGTGGGAAAAATGTGTAATACTACACGTACTTACACACACAATATGCCATCGACACCTGCGAGGCAAAAAAAAAACTAGAAACGAGGAAGGCCTGCAACCCTAGGCACTTACAAAATTGTTTCTGCACAAAACTGAAATATAAACATTAATATTCAGTAAACTACGCGTATGTTCCCTGGAACATAACATACGTCTTCCACCTAGAAAAAATGTGTAAACACACAAAATACAAATGCTCTCGTAGCATCGTAAAATGTCTCTACAAGACAAAACACGTGAGACCTATTAAGAGAAAAACATGAGATACAAACAAGAATATAGTCAACGACATTACAACTTTCTGGTTGGTCTGAAACATCCAATTAAATTCCCTACAAAACAGCTGTAACAAGCTTCCTTAGGCATCTTCGCTACAAAATTTTCAAAATGGTCTTATTAACATATTAAAATTCAGTCATCGACCATATGAAATAATTGACAGAAAGTAATTCTCAAAAAACGTTATGGCTTCATACTGTCGGAAAAAAAGAAAATAAGTTTATTTTTCGGGATCTATATCAATATCTCTAAGACGGCTGAAACCTCATAAATAATGGGCCATGTCGATTTTTGAAGAAAATCATCCGTCATTGGCAGTATGGCTGAAACCTAAAGATTTATATTCCAAAACCTTTGGCCATGTTGATTTCTGAAATCCTCCATACTGTTTGTTATGGCTGAAACCTAAAGATTTGTATTTCAAAATCTTTGGCCATGTTGATTTCTGAGGGAAATCCTCCATAACAAAAACAATTTTACTAAAAAATTCCAAATAGTTTTGGGACATACTGTGACTAAAATATAACTTTCTGAAAATTAACAAAAGAAATTACAAAACCTTAACATACAAGTACACAATATAGTTACGATTCATAAACATTAAAATATTCACTGAAATGTTACTAGACATTAAAATATACTCTAAAAATCTAACCTAAGAATACGCATGCTTAGTTACGGGTACCATAAAGGAAGAAGAGAAATGAAAACTATATTTTGCGATTGATGGCGAAAATACAGTTAGCTATGGAATATCCAATGGATTAGCCACATCCATTTTTGCAAGAGATCTGCAATTCCAGGAAATATTGCCTCCCTGAAAAAAAATATTTATATTTATCCCCATAAAATATCCTACCCGAAGAAGTTCCCCTACGGTCGTTCAGTGGTCTAGAGAAGACAAAAAAAAAACTGTTAATTAGAAATTACAAGAAAATATAGAAGTTAAACATATTTCCACATACATATTAATATGTGGGGAAAAACGACCGTTCACCATCAGAATATCTGTTCATATAGTTCCTTCTACAATAAAAAGATTACTGCTTTCGTTCGGAGAATTATACTATTCACACGACATTCCTGCACATTCTATTACCAAGAAGGAAATGTCTGTTATCACTTGTTTAAGGCTTAGCCTACTTTCCGTTCTAAACTTTTCTCTTCGAACAAAATATATCATGTCACATCCTGGAAATTCAAATAAGTCAAAATTGGGTAAATGACGTAAATGAGGTTCAATAAAATTACAGTAAACACTTCAAAATGAAAACGAAAATCTAAGATTAAAACTAAAAAATAACATTGATAATCGTAAAATTCCATATTTTACGCATGAGATTACATACTAAGTTTCATTTACAAATACAGAAATATATACATAACTAACAACTAAAAATTTTCTCATTCTAAGCATCTCGATATTTTTTTTTCTGAAAAGAAAATCAAACATTAATTGTGAGTCATACGTATGATAACATGTTTAAGGATTTGGAAAGTGGGAAGTGATTCTAAATTTTTTTTTAATTTGAAAACAATAAAAATATGTATATTATAACGCCAAAATATCTTCCCACTAGCTGGGAATACGGAACTGCTCCATTAGTTCAAGATTGCTTTTGGATAAATGCAATCTCCCTACGTATGTGATTACATACTAAATTTTAATTATAAACATATAGCTATACACATATATATTAGTAACAACTAAAATATTCTGATCCTGCACATCTGGATACATTCTTCTTCTTTTTTTTCTAAAAGAAAATCAAATATTTATTGTAAATAACATGTAGTAACATATTTGAGAATTTCGAAAGTGGGAAAGGATCCTAAAAAGGGATTTAAAATTTAAAACATTTAATAAAAATATAAGGACAAAATATCTTCCCACTAGCTGGGGGTACGGAAATCGCGCCAAGATTTCAAATTGCTTTTAAAATGCCATTCCCCTACGTATGTGATACATTAATTATTTACTAAAAAATCTAAATTCAAACATCTGAAATGAAAACAAGAAAAAATTAATGACATTAAACTAATAGTAAGTCAGTGATAAGGTTTGCAACACAAATGCACAGCTGACAGAGGTATGAAGTGCTACACGGAGCAAAGACAAAAAGAGGAAAAGAATTAATCAGCTGTGTATCACCCGTTATTCGTAACCATAAACACAGGTGTTCGAAAATGCAGCGACTATCTTATCAAAATAAAGAAAGAAAACGTGTTATCTTCTCTTTGCTGAACAGTTAAAAGTTAGAAGCAAAAATGAGTTTAAAAGAAATGCGTAGTTCTTCTTTTCGTGTCCAAGTGTTCTATCAAAAACTAAAAGCCAAAAGGAAGAAAATGAATACAGGTTTGTCGCCTAAAAATGCATCGCTCTCCTAGGAGAAAAATTCGTATCAGCATACAAAGTTTTGGTTGCCCCCTTTTTTTTTCTTTTCCTATGATTACTGTTTCTCCTTTGATAATTAGGGTTTGTTCGTCTATTTCTACGGTGGTTACCTCTCCGTACAAATCTATGCTTAATGTCACACAAATTTCGGTTCCTGTCTAGTATGTGATAACTCAGGCTACGTGGCCGTGATTTACGACTCCTTCTGTTTCTGTTACTACCTTTTCGAGTGCGGTCTTGGTTCTGATTCCCTTTAAATTTCATATTGTTTACGCTCCAGTCTGCATATCTTTGCCTATTGCTATCACTGTAACCTCGTTTGCGCTGGTTTGTGACAGCTGTTGTTGTGCGCTTACGACTTCTGTCGTCTACAATCATATGTTTGTGGATTTCACTACTTCTATTACAAGCGGCGTCACTAGTACTACTATCAGGGATGTTATTAGATTCTGAATAGATAAAATCGTTGCCAGATTTGTTACGAGGTTGGTTTAGACTACCTGTCTCTGGTTGGAGTTCAGATTCCTGCGTTTCCTTTTCATTAGGAGTGTTAGTTTCTAGCTCAGGTTCCAATTCCGGTGTTTCGTATCCAATAGGAACATCTGACTGTAACTGGGGTTCACATTCCGGTGTTTTGTTTTCAACATTTTCCGTTTGCTGACTATTTTCACGAAACACGTCCCGTAAAGCGTCTATTTTTTTGACCTAATCCACTCTTTGACTCAACGAGATTCTCTTTCAAGCGAGCACAATTCTCTTTAAACTCAACACAGCTCTCTTTAAAATCAACTTTACTTTCCTTTATGTATCTCTCAATTTTTTCATTATTTTTATCTAGTTTTCGTTCTAACCTATCAAAATTCTCTCTATTTTCAGCACGGTACTCTTTATTTTGCTTTTATAATTTAGCAAAGTTAGCGTGATTTTGTTGCAAAAGTAAATCTAATTTCTCATTAAGTAAAGCTAGTTGTGCTTGCGTGTATGGCATCTTGAACAAAATAACCTAGACTATCACAAAAACATGATTAAAATCACCTGAAAGAGATACTTTTTTTTTCAGATTACTGGTACTAAGCTGAAAGAGAAATGATATATTAAAATATTAATCTTATATGTATATTCGAGCACCAACGGTCTCGATTTGGGTCGGTAGTTCGGGCGTCATTTATTTGTAACCAGCAGGGTTTCAAATCGCTGTTCGGGCGTCCATTTATTTGTAACCAACTAAAGTGCGTGGTCCATGTTCGGGCAGCTATTTATTTGTAACCGCCTGTAGTTCTGTTCGCTGTCCTCGGCTCGTGGTATTACCAATAAGTATACTCCTGATACTTTAACTTACCTGGACAGGACGACGAAGACCTTTCCAAGAAAGGTTACAAACTGTTTCCAAAAAGCTCGTCGGTCTCAATAATGAGATGAGCATTAGGCGCCGAGAGGTTCGGGTGTCTCGTCTCGAAAACCTCACGGACGATCAGACGGTCATCCAGACCATAACGCACACAAACATCACTCATACAAACAACGAAAACACACTGGATTAATTGACACTATACTTATTTATTAGAACACTATTTTGAAAAAAAATAACGAAGAGAAATGAACACAACACTGGACACTAATAAATTTTGCCGCGGAAATTACGTTTTGCCCTTTACGGGAAATATAGCCCTTTCTATATATATGATTATAATTCAGGTATCACTATAAATACTTTGCTCACACCATTAACACACTTGGAAGGTTAGCACTGGGGAAAAGTTGTCTGGATCGTCCCACGATGAATCCAGTTGTTACGCTGAACAGCCCTGCAGCGTAAAGGTGAATCTTCAGTAAACACACAAAAGAAGATCTCTATAATGGAATACAGATATTGGAGGGCGCGTATATAACATTTTAAACGCACAAGGTCTGAGGACCTGGGATTTCACTGATTGGGGCTAGCCGTAAGAAATCGTCCTTCACCGGCTAAATAGCTTGTGCCCCTTAACACAACTTATGTTTGAAGTTCAACGCGAGATGCGTGGTTGCATCTTCCAGTCCTGGAGTCAAACTCCTCGAGCGTCCAAGCTCAAGCTACGGGTTGCAATGGTCAACAGAAAAGTGTTGGCAGTTCATTTCAAAAATTACTCAGTTACTCACCTGTATGCACATACAAACAGAATACGGAAAACAATTTATGTTAATTTTAGTCAACTGCCCATAATGCACTAGACACGGCGATAACACTGGCGTGAGAAAGTACAGATAACGGGCTGGAATACAACGCAGTTGGTGCCACTTCGGCTACTGGGACATCTGGTCAGCCCATATTTCTCTAATCTATTATAATGTTTCCATAAGCGATTAAAGAAAGCACTTAATTCAGTTCCAAATAACTGCAGAATATATACTGTGCATATAATAAGTCAGGGAGAAACACTGAAATGGTTAGTCACTAACCGAAATGTTCTCAGCAAAAGCAACGTTTTAAATATATATATGAAAAAACGATGAAAGACTTCTTTGTCCAATTGTGTGGGAAAGAAGCAATTCCCACCAAAGAAAGAACTTATATGCGTTGCAGAATAAAGTATAAATCGAAAATAATAATCACTGTCTTCACGAAATATACAGGGCGTCCACAAAAAATCCTTCTATAACCTGGTAGCGGTTATAAGACCTATATTCACAGAAACAAGACCTCTGGTTTTTTATCATTTTTTTACAAAAATCTAGTGTAGAAGGATTAGGCTAGGCTATATATGACACGTAAGTGAATCTACAGCTTAAAGCGAAATTCAAACTAAATGATATGTACAAATCTTTGATTTCATTATCATTTTTTCTTTGAAAAATCTAGTAAAGAAGGATTTGGCAAGACTATGCTAAACACTATATTCTATTGTAAATGAATTAGAAACCAAAAGTAATAGTGAACTAAATAACTAGCTATAAAATATATGATAATAATAAACCAAAATAACACGTAATACAATGCTACGCAGTATATTCATGTAAATATTATCTTAGACAAGATTTTTAAAAAGCATTGGAATAAATAATCATACAAAATACTATTAAACTATGAAATACTAATAAAAATTGTTCCATTACGTAATGTCAAAGAAGTTGGTAAATCACAATATATACCAACAGTAAAAGTATCCTAATTAACTAGCTATGAACATATCTTGATGAGGAATCCATTAATACAAAGGGAAGAGAATAGAATTATTTTTTAATTGTAAATGTGAACACTCTACAACTGAGTAAATAAAACGAGACGAGACTTATAAAGCTATTAAATGAAACGAGAAACTGCTTTTTCTTGAATTGGAATCCACACATAAAACTAGCTTATCTTTGTTGTGTGAGTCTTTGATTTGATCCTTGGTTGTATGTTTGTGTTCCGTCCATTGGTAGAGTGCTCACTCATCGGTACTGAAAGGGACACCAAAATCAAATCTAACGAGTGTTTGCTTCCGTCGGGTATCGACCCTGAAATCATGAGCTTGGTTCCGCTGAGATGGCACTCATTCAAAAATGTATATTTCAAATCAACTTGAAGATGAAAAAATCTTTAGACATAACCAGAAACTGTTTTTTTTCTGATGCAGAATAGAATTAAATTTTTTAAAATAGCAAATGTGAACACTGTACAACTGAGCAAATGAAACGAGACGAGACTTATAAAACTATTAAACGAAGTAATAAACATCTTTTTTGAATTGATCGCGTTAAGTTAATTTTAATTTAGAGTCTCTTTCAGCAACGAGGATATATGAAACGTGTACCTACTAATTAAAATGGAATCCGAACCCGGGTCTCCCAATTGTTTCAATTGGGATCCACAGATAAAGTTAGCTTAACTTTATTGTGTTACAAACCTCTAACTAATCTTGCATTGTATACGTGTGCAATGTAAAATATTAACATTCCTAAAATTGTCTCCAATCATATCTCTGCGATTATGCTCCTAAATTCTCATGTCAGTCAGGCTAAAAAAGTTATTTCAAAACATTAGTCAAGGACCCCACTTAGCAACTAAGATCAACCTCGATGAATCTAATCATCATCAACAATTCTTCAATAATAATTTTCACCTGGAACCTATTTTCTATGACAAGTTTCTCATAGTCATCTCATAGTCAACGATGAACGGAGTCAAATTCACATACTACGTTTGAAAAAATCATGCAATGCGATATACACATTAGCAACTGAGACCCATTCGATCAAAGGACAGTCTGTTAACAAATCCTATTCCCATGAATACTTACAAGTGACTTCGTGAGAACCCTCAAGGCCAAATTAGATATAGCAAATAGCTTCAATGAAACACTATATCTCCATCAGCAACTAATCAAAGAGACGAAGTCTTTACGATTCTCATCCAACGACTTCAAAACATTATGAATTGCTTGGATGATGTCACAAAAAGATAGAATAGAGTGGACATTTACAATGGATAATTTGTTTATTTCTTTTACAGGACTTTTGACATTTTATAATACATAAACTCTTACAAGTTTTAAGCGAGAATTGATAAAGGAAGGATATAACTTAATAACAATGAGGTTATATGAAACGTGAATCTGCAATTTAATGTGAGATCCAAACCACCACTGAGAATTGAAGTTGTGTTTGCATTCAATTAATACGAATATTTAACTTCAATTTCCGATTATCCAGGGGTCGACGACTGCCGTAAGTTATTCTCAAATGAACAGTTTAATTCCCTTTTAAACAAGAAGTTCTGTATACTGTGTTTTCTGGATGTACTCTCGTTTCACATTTTATTTCATCATCATTTACTTGCCTTTAATCACGCGCCTTTCTTAGCGTATGGAAAAGACATATATGTGAGTTTTTAAACTGAAAGATTTCATCTCTCTCTCTCTCTTACGGTGAAGCACTGTGTCTCAATAATAAAGTGTGCTTATTTACTTGGGTTGGATTCTATCAGCAGCAAGGCTGAATGAGATGTGGACCTACTGATTAACGTGGAATCCGAACCACATAAGCTCCCGCCAGGAATTGAACACGGGTTCCCACTTTTTTCGATTGGAATCCACACATAAAGTTAGCGTTGATCCGTAGTTAAGTAAATTTGTGTTCCGGCCAAGAGATTTTATTAATGTATTTTCCACTTTAGAGTTCAAATAGTCCGAGACAAACGAAACAAAATGCACAAGTTTCTCTTCTCCTGACAAATTTAACTTCACTAGCGTAAAATGGAGAGTGACTCTTCCTGATTCGAATTGTGAACTACGCCAATCAAAGGCAAATATTCATATTAATCGATAGATCTTGGAGGCTCTCATAATAGAACTTTTTGTTCATTTCTTCTCTTCGGCATAAATAACACGGGTCCTGGTTGGATTCTTTGTGCATTCAATCACACATACAGACACAAAATATGCAAAATTTCGGAACTTGTTCTCTCATATTGGTAATTTCTCATCCATTTCATTTCTACCTATTCAAAATCGAAAATATACGTCAATAAGTGACTTTAAACAAAAAATCCTCTAACTTGAAATTACGTTTTCAAATATTCCATTTGCGTATACGATTTCTCATCCAATATCTTCAACAAACATGATATCACCTGATCGATGTTTCCTATAAAAGCTACTTTGAATGAAATGCTATACTCCCCTTAGCAACTAAGATGCAAAAATGACATGTTTCATCTTGTTTATGCAGGCACCTAACCTTGGCAACTGAGACCAATTCGATCAACGTACAAATATCGTACAATCTGTTCGCATGGACATTTACGCTCTTCGCCGTAGGGACGGGGGTCCAGAATAGCTACCCAATAAATGTCTACGGTCACATACAGAAAAAAAGAGGAAAAAGTATGATTCACTTTGTTTCTATATATCCATACACCCGTCGAAGAGTATGCATACGGCTTATTACCTAATAACATACTAGTTTAGGTCGGTTTAGGCCATTGGAACTTTCCCAGTCCGAGCCTAAAGGTCAAATGTCAAATTTTGCTATACTGCCTGATCTCTACATAATGTGCCAAAAACGCTCATATATGCATTCTTATAATCAAATATATTGCTTGTCGTATTTTTTATAATTTAAAAAGGTGAATTTATAAGAAGAAATTAAAAGACAAATAAAAATGAGAAAACAGATTGTTCTGTACTACTAAGCGCGTATTTCGAGAAAATTGATATTTCATTGCTCTAATATTTTTTACACTATTTTTTTTTACAAAAATCGAAAACTATCGCAAATCCCGCTCACTTGAGGGGGAAACATCGATAAAAAAATGTTTTATGGATTAAACCCATAAAACCAGTTTGCAACATATACGTAAGTTCTGCATACACTTTATTGTACTTTGTAGTTTCTAATGATTTCTGAAAAAAACTATATCCATCTGCGGACATTATTTGTGTTAGTATAAATGAGATCAGATTACCTCATTAAAATATTGTATACGTCTGTTACTATATTCTAAAATGTTATAAGAAAGATTTGTAATAACAGTTTTCGGTTAGTAACCTTCAAGTAAATCACATATTTTTATTTCCATTTTTCCAATATCAAATCCAACGTGGTCCTACATTTTCAGATGTACCAAAATTAACACTACCACACTGTTTATTTATCGGCTGCTTAAGTTATTCGTCAGTGAAAAATAAACCTCTAGAGATTCTTACTTTCACTAGTTTGACGAGATTTATTAAATCAAAATTACTTAATAGTTTAATTTCCTCTTTGCCTTTTTGGCTTTATGTCTTTTGTAAGCTCCCATCTTGCTTTACCTCCATTCCTAAGTTATATCTCTTACGCTTTTCTAATTCTTATTTATTTATTTATTTATTTATTTATTTGAGTTTTCAATAGAAGCCGCGCTGCCAGCAAAAGAACCTAGAATTCATATTTAAACTAAAATGGTTGTGATGGTAAATATAAGACATTGTAACAAATTTTGTCAATTATCTTAATTTCTTTGCTTATTTTCTAACTTATGGTATAAAAAGATAAAATGACATATTGTCCTTTGCTTAGTTTTGCGTCTTTTAGCTTTACTTGTTTACCAGTTAGTGTAAGCAATATGTAATTGTTTATGTTCTTTGCTAGGCGTTATCAAGAACGTAGCCAAGGGGGATCCGGACCTTCCCCTTCGAGACCAGAAATATAAAATATTAAGGACGGATGAAACAAAATGAAATGAGAAAAAGAAGGATCAGTGTTAAAAATTAAAAACCACAGGAAGCTTTCGGTTAGTCTTTGTTATGAGGAGATTTGTATTACTTGCAGTACACGGTGGCGAGGTGAGCGAGATATCCTGGAAGAGTCAGAGTGTTTAAAATTTCTAGAAAAGTTACGGAATTCTCAGAATTTTTGCTACTAGGGAATGAGATTTCAAGCTTCCGAAAGCATAGTTTTTGATTGATTGATTTTGAGTTTTACGTCCCGTTCAGCAGCGAGGCTATATGAGACGTGAACCTACTGATTAACGTGGAATCCGAACCACATGAGCTCCCGCCGGGAACCGAAAGCATAGTGCAGTTGTGTAACAGCATGGCATTTTTTATCGTAATTTTTCATCATCGCATCCTTAAAGTATCAAACATGTTATTTCAAAAACAATGTGCTACTATTATTTTAAACTGTCATTTGGAACAGACAGTAGTTGACGGAATAATAAAAACAAAAATTTATATGGAAAGAAATTTCTGTTAGCATCTGATTCAACAAAGAAAGAAACAGAGATATTGTGAAATAATTCACAAGCCATTACTGGGTATGTACTTTTTATAATAGTGAATACGAACTTTTTGTAATAGTTGAGGTCATAATGAAAGGTGGATTGTTATATTTGAATGAACAGAGGAAGGACATAAACATTGTAAAATTTTTTCAATACATTTTTTTATTTTACTCTAGTTTTTCCATAGTTTGTTATTAAAATACTTACCAAACATATCCTCATTTTATTGTAATAACAAAACAATACAGGTTGATAGTAAAGTAGTTTAAATTGATTGAGCTCTTGGGCCTACAGAATTTTATGTCCCCCCACGTTACGAAATCCTGGATAAACGAACCAATATATTTTGCCAGTAAAATAATATAGAATGATCGAGCCCTTGGTATGATGAACACAGTTTTTCATGTGATGGTCCCTCCCTTCACGAAATCCTCGCTACGTGCCTGGCGTTATAAATATAAAATTGTTCAATTTCATAGTTATATTTATCATAAAGTCTTAAAAAGTATTTTATTTAACAAACTCAATATACAATTTAACAGTAATAAAACCTGCAATACAAAGAAAAACCTAAACCAAATCTTACTTTTGTATTCTTTGCTAAACGAGTTTCTAAAGAGTATTTACCAAACTTTCTTACCAAACGTTCTCTTAATAGGTTTGCATGTTTAGCAAAAGATATTTCCAGTGTTTTATATTCCAGTTCTATGTCTGCAATATGTTAAAACTCTATATTTTTATTATTCCTGTAGTATGTAACATGCTCTTTACAACCTTCGTCTAATGCATTTATATCGTTATCAAATATTTAAGTCTTTCTTGTAGCTTGAAACCTAGATGTTAGTCCTTCAAATTTCCCTTAAGGCTGAACTATTTCTAACGGATCATTTGACAGCACACAGTTCAGGCTCTGCAACGGCACCATATTAGACTAGAAATTTATATTTATTTTTTGTTAATTTAGGTCGCCTGCAGATTCTCCAATCATAACCCTTATTACCATCGTCTTTGGTCATTACTCAAGCTCCCTCTAAAATATTTCTGTGTTAGATTAGACTCTAAGCTCTTTCTGGGATTAAGATGTTTATTGCCATGATCTTCGCAGTAAATATTGGAGAAACAACATTCAATATTTATGTAATTAATGTGCAAAGAGGAAGTAAAACTAATCAATTTTTAAACATTGTTGAAGATAGATGAGCTAAGAAAATGTGTTATTAAAATAATTAACAAAGGTAATTTGCGTTGTCCGAGAGCATACATACACCTTCAATTTACCAAAGTACTTTAGCCTAATATTTGGTAAAGAATTAAAAGCACAAAACCTTAAAGATATAAAGCGTTAAAGAAAGATACAAACTTATTTAATCATAGAAGTATGTCACCATTTAACAGAGTACAATGAAGAAGAATTTATATTAGATGTAGATCAAACAATGTGAACACTTACTAAACATTCAACGGAAAATATAAATGGAAAAATTATGAATGCTCTCGTTGATTCTGGAATAGGAGTGACAAATATTGCAAATATTACGATTATCAAGAAATATATAAAGAATGTAAACCATTGATACCTATTTATAATTTAACTAAACCTGAACATGATTAACCAGATATAAATAAAATTTATTCTGAAGGATTTAATCGATTTTCTTATAATAAAACATGTAAAGGTAAGCGCTGTTGTATTTAAAGAAATATATTAATGTAAAGGTTCTAATAAAATATAAAATAGAACTAAAAACGTATGTATGGACATTATTTCTTTATGAATCATCAAGGTGTCTTATAGAGAACTGCATCCAATATTATGTGAAATATAAAATAATGTCTTGTTCTAACGAGTTGGTGTGTAATACTAAAAGATAATTTAAACTGTCAAATGTATTTATTAGACATAATATATGGCACACATGAAAACCAACACTTACAAATGATATAATACTCCGTCTAATTGAAAAAAGGCAAATTTATATGGAAAATGGAGTAATGGTGTTTTAAGTGAAGATGAGTTTATACTGCAAATTAAAGTTTCTAATTAAGAATATTAAATATAACAACACATGTAATTACACAGAAAAATATTTATCATTTTGAAGCACAAAAAGAAGCAGGTGTTTATAAAAAAATGATATAGTTTCTCACGACTTCTAAGGTAATAATGCTTATTTTGAAAGAGATGATTAGTTTTGTAAATACTAAGATGGTAAGTATAAACACACAATGGTTATATACGTATTATCCATAATCATAATTTCTATATTCTCCAATACCGTGTTAAAAGGCTCTTAAATCTTACACTATATTTTAACTGATCAAAAGTATTGTTACTTGAAATACCAAAGGCTAATATTAAGATTATAGACAGTATCAATATTGTATCACAACCATTACCATCCTTTCTTAAGACATTATGTTTAAAAGAGTTAAAGAAGAGTTATTTTCTACATTTGTTTATTAAACCTGAAAAACAGATCTATGTATGACATACATCTGATGACAAATACTATAAAATTCAAACAATGAATTAAGATCAGACAGACTTTTAATGTTGATATATTGTGACACAATATAGTGACTTAAATGTTAATAGTTTAAGAAGAGCTTGCTTAGAATGAACAAAAGAGTACTTAGAAACAGTAAACATTAATTCATTCATATATTTAGTTATTGTATTATGAGCATTAATAGATCACACTGTTTAAAAGAAAATATTATTAATATTATTAAAGAGGACAAATACTTTTCTTAATACATACAAAAAACGTATTTGGGATATGTGTCCTTTAAAGTTGTTTCGTCGAAGGGTTTACATCATCCAGTGTTAAAAGTAAAAATAATATCACTAATAAAGTGATGTTCCATTATGTAATCAATGTACGATACATCAAACTAAAAAATAAAGAAATTACATCTTCAGCTTTACGTCCCACGAATATGCTTTCTGGCTAAAGGAGACGATAATGATGATAAATGAATGAAATGCTCGAATAAAGGAAGTGGGAGGAAACGGGGGAACTCCGAGGAAATCATCGCACACGGTGTTTGTCCACTAAAAGTTTCACTTAGTGTGATATGGGATTGAACCCGGGACCACCTGTACCAGAGGTGAAGGCTCTACCACTGAGCCTCCGCGGCCTACATCAAACTAAGAAATGTACGCATAGTAATGACCAGAGAATATTAACAGTAAGTTAAGCTAAACATGATTTATGAAGGTCGTATTCAAATAGGTCAGCTTTGTAACCACCATCAATGTGAGGTCTGCTTAAAATAAAAAAAAAATATTTAATTTAAATAATATGACAGACTTTACCACCCGTGCAAATGCATATGTTGCACATATGATCGAGCCAGCCCTGAATATCATATATATCTAGTGAACAAATTATTTGTGTAAGGTATTTAGAACAGCAGTAGTAGTCAAATTAAAATTAGTTTTTACTTTGGACTAGTTATTTGTATTTTATATTGTACGTGATATTGTTTTCGTATTTACTAAATTCCTGCTTTCACGAAAAAAAATCATTTATAATTTTATATCTTGGTGGATTTTGGTAAAACACTGCTTAAACCCGGATTATCAGTAGTTAAGCTACTCATTTATATTGTATTCTACTCCTTTAGCCTATCAGGCATGACGTTGGGACTTAAACTCAAGATTTCATTTTCAGATATATTGTAAAATATTGGTATCTAGCGTTTAATTTATGTTGCAGTTTATAGTAATTACCTACAGGGTGACAAGGAATAACCTGGACGAATGTTTGATACCATACATTTTTTTAAATCGAAAGAATTTTAGCGAAACTGCACGCAATACCAAGAGAATGTGTATTTAGGAACAATATTTTCAGACGGTTTCGAAGTGGTTGCCCTTGGCGGCGATAGAGAGATCCAAATGTGCTTCCAAATGTTCGGCGATGGACCGCAGGTCCTAGGGCGACAATTGGTTCCACTCACGACGCAGGAATTGCTTCAGCCCCTCCAATCATTTTTGGCATGTAGCGCATTCCCTGGCTTCCAAAATCGATCAAACACCGTAGTCCATGTGCTTGAGATCTGGCGAGTAGGGCGGGCATTTCGCAGACCGGATAAAGCCCGGAAAAACGGTTCTTCACCATTTTTTGTCCTTTTCACCCAGTGGGCCGGGCGGAGTCCTGTTGGAACGTCCATTCCGTATCGCCATAGTGCTGGTTGGAACACGGAAGTACAACGGTCTGGAGAATGTCGCGTCGGCCACCTCGTGGTTGATCTTGACCCTTGACCCACTAAGACCAGAGGAGTCTTGCCGCTTGCGCAAATTGCGCCCAAGACCATTGACGACTGCGGATTTTGACGGTGTCCGACGATGACTGAAGTGCCGGGAGCTTCTGCGGAGCAGGTCCTGTTATTTTGGTGCTTGAGCGCGGACTTCACGGTGAACATTACATTTCTAAAAATATTAACAGTTTTTCTATTTACAACACTAATACTTGTTACTCACAGTGTATTTCGTATTGCAAGCCACGCAGGATGTAATAGTTTCATTGTCAGTCTCACTAAACCCACGGTGAGCGTAGCATTTCATTAGAGCCAGTTGAGCGCTTATTACTCTGTCAAGTGGTAATTGACTTTTATTGTAAGCCATACAATTAGATATACTATTTTACCTTCAAATATTTATCCGCAAATGTGTTACGTTTATACCTCCTGAGTAGTACTTACGTAATAGCGTTTGATAAGTAGATTTTGAATGATTATAGTAACATTTGTTTATTTGCTATATAACAGAACCTGTTTACACATATGTAAATTCATAGACGAATGTATTAGAATACAGCAAATTATTTAATATCGTTAAAGGTGTGGATTTATTGATATTTTGCAATATTTTTATTGAATAATGTATATTTGATTGTCATGCAATTGTCATGTCATGTATCAGATAAACGATACTTTTATGATTTCTAAATCTATTACCAATCTTGTATATTTTCTGTGTTTTAAATTACCACACTACTCATGTTTGTTCAATCCACGCCACGAATTATGTATTTCAAAATTGCTGGTTCATACCATATTTATTGTAGAGAACTATTATCATTTGCTCTGCCAAACAATTATTAGAACAAGTATCATAATAATTGTATTTTGAGTCAAAATGAAGGGTCCTTTGTATAACGTATGTATTTTTTAACTTAGGATTATCAGTTCCTTATAATTTATTTCCCAACTTATCTTCGTTTATTTGGAACACATTTGTTTACAACACCAGAAGACTAGTTAATGTCAAAATGATTTTGAAAAACACCAATTGTATCTTAGACTCTCTTAGTATTTATAGTTTGTTCCAAGTAAAATCTTAGTATCAAGAGCCTTTGTCCACCCGTTATATACGCCCATGCCATTATAGGTAAACAGAATAAGATTAATATACAATGGTATGTAACTGCTTGAAACAGTAGAATATCCTCTGCTACCCTGCTAGAAAGCTAAACCGATTGTATGATTTCATCTTCATATCCCACATTACTTTCCTATTATTTGCCAAGAAACTTCTCATACAAGTGAAAAGATAGGTTAACACTTATTACTACTGTAATGTTAATATAAACCCTATAGTTTTAAATTTTATTATTACTCAATAGAGTTAGTTAATTATTCAAAGTAATTTCTAGGTAAAAATATACTCCAAAAATGAAATATTACAATCCCGTTATAAAACTTATTATTTACATGGCGCTTTTTTTATAAATAAAGCCTCCTCGCTCTTTGACACTTATAGTACCGTTGTTTCATTGATGTTATGATAAAAACATATTCATCCGTTGGAAAGATGTGTTATTATTTTTTTCTAACGAAAATAACGAATAATAATATGTTACTCTAATTGGGTCCGTACTGTCGTAAAGCCGGACTCAATGTGTGAATATACTCGCCTTACGCTCTGCTGTATATTCAGGAAGGTGTAGTCAGTGAGAGAAGAAGAGGAAGCGAGTCATTCAGGTGCTAATAGAAACAATAATTATCTACCTTAAGACCCTAAACACCGTTAAGCGTTGTTGGTTTAGCACTTCCTTTTTGATTTCCTCAAATCACAGAGCTATGTAATGAAATCTAACTGGCGTTACGCAGTGTTACATCATCCGGAATAAAACACAGTATTTAAAAAATAGAAAGAAAGAAATAGAACGCACATGTTAATACATTTGTTAATAGTTATCCCCGGCATGGTTGAGCAAATCCACAGAAAGGTAGAAGTCTGTAGGACACAACAGCGCATGCGCAGCGAATCCTCTGTGCTCTTCCTGCGCGAGATAGCCAACAATTATGTAAAAGAAGACACAAAAGGCTTTGGTTAAGCGTGCGATAACTCTGGGTATATAAGAAAGGGCAGCGCAAGAAATGGCTGGGTATATTATTATAGAGCTAAAAGTCGTTAACATCTTAGCAGTAGCTCTACCGTGTTGGCAACAGAAGAACAGTGGAGTTGTTTTAATTTACTTAGATATATTTGCTTTATTTTCGCAGAGAATAAATACGAAATGTTGCTACTTAATAATATTTCGCGTATGGTAGTTGCGTAAAGTATAGAACAACTAAATGTACTTTGTAGTTGGTAATAAACATGGAAAAATCTTATGTATACTCACATTCTGTGAATTTTACTATATGTCGTAGTTTTCCAGAAGCTAATTTCCCTTAGTTCTACGGTAATTTTACGGTGATTTTCTCAGTCAATACAGCTTACCTGAAGATTTTCTCCAAAATGTTGCTCCTGTTTATGCGATTGACTGTCCATAATTAACAACTTACCTGGACTTGCACGAGTACGTTTTTCAAGCTTATGTTCTGTCATCCCCATAACGTGCTCCTACCACCAAATATTTTGTTGGAATTTTTAAACTTGCCTATGATCCCATCAAGGTTAGTTGAGATGCCATTCAGACCTGGGGAGGTTTCTTAGCATCAGTGTTCAGCAATGTATTCATAGCCGAGGGTAGCTCCAGCTACCAAAATTTGCCTTCACGTCTGAGGTGCATAAACATGAGTTGTCGACGGAAATCGGACTTAGGTCTTTTGCGCCAAGAATGCGTACGCTAGCCATATAAACCTGAGATAGCACTTATATAAATATTTCAATATATGATTGTTTAAATTAGTAATTTCTTAAAAATATCACTCCTTTTTAACTAAAGGCTAGTATGTAGCTCGCCCTATTAAAATATTTATTATTAATTACTGCAGCCAACATAATATAATACCTACCAAATATGTCACCGCAATGATGATTGTGCCAGTCTTCAGTGGACAGCCGCAACATGTACGCACGATATACCAAGCCATGTTGTGGTCTTTCAACTGTGAATGTGAAATAATATTGCTTTTAAAAGTAGTGGAATTAAATCAAGAACAGTTTTATTTAAAATGCTTACCAAAATCTAACATTCTAACCATGAATGAAAAAGTTAAAATTAGTAGGCTTACCGTTTCATCACAGTTTTTGATATAAGATGATTATAGTTACAAGAGAAAGCAAAGATGACCAAATGATAGACAATTCTAAATTGCAAAATGTTCTGCCTAATGTGGAAGAGAAATAGAAAGATTATCACAAATGGAAAGTGAAACACGTTTATTCTTATATGCACTTTAATTTCAAATTGATCATAGTGACGTGAACATTGTTTATATGATTGCTGTTCCAGTAAATGCAATTCTGATTTGCAATAATGCACAAGAAAAGGTGGAATTCATTCAGTAAAACGATGGAAATGGTCAACCGTATTTTGATTCTACACAGATGAATGCATGTTATTGTAACCATGAATTACAGAGTAATTCAAAGAAACTTGATATTTTGAAAGTTGTGTTGGGAAAAGTGGGTATTAGTAACACTGGATAATGCACGCTAGACTTTCAACGACACCTTGCCATTTCGGTAAGATGAATGTTTTGAGTGGTGCGCAACATGCCTCTGCAAGCAAAGCGTTTTACAAGAAAAATGAAAATATGGAGAGTGCACATAGGGAATTCTGCCGTCATTTTAACTTTGGATTCCACGATCGTGTTCCATCAGCACGTGTAAATAAAACATAGATACGTAATTTCGAGTGAACTGGTTCGTCAATCAAAAGAAACCTCCAGGCAGTGTGCGAAGCATTCGTACACCAGACAATTTCTTAGCTCTGCTTTCAAAGCAATCCACGTCGGTCGATCCGTCCTCACTCAGCATCTTTACAGTTGCATAGAATGGAAGAATTGAAATTAAAAATCCGAGAAAAAAAATACCAAAATTCCAGCTAAAATGTTACACAAAAATATGAACAATGTAACGAAGAAACTGCAGAATTTTTTGCTTATAGGAGGGCCAAGATGTCGTATTCAATAAATAAATTGTACTGTGTGTATTATAAAATTGCATTATTTTCACTATTAAGTAACATAAATATAATTATAAAATTTGTTTTCAAGAAATTACTTCGTTTTCAAAATTTCTCGCTTTTTTAATTACCCTGGGATGAACATAATTGAGCACAGTAACAGTACAATCGAGGAGTGAGTGTCTCATTTTTGGAAAGGGCAAAATCTAAAGTAAAAGCTAGTTGCGATCAGTATGATGTAGTGCTGTAGCAACCGTCGAAAATTTTCAATTTAAATATAGAAATAATATCATAAGATAGACAAATGGGGTTAAACCAAAAAGTAGAAAGACTAGCATAACGAACTACGAATGAGAGAATTTCCAAACTTTGTCCAGAAGATGTGAAAAACTAACAGGAAAGGCAATATTTGGTAGATTCACTCACAATGTTGGGCAAAGTTCAAAGTGATTACTTTATCTTTTAGATGTTTCGTGACTAGCATAGCTTGTCCGACTGCTATCTATCCCCAGAACCCAAGTATTTACTACTGGGTGGCACACTTTAATTCGGTTCCCGACATTCCGGGTTCAATTCCTGGGGGTACATTTGAACGACAAAAATGATTCGGATTCCACTATAATCAGCACTTCTACGACTCCTTTAGCCTACGAGACAAAACCAAGGGATGTCAAATTAAATCAAATGAAACTCTTATCCATCTCCAAAATTAGAGTTGAACTTTAAAGGACACAAATTGTATGGCATGGTACTATCGTCGATTTTATTAGCTCTTGAATTCATATGACGAAGGCAAATAGACTTCTTCTGAATTGGTTAATGGACATTTTCAAAATTTTGTTCAGCTGCGGAGAAAGTACATTGATGAATTTGTTAGTATTGTTCCCTTTATCCGCCTTTCGTGTTAGACCGCAAACTTTCGAATTTTCCGTTGCAATTGCTTGCTATACATTTCTTACTGCTTATTCTTCGCAACTAATTTGATGCCTTTTCGTGAAATCTCATACAACAATCTCATAAGATTCTAATACAGTTTCGAAGAGCCAATTAGCTTCTAGATTCTTCTCATCATACTGATTATCATATTCAAAAATCTTGACTTTCCATTTGGAATTAGGATCAAAATTTGGTTAAGATTATCTCACGGAAAATATCTATAGAAAATGTTGATAATGACTATACCACGAACACGAAAATAAACCAAGTGTGTTGAAACAGTAATGATCCTGGGAACAATGGGTAAGAGTCGACCACGCTGATACTTCCGTTTTCACATTGTAGTTAAACTAACTATTATCGTCCCTTTACCATAAGTTTCTACTTGAATGAGTTGCTGCATGATTAAAGAGAGCGTAAAATGTGAAGTTTGAATTTGAGAGATCCGTAACGAAAATGAACCAGTAAGAAAGTTGGGCAACGTTCTGACTGTATTGTTTTGTAAAATTTAGTTAATCTTTGTAGAACTACTGCAATTTTTGAAAAAATTACGAATATTTTACGAAGAACATTCACTATCGCGCTCACAATGGTTCAGAAGCCGCATATTGTCTTTCAGATTCAAGGTAACATGTAGAATTGCGTGAGGAAATACCTTAACTTCCAATTTAAATAGCAGTCTGGAATACGTTTATTCTTTCCTAGGGCCGATTGTCGATTGACAGTGCAAATTGTCATTTGTAGCGTACAATCAAATACTTTGTCATCCATCATATTTTAACACAGGATTTGATATGCAAAAATGTGTGCACCAATATGGCTTTATTGAATCAGGTTATATGACAGTATCCTTTAATGTTCTTTAAAAAACATCCCTGCTCTTTCTGTGTTATTAATAAGCAGTTATCAGTTTACGTCACCTCTATGCATTCCATTGCTTATGAAGAAAAGCTTATAGGATCTATTTTGATACTTTGTATAATACACAGAACATCGTAATCGACGAGCTGAAAAGTATTCTAGTTTATGTCTTTGTTCACTTCTAGGAAGACTGAGAACAACTTATTCAACGATGTGTAGTTACTCAAGAGAACTGTTTGAACCACATAAAATTTATTTCTAAAACAAATGCAATGAATCTTTTCATGGAGATCAGTCCAATTACTTTCCGCAAAATGTAATGACGCACGAATAACAGGAGAGCACCACCGCACAACGGGGATCTACATAGAAATATGTAACAGGAAATGAAGAAAGGAAGATGTGATATACTCAATACAATCGGGAAAATGACACACACTATGTGTCAGACTTGCAAGCACCTAGAATACCCTAATATGGATAATCAGCATAGTATTGCACGCCGATTTCAACGGAAGTATGGAGGTAGATAGAGTACATAACACAAATTGATCCTCATATTTTGTTTCTGCGAAAAAATGTTTTGAAGGGGCCTAAGCCCCTTATGAAGCAATTTCCAAAAGTTTTGAAATCTCCAAAAGGAAGCAAACATTTCCAAATAGAGATATATTCACACAATAAATAGAAAATTAAGTAATACGGCTTTTCCATTTCTGTGAGAATATGGATGCAGGGAAATGAACAGCTAATTCAAATATCTACAAACAATATTACAAAGGCCAAAATCGACAAAAGAAAACAAGCATTTCGTTGAAAATATGAATGCTGGCTGATACTGGACCGAAATATTTTCAAAGAACGCTCGAAATCTCCCTAAGGACACAAACAATTTGCAGAGAATACCGAATAAACGTACCAGAGAGCAAATTAAGGAATATGTTTTTTTTTCTTTTATGTAAGAAAATGGTTGCAGGGGAAGCAACTTCCCTATTCAAATATATTTTAATAATATTACGAAGGCCGAAATTGATATAAGAACACAAGCGATTCCGAGGAAACAATGCATGCATTTGTTAGAGGTAACGCAAGAAATACATATTTTTCATTTCTCCGCTAAAACGGTTTGAAGGGGTCTAAGCGACTTCCGAATTATTTTCAAAAGGAGTTCGAAAATGACGATTTAAATTCCAGAAAAATGCATATCCACATAGTAGATAGAAATTTAAAGAATACGTTTGTTTTCTGTGAGAAAACGTTAGCAGGGAGTGCAACTGTTCTCATTCAAATTATATTATAAATGCTTCATTCAACAAAGGACCACAAGCGATTCAGAATGTTATATGGATGCATATAATAGCTGCAAATGTAAGAAATACGTATTTTTCCGTTCGTGTGAGAAAATATTTTGAAGGTTCTGAAGGATTTTGAAGGTATCAAAGGTCCCTTCTGAAATATTTTCAAAAAAATTCAGAACTTCCGAAAGGACACAAACAATTTGGAGAAAAATGCGTATGGGCATACTAGATAGCAAATTAATGAATTCCTTTTTTTTTTTTGTTTTGTCTCATAAAACAGTTGCAGGGATAGCAACGGCCTAATTCAAATATCTTGAACTAGTATTACAAAGGCAAACGACGACGTAAGAACAAAAGCCAGTTCGAGAAATCTATGGATTCAGATAATGCACGTACAATTAAAAAAATCCTTATTATTTCGTTTCTGCAGAAAAACGGTTTGAAGGGGCCAAAAACCTTTCCATTAATGTTTTCAAGAGGAGTCCAAAACTCAAAAAGGACACAAGCAATTTGTAGAAATAGACGAATGAACATAGTAATACAAAATTAAGGAATACATTGTTTTCTGTTAGAAGATGTCTGAGGAAAAGAATGGCCCCTATTAACTACCTCCAAATATGATTATAGAGACCAAAATCGACAAATGAGCACAAGTGATTCAGAGGAATCTGTGCTTGCTGATATTAATGTAAAAGTAGGAAATTCATATTTTTTCGCTTCTGCCAAAACCTTTTTTAATCGGCCTAAGCCCCTTCAGAAATATTTTCAATGACGCTCGAAAATATCAAAACTGTACAGACAATTTGCAAGAACGGGCGCATGAACATACTAAATATAGAAGTAATTCATAAGTTTTTGTTACTTACTGCTATCATGTGGTTGCCGGGGGAGCCATATCACCAACCAAATTTCTATAAATTATTTAGAAGTGTTACAATCGACAGAATATCAAAAACAATTCGGATGTAAGAATGTGTGTACATGTTATGCGTGAAATGAGAATATATATATTGCAAGTATCTTCTGCCACTATATAACACAGACCGATAGTTTCATGAGTACAACATTTTAAGTAACAAAAGTGTGACAATAGTGATGTTCAACAATGAAATGTTATAAACAATATGACCTCTTACGCCAACCACAACAAATCACAGCAACCTCTCGACAAATGTCATACGTCGGGGTGTGATTCGTGGCAAAGTAGAATTCTACTTCAATATGAAATTGTACTAGCTTGTCTGTTGTATGTATAACGTGGTATACGAGTATTATATGACATTTTCATCTTTGAGAAGAGATCTGATTACGTATCAAAGATTGTAGATTGATTATGTTATCCCGTAGATGCAAATAATATCTGACTGCAAACATAGTCCAAAAGATAGTCCACAATGCGGCACACAGATGTCTTTCCCAAACGCAAAGGTACAGATTTAGTGGGCGCATCTTCCATGTCAAATTTTCATGTATTTTTAGTAGCCACTATGTTTCTCTTCCGAATCATCGGCACGTGGAGCATTTCCGCGTTGTGCACTAAAAACGTGCAGTGGAAGAACTGTTTGATGCTGTGTTGTATTAAATTCATGTGCTCAAGGAAACGGCGGTAATTTTCTTTACAAGGTTTTCTCATTTTGAGGCAGCAAGATATATGTTATGGGGCAAAACACAATGTTGTGCCCGCGTTTGCTGACCTCACCTGTTGGCTCCAGCAAGGCACATTGCAGAGGTGATCGGTTATATTGTATAAATGTGTGTTGTTGCACTCACAGGTTGGAAAACTGTTTCCTCTTTATGTGTTCTGTATTGAGAAATCATTTTTCGACCCCCATGCATTTCTTGTCGGAAATCACTTTGGAGTTGTACTCATTACCAGGGGCGAATTGGATAATATTGTGTTTTACGATGTCAGCAACGCATTTACGATTACCTATACGTTCTCCTTATCTTTAGATATAAATTTGGTAGATATAAATTTCGCCAGTGATGGATGATGGAAGTTGAAATCTGTTGCTATCCCGCAGACCTCGACGTCGTAGATCGATATGGCAAGTGATACACGAGCTTCTTGAAGTTCCCAAAAAACGTATTGGGGTACTTGCAGTATCCTATACCTCTGTGTTCCTCCGCCAGTGATTTGGTTTTCCCAGCGTTCTAGCTGCTGTATTGTGGTTATCTTCCTGAGCTTTGATTGTGAGGATACAGGAGATAGTGGTTTCCTAATACTACTTATGCAATAGGAGACAGCCTTTTGTTTTTTACGGAAAATAGGCGTCTGCTAGACAGTGTGCTTTTTTTGACGCCACCACTCTCTTCTACGTGGTGGTCGTCGAGAGATATTTTGTTCCCCGTCCCTGTTCGAATGGCAACTATTCCTAATAATACAAACTCTTTTGTATGGATTCAATGGGAGATTAGAAGATGTCTTGGATTATCTCTTAGAAAATGTCGATTCTCCTTACAAACTTGGTTAACGATCATCCATGAAAGTGAGGCACACGTACCTCTTTATTTCTGTTCCCGTGAAGCAAGGAACATATCCACGTAGGCGGTGCGAAGACTGCTAGACAGGGTGTGACAAATTAATTCCGTATTTCTCACGAATGAGGATGTTACGATTAACTTCCATCACTTAGTTATGAAAAGGGGAGAAGGAAAGATGGTGGCCCAAACTATCCTAGACACCGAGGAATTATGAAAGTGAACAGTGAGATAATTACGGTGAAAAATACAGATATGCCCTGGCCCGAGCCCTTGCCATTGCAATGTCAAACAAAGAATATAAAGGAAAAAAGGTGACGAAATATAAACAATTTAAAAACAAAAAGAAAGGTGACATAAATAAAGCAGTAGAAGAATTATGTATTATGGTGTTGGGTTTAACTTATGGTGGAAACATCCAAGACATTGAGGTGTTTCAGAAATATTTGCGTCAATATAAAATTTCTTAGTTTTCTTGCTTCCCCGGAAAGGATATATTATTCGAGGGCCTAAATGATGAACAAAGAAAAATACCATTTCATCTCGTGTATATAATTCAGCACTACTACTTCATAGGAAGTTATACTGTTTGCTTCAGTTTCAATTATTGCGTTAAATAAGATCATCAAACAGGTTGTTTGAAAAAACTTCATATTAGTGTGCTTCCGGTGTTACCGCACAAACACAATGTACAAGAACAAACTGTCATGTGTCAAGACTGTACTAGCCAATTTTGTGGAAACGACTGTTATGATCATCATAGTAAAAACTATATAAGAATGCGAAAACTGCATGTAATATTGTTAGATTCTGTAAATCATGATATTAGAAATGAAAAAGTATTGCAGTTTCGCAAAACAGTTGAATATATTCCTTCATCAGATACTGTGTATGATGATGCGTAGTGTGACAGTTCTAATGATGCTGAAACTGTAACAGTTCATAATTTTATTTGAAACTTTCTTGCTTTACTTGAAAACTTTGATACAATTAACAATCTCATGTAAAGTGTCTGCAGACCTCATCCGCTCCAGTCATGCTGAAATATAATTTTAAATTTTGTAGATTCCATGTAGTCAATTTGTTTTGAGGTTTATCAGATCAATGCAGTTATAGTAGTTTTAATATATAGATAGGTAGAACCTGGAAGACTTTCTTCTAAATTTCCCTTCAATAGTTGTTCTTGATGATGTTTTAGCGAACATCGTTTCTCAGGTAATTACCAAGAATCTTATTTAGTTGATTTTTAAAATATCTTTTTCTGTTGAGATGGAAGACAACTCATTTTAATAAGACTCATATATGAAAACAGAGTGGTATACGGATAACTCACATTTGATTCACAACGGAAGTACAAGGGGAGGACTTAGCAGTATTTGGCAATCAAAAATTCCATGACTTTCCAAGGTTTCCAGTTGACTATTTATCAATTTCCAGGTTTAGATATATATATAATGTAAAAATGCAACTATATTTTTTCAAACCATGAATTCCTGATCTTCTATGCATGTACAGCATGTACATGTAATATATATATATATATATATATATATATATATATATATATATATATATGGGTTAACCAATTTAATCTTTCCAGACAAATATCTCGAAAATGATTGGACATAAATGAACCAAACAAAGACTCAATTAGGAAGTACCATGAGGCAAATCAAATTGTGTTGTCGCAGTGCCCCCCACCAGTGCCGCCGTTTATGTGGCCACTTGGTCCAACTTTAAAATTTTAAATGGACACATGGGGCATTCGATAACTCGTTTGATAAATCTTCAAAAACTAAATATCGTTGTGGCAAAAGATTTTTCATATCGGTCAACGTATTCAAAATGGCTCCCAAGGCATGGAGACTGTACCAGATAGAGTATCCAGTACTACTAGAACGAAAACAGTTGAACATAAATGAACCGAACACAAACTCAAATACAAAACGCCATGTAAACAAATCGAATGGTATTGTCGCGGTGCCCGTAAGGCCGCCTTTCATGTGGGTACCAGGGAGCAGTGTTAAAGTTTCAAATTTAAAAGTCGAGCTAATGATACCTCGTTTGATAGATCTTAGAAAACTAAAGAGCGCTGTGGCAAATGATTGTTCATATCTATCACAATTTTCAAAATAGCCGCCAACACATGGTGCCTATATCAGATAAAACGTCCAGTACCAATAATATGAAGACAGTTAGAGATACATGAACGGAATAAAGCTCTTACAGGAAATCACACACGGTATTTATCATTCTACGGCTCGAGAATAATGCAACAGAGAAAATGATGGTTAAAGTTTAAGTGAAATAATGCAAATGAGGAAATCTAATTCTTAGAAAATTATTGCCCCAATCTTCCTCCGTAAGTGGATGAAGCGGAAAGGAACAGTGAAATTTCAGATGAAAACCTTACTTTTTTGCCAATTGAATTTACACAACAGATTTATCTGAAATTTGTTTTTGTGAGAGATAGGTGTCTGTGTAATGGGAAAAAGTGGGTAAAATTCGTTAAAATGTACTTTCAATTTTGATTGCAGGCAATGATTTGATTCAAAAGTGAATTAATGAATTGAAATGTGAAACAAAAATTTCGAACGATGCAAATTTAGAACAATGTGTACAAACGGTTGTTTTGTTCAAGATTTGGCTGTATGATATTAATTCGGTTCTTTTCCTTCTATGTCTTCTTGCACGTGATAGATTATGAGGCTTGCTGAGATGTTGACATTGTTACATACAGAATAACTTTTAGTGGTAATTTCAGTTATGATCTTTAGTAACGAAACGGTACATACTATTCCGTATGCTTCCAAAACATCATGACGAATTGCGTTAAATTATCAGGGGCGAAAGGCGCGGCCAAAGTGTTTCCAAGTTAAAAAATGTAATACGCTTTACTTCGTATTTTAGTTGCTTCTTCCTTCCTAACCAATCACACTATGCAATGCACGTGGGTGTTATTTTTTAAAGCGAACTTCAGCTATTTTTTCCATTACAATATTAGTCACTTGTACACCCAATGTTTCAGACAAATCAACTAGTGCAAGTAAAAGTGGCTTTCTCATTTGAGATCTCACCATTCATTCCCGCACCACCCACTTATACCCGAAGATCGGAAAGATAATTTTCTAAGAATTAGATTTCCTCTTTTGCATTGTATCATTTATACTTGAATTATCATTTTCTCCGTTGCCATATTCTCGAGCCGTGGGATGATAAATACTTTCTGTGATTTCCTATACGAGTTTTATTATGTTCATTTCTCTTCAACTGTTTTCATATTAGTGGTACTGGACGTTTTATCTGATACAAGCACTATGTGTTGGCAGATATTTTGAAAACGGTGACCGATATGAAAAATAATTTGATACAACACTATTTAGTGTTTGAAGATCTATCGAACGAGGTATCACTTGACCCATATTACTGTTTAAAATTTCTAAGCTGGACCCTGGACCCCGTGAAAGGCGGCCCTAGGAGCACCGCGCAACATAATTGGGCGTGCCCCATGGACAATTTTCTGCTTCACTTTTTGACTGTTCATTTATTTCCAACCGTCTTATATTAGTGGTGTTGGAAATAAATGCTTTTTAATTTTTAAAGATCTATCGAATTAGGTATCACTCGGCCCGTGTTTACTATTAAAATTTTAAAGTTTAGCTCCGGGCTCCCATGAGGCTGTCCTAGGGGTGACAAAATACCATTCAGTGTGATCCATGGTATTTCTTATTTGAGTTTCTGTTCATTCATTTATGTTCAACCATTTTCGAAATATTTCCGTGATAAGATTAAAATGGGCCAACCTGTATATATAGGGTGTATTCGCACTTAAGGTTCTTAAAACTACCTTATTTTATAAAATACCCCATACCAAATAGGTCAGGGAGGTAACACGAGACGAGGGTTCTTGAAGTAAAAGCCAGTACTTAAAATTCCCTGTCCTTCCCACACAATAACTTAGCAAACACCAATCGAGACTATGTTAGAATTAAATAATATGAAAACTACAGGGCAGAAAAGAAGTAAATCAAGAAATGGTCGAAAATGTGTTAACAAGAGAATAATGTAGAATGGTAGGTACAGTTTGCATTAAATAAATCCCACAGTAAGAAGAAAGTTAGTTACTAACACATTTGATGCTTAACATTTCGCCTAGTGGCGGCAAAAGTGCGTAATTATGTGGAAAACAGCTCAATTGGAAAAATTATAAACAACTGACTTACCTCCTTTCTTTCCCATATAGTCTTCGTGTTTGATATGATGTTGGTCATTGTTAATTTTTTCTGTTAAAACTCATTTAAATTTGTTCGCGTTTGAAGATGGAATTCAATACTTCTGTGTAATAATTGCAGAAAATGTATATTGACACATGAATTTGCAACGGCGTTGCACGTAGGAACATGGTGCAAGCATTTTTATAAGTTCACGAGGAACCATTCTCTTTTTAGGAGTAAAGGGAGATGATCCTTCTGGGTACAACCTTTGTAGGTTAGGAGATGGAGTCAATTTATTTTTCTGAACATCTAATTTTATGTTTCAAGCATTTTTTAATACTTATTGGTTTACAGTGCGGTAATCTTGCAGAGTGGCATAATGAATCAGATTACGGATTTATGGAACTGCTAATCCATGCAACCTACAAATTAGTGCAGTAAATGAAAGTCAAATTTTAATGGAGAAAGGAACAAATTCGTAACAAGCTGAAAATTGGTACAGATTGGGAATGATGTTCTAAACAGCATAATAGAAGTCCCATGCAATCCCAGATGACCACCGTCATATTGGAAAATAGCCGCCGGACGTGTGAAATGAACAATGACCAGATAAAAATAGTAATATTTTCGCTACGATTGAACATAAAGAGATAAACATAGTGTCGTTTTCTATAACATAGATAGCACAATATTTTTTAAAGAGAAAAAAATTCATATAACGCATACTTCTAGAAATATTTAGCTCTAAATTCGAAAATTCCGAAAACTTCCATCAAACTGATTTAAAATTTTATTGACCTTAGGATGTAATTATAAACAAGTTAAAATTACGTCTAGCAAGATAGCTCTCGAAATTTAGAAAATTGAAACAATGACCAGGTGATTCGTTTGTACTACATTTGTACCGTTTTCGTTATAGGGTTACTTGAGAGGTCAACTGGGGGGGTCTATCTTTGCGGCAAGATAACCCACCCGTAGAACAGCACAACAAATTGAAATACACCATTCGAAAGCAAATCGTTTGTTCCGTTTGTACCGAAAAAATGTTTGTTTGTAGCCTGATAGTTTTCGAGAAAGAGGTAATGACGTTTGGGGGTTATCTTGGCGCCTAGATAGCACTCCCAGTATCACAACACAAAAAACGGAAATACACCATTCGATTGCAAATCGTTTTTATCGTTTGACCCGAAAAACGTTTTGTTTGCACCCTGATAGTTTTCGAGAAAGAGGGGATGATATTTGGGGCGGAGAGCTATCTTGGCGCCAAGATAGGCACCGTAATGTGTATTTTTTCCATGTCCATTAATAAGAATTATGTGTTTATTCATGTCAATTTATGTGTATTTAGGACTCTGGTTGTACAAAAAGAACTCAAAACAAAACTCAAAATAAAAAAAAGAACTTTTGGGGAATAGTGCAACGTTAGAATTGAATCGGCTAGTGGGAAAACAGTGAGAGTTCAAAATAAGCCATTTTGATGTAAAGGCAAAAATAACACAAAACATGTAGATCTACAAGTTGTAATGAAGAGCAGTACAATTTTCAAGTCCTCGCACGCTATAGCAGAATGCTATAATCTCAACTGAACAATTGTGGCATTAACAAACGAAAATTCTTTTTTCAAATATATCAAAATGTGTTTTGTGTACTAGTACTGCTTTTCCACTCACCGATTCAAATACATGTTCTGTATTTCTGTCCTTTTCCGTAAATACATACCGTATAAAGAATAACAAGATGTGTACAAATTCAGAAAGATGCTGGATTTACAGAAATAATCTTAAACAAAGAAAAAAAATTACTTACCTAAACTGCGTCCTTCCACGTTTCACTTTTACACCAACTGAAGAAATTAACTGTTTATTTCTGTCACATTAACGGCTCAAGAAGCGTGACGCTTTCACAGACAATAGCCGGTAGCACGTAGACCATTGCAGAATAATACGTATTTACTTACTGAAAAGGGCAGAAATAGATAAAATTTAATTGAATCGGTGAGTGGAAAAACACTACTGGTCCACGAAACGCACTTTGAGATATTTGAAGAAAGAACTTTCGATTGTTAATGCCACAAATGTACAGTCGACATTATAGCATTCTGCTATAACGTGCGAGGTCTTGCAATTTGTACTGTTCTCCAATACAACTTATAGTTTTATATGTTTAGTGTTATTTTTTCTTTTACTTCAAAATGGCTTATTTTGGACTCACACTGTTTTCCCGCTCGCAGATTCAATTCAAACCTTGAGTTATTTTCGATTTTTTTATTTGGATATTCACTACCCGAATTCTAAATACACATAAATTCACATGAATAAACATATAATACTTCTTAATAGTCATGGAAAAAGTACACTTTACGCGGACAAACTTGCGTTCAAGATAGCCCCCCAAATGCCATCCCCTCTTTGTCCAAAACTATCAGAGTACAAACTAAACTTTTTTCGGTACAAACGGTACAAACGATTTGCTTTCGAATGCTGTATTTCAATTGTCTGTGCTGTGATACGGGGGGGACTGTCTTGGCGCCAAGATAGCTCCCAAATGCCATCCCCTCTTTCTCGAAAACTATCACGGTAAAAACAAAACGGTTTTCGGTACAAATGGTACAAACGATTTGATTAAGAATGATATAATTCAGTTTTTAGTGCTGTGATATTGGGAGGCTATCTTGGCTGCAAGATAGTCCCCCCAAATGTCATCCTATCTTCCTGGAAACAATCAGGGTACACACCAAACTTTTCTCGGTACAAACAGTACAAACAATTTGCATAGGAATGGTGTACTTCAATTTGTTGTGCTGTGATACCTCGGGACTATCTTCGCGCCAAGATGCCCCCCCCAAATGTCATCACTTCATTCTCGAAAACTAACGGGTTACAAACGAAACATTTTTTCGGTACACATGGTACGAATGATTTGTCTTCTAATGATCTCTTTCAATGTTTTGTGCTAAGATACGTGGGAACTATCTTGGCGCGAAGATAGCCACACAAAAGTCACCCCCTCTTTCTCGAAAACAGTCAGCGTACAAACGAAACTTTTTTCGGTACAAACGGGAAAAACGATTTGCTTTCGAATGGTGTATTTAAATTTTTGTGCTGCGATACGGAGGGCTATCTTGGCGAAAAGATAGCCCCCCCCCCCAGTTGACCTCTTAATTAACCCTATAAGGAAAATGGTACAAACGAAAATGTTTTCGGTATAAACAGTACAAACGTAGAACAAACGAATTACCTAGTCATTGTTTTAATTTTCTAAAGTGGCGGGGGGTATCTTGCCATACCTTTAAAATTTGACAAAGAAGTTGATAAAGATTATTTAAATGACACTAAAATCCCACAACGTCTTCGTTCTCTATAATGGAGAATGTAGGAATGTCCGAAATAATTGAAAGGCAATATATTGTTAAGTGAAATATAAAATCTGGACCGGTCTAAATATTTGAGAAACTGTAATGCAGTTGATACGAAGCCAATTGGGATCAATGATGGTGCAAGGAGGAAACATTATGACGTGTTTAAGATTGTTCTTTGCCATATTGGTGACCGCTTTCTTGGAACCAACTAGTTTATTTTAAATGGCATAATGGTCGTGTGACATAATAAACAGCAGCCTCGCTCGAAAAGAAGCCCATTGGTTAGGTTATTTTTCCAACATCTACAACTGTTTTGAAGTTGTGAATAGATTTAGGATATGTTATAAGTGAAATGCTGTGAAATGTGCTGTGCGAAGTTTTGAAATGAAGGATAAAGATAAAGTAAAAAATGGTTTGTAACATCTCACATTACGTATTCTTTAATAACCAGGAAAAGAGAAAGGTAACATACATGAGACAATTAGAATCACATGTCATGTTCAGCATACCCACCATTCTGCAGATCATTAACCTAGAGACACAGTGATTGTGCACTATCCGAAGCATAGTTGGTGATCTTTGTTCACAGACAGTAATGATTCTCCTTTTCAGGTAGTCAATGTCGATAGTTTTACTCTGGTGGACAATAGCTATAAAGTGCCCTCAAAGATAGAAATCGAAAGGTGGTAAGTCGGAGAACCTTGCTGGCCACTCAGATGGTTCATACCGACATATCCAACAACTGGCAAAGTGTTCATTGAACCATCGATTCCATTAAGACCATAATGCTGCGGTGCCCGATCTTGTTGCCAATATTGAAGAAATTACCCTTCCTCGTCCTACAAAACTGGCAAAAAGTGTTTTCAAGCATTTTTCCTTAATGTGCGACATCCAAGGTCCCATGATTCAAAACACGTCCAATAAGTTTTCGCCCCATATTCCACACCACATCATATCCATACCTGCATCTGCATCTTTTATGCATCTATCCAATTAAGATTTGTATTATCCCATTACCAGACAATTTGGTTGTTAATCTCACCTGTTACATACATTGTATCAACCCTAGAAACAATGTTATGAGGAAACACTCGGTTACGAGTTATCTGGACAAACGCCTACTCACAAAACTCCATTGGTTTATCTAAATTATCCTCCGGCAGTTTTTGTTTCAACTTTAATTTTTTAGGGGTGCCACTTTTTCCTTCTTAACATTCTTTGAACACTTTTGACACTATCATTATGTTCACTTGATAGACGTCACACTCTCTCCATAGGAGGCTTCACCAATCCACCCAACACAGCTGATGATGTGTGTGGATCAGTTGCATTTTGTGGTGGTCCTGATTGAGGCAATTCATCAACATTCCCCTTTGCCATGATTAGTTTTCGTACATCACTGTCTCTCACCGGCATGCGATTAGGATGTCGCTCTTGAAAAACGGATGTTATTGCTCAACTGCGTTCTCCAGCCAAAGGAGAGATTTCTATTCTTTCCCCTCGAGTTAGCATTCTGTCCTACTTACAAAAAAGATAGATAAATGTCCGTAGGTTCAAGTCTTTACAATGTTCCACACATAAAAAAAATAAAAATAAATGTTAAAATATTCTAGCCGGAATCCATTCACAACTTCAAAGCCGTTGCAAATTTCGAAGAAAAAAGCTTTACCTTAGGATTTCTTGGTATTGGGCAAAATGTTCGGTACAGGGCTAATACAAATCTTAATTAGATAGATGCAAGTTGCAGGTAAGGTAATGGTGTGATGTAGAATATGGGGCGAAAAGCTTATTGGACCTGTTTTCATTGATGGGACCTATTGGACCTATTTTCATTGATGTAATCTTGGATGCTGCACAATATAGAGATATGCTTGAAAACACTTTATGCCACTTTTGTTGGAAGAGAAAGAGTGATTTCATCAATATTGGCAAGAAGATGGGGCACAGCGTTATGGTCGTGATGTAACCGATAGCTCAATAAACACTTTCTTGGTTGCTGGATAGGTCGTCATGGGCCAGTTGAGTGGCCAGCAAGGTCAACCACCTAACTTCGTTTTATTTCTATCTGTTGGGGCACTTTAAAGCTATTGTTTACCAGTGTAAAATTATTGTCATTGGCTACCTGAAAAGTAGAATTTTTACTGTCTGTGAACAAAAATCACCGACTAAGCTTCACAGAATGCTAAGCGCAGGTTCACACGATTAAGGATGTGCCTAACATAAAAGCCTGACCATGCTGAATATCTCATGTGATTGTAATTGTCTCACGTGTGTTAGCTCTCTCTTTTCCTGGTTATTAAAGAATACGTAATGTGAGATGTTACAAAGCTTGCTTTTTATTTTACCTTAATTCTTCAATTCGAAACTTCGCACTGCACATTTCATAGTATTTCACACATAACATATCCTAAATCTATTCACAACTTTAAAACAGTTGTAGGTTTTGGAAAAAATAACCTAACCAATTGGTTTCTTTTCGAACGAAGATGTTGTCTAATATGTCATACGACCATGTTGCCATTTGAAATAAACAAGTTGATTCGAAGAAAGCGGTCACCAATATGGCGGAGGACAACATTAAACACCTCATAATGTTCTCTCTTGCACCACCATTTATCCCTATTAGCTTTGGATTGACTGCATTTACAGATCCTCAAATGTTTGGCCCTGTCCAAATTTTGTATTTCACTTAACAAAATATTATCTTTCAATTATTTCGGACATTTGTGAATATCCTAATATGGCAAACGAAGAAATTGTGGAATTTTTGTATGTCCTTTAAATAATCTTTATCAACATCTTTGTCAAATTTTAACTTGCTAATTATTACATCCTAAGTTCACCAAAATTTTAAATCAGTTTGACGGTAATTTTCGGAACTTTACAATTTAGAGTTAAATGTTTCTAAAAGTATGCGTTTTATGATCATTTTCTCTTTACAAATATTGTGTTGTCTGTATTCTATAAAACGACACTAAGTTTATCTCTTTTTGTTCAACCATAACGAAGATGTTGCTATTTTTATCTGGCTTTTGTTAATTTGACACTTCCGGCGGCCATTTTCCAATGTGGCTTCGAAGGTCACCTGGGATTTCAGGGGACTTTTAGTATGTTGCTTAGAACACCATTCCCACCCTCTGTACCAATTTTTTGCATGTTACTAATTTGTTCCTTGCTTTTTGGTAATTTGAGTGCATTATAATAGT
The DNA here is from genome assembly GCF_964235325.1 of Thermobia domestica. Lineage (NCBI taxonomy): Eukaryota > Metazoa > Arthropoda > Insecta > Zygentoma > Lepismatidae > Thermobia > Thermobia domestica. The sequence continues at coordinate 265,159,840 of NC_137456.1, forward strand.
GAAAGAAACTTAAACAACTAACTAGGGAAGTGCATGAAGTGGTACGCGGGGATCTGCAAATGTTATATATCGTTGGAAAGGTCACGCCGAGTATACCTCACGTGAAATATCTAGTTTGAATGGGCACTTTACGGGGTGTGGCGACCATTTGAAAATCAGAACAAGGTACGCTCCGAAACATCAGAAAATATGTACAAAATAGACATTTATGATGTAATTGTTTCGAAAGATTCGGTATATATAGATTTGAAAGGTAGCTCAATACGAATCTAACATCAAATGTTTACAAATCAAAATGGCGGATAAAACAAGGCAGACACAAACTACAAAAAAAAAGCAATGGATCTAAAGTTGGGTATATAGATTCATTCGACATCGTTATGAATAAATCGGATACCAAACAATGTAAAATTTTAAATGGCGGATCTAAGACCATAATGGCTGTTCAGTGAAGGACAAAATGCAAAAGAGTACTATTGAACTGAAAGCAAGTAGATAAAGATTTTCTTGGTCGCGTGGTACGAATCCAATGCTAAAAGTGCAAAATGCAATATGATGCATCCCATATGACGGACAAAATGTGCAAAACTGTATATTCTTCAAAACAATAATTATTAAAGTTTGGAAATCTTTTTAGACACGAAGTTATTACAGTGTATACAAGTGCGCGTTGGACGTTGCATTACCACGCATTAACTCAAATATCTTGAGAACAGTGCTCGCAGAATCCATGAGTAGCAGACATAATGGTTAAGCCACAAAATTGACAATGTGTATTCTTTTTTACTAAACTGCTTTGTATCGAACTATGGGGTAGAAAATCCATCAGTCATGAACTGATTCTCCAAAGTTGGTCTGCAACACTTGTTTAATTGCAATCTCTAGGTTTTTGCTCCCAGGAAGCTAAAACAAGTGTTGCCAGAGCTATTAATTCTACCAGCACTATATTTGTGCTATATAGGGATCTACACACTTTTGTGTTTCTCTTATTAAATTTTAAAACAAACTGCCAACCAGAGACGCAATAACCGGGATTTTCCTAAGTGTTGGTGTCTAGTATTGAGTGATAGAGGAACATAAGTCTCCTGGAGACAAACTTACTTATGTGTTAACATGGGACGGCCACTGAAAAGTATTAAGTATTTGATGGAATTATAGTTTCAGCATCAATTGAAAAGTAGACGAAGTCTTGGTGGCATAAATTATTTATAAGTGCATCATCTTTGAAGTTGCGGAGCTTCGTCGGAAGTTAGTGTTCCATCCAATCCCCACACTCATTGTCATTATTTCGCATTGAGACCCAACTTCAACGTGAATAGTGATTTAGTGATAGTGATCACAAATATAACGAAAGGGCTATATTTTCAGTGTCTTCAATTACCATATATATTTTCGTGATATTAAGTGTTTTGTATTTCTCAAGTGTGTGCGCCATTTAATTCGCTGAAACATTCATGCTATATTAAGTGAAAATTTTGTGTTGTTAATATCTTTTCGTTTACTTCCTACATATACGTATCTATCCAATAAATAGGAATTCACCCAAGGTAATATTCTCTTTTTTATTTGTGTGTGAGAATACGTATGGATCATCAGCTTGCCAGTCGTATATATGCAAGTATATGCACAAAAGTATGATTAAAGGGACACAGACAAATCCGCCAAATGACAAATCTGCCAATTACCAATTTCAACTTGGACTCAGTTGTTGCATCCTTATTGGTATGCAACCGTGCACATCACATTGCTTCGGTTTGATGGAATATTATTCGTGAATCGGCTATGTCTTACATATTCTTGACGCTATTCCTTACATTTCCGACGCTTTCAACTCACGTTTACTTAGTTTGAGTGCATTTCTGGGCATTTTTCGTTACGTGTTTCCACACATGTAAATCACCCTGCTTCAACTATTGTGGTCTACCGACACTCCAGATGTCTTTCTAGAGCATTTGAGAACAAATATGCTACACTTAATACTCAGAACGTCACTGTTGGCCAGCATCCGTACCTGGCGATTATGCAACCACACACAACGGGCATGAAGGTGTCCGCCATTTTGTATTGGTTCGAGATAACGACTTAATACAAAGGAATTATTGTTACCTAGAGAAAACCCTATCAATTCATATCCATTTAGACCAATTTTCATTTGGGAGATTATCTGGAACTCCCTACCTTCCTTTGGGGAATCCCTTGCGCGTGGCTGGTAGGATTGTAAAACATGAAAAATTCAGTACAGCAGGTACGACTTCTTCAGGAAATTTTTTACCCGCCCTCTTTACGTTGGATAGTTTGCGAACTATTGTCGTCCGGAAGTCATTTTCCCACGCTTTCGGCACCTTGCAGATCGGAAACTATGTCCGATAGCCGAAAGTTCAAGAGAACTTTTTTCTTGTCTCAGTGGCAGGAGTCACCTCCCAAAAGTTGTAACACTTATTTTGCAAAACCCGATATATATATATATATATATATATATATATATATATATATATATATATATATATATATATTTACATCAGCTAATGCTTCTGGCAACAAATACTATTCGAAACTTTCTTGCACCCACTGGAAAACGTGAAGTATATTAATATTTATTTGCATATATTGTTATTGTAGACTGTTCCCATAATGCCCACCGACTTCGATTTTACAAAATTTGAGAAATAAATTTCACTTTTTATTTAGTGGTCAATTTGAAGGCATTTTGTTATACTACCATTAAGAAACCCATATACATCATATTACGAATCAATCATTATGGAACAATCTCATGTGTGACACGCAGCAGTGGTACCAATCTTTGAAAGTTTCATTTACAACTTTTTTTCTTTTTTCTTTTTTAACTGATTTTGTGAGTAATGGTGCAATCAGTATAAAGGTACAAGAAGATATTCTCTTTCTCTCTCTCTCTGTCCCTGTGTGTGTGTGTGTGTGTTTGTTTGTTTCTAGTTTCCGGCGTAAGCGTGTGGATACTACCAGGTATACTTTCGTGTGTACAAATGCTAGTGTGTGTGTGTGTGTGGCGCGGGTATATGAACTATTAATTGGGATCGCGTAGTGGAACTTATCAATATTAGTACGTACATACAAACGGCTGTTACTTCACACGATAACTTTGGACGAATGCGAATTTTTAAATTCTGCTTTTTGCAATAAATAAGTAGAGTGGTTCCTCTCGAGGGAGTTCCCCTAAATGGTAGTCCCTACCATGTCCAATTAAATCACAAATTGCCGCAATCGTTTGTACATTGTTTGTACAGAAATGTACAGGCCAAATTTTTGTTTGTACACTATTAGGGGCGCCGCCAGAACAAAAACAAATTGGGGCTGTTTAACTGGTACCCCCCCACCAACATGTTCTATTCAATCACTAATTATCGCAATCGTTTGTACTTCGTTTGTACAGAAATGTGCAGGCGAAATTTTCGTTTGTACACAATTAGGGGCGCCGCCAGAACAGAAAAAATGGGGACTGTCTAAGTGATAGCCCCCCACCATGTCCAATTGAATCACAAATTGCCGCAATTGTTTGTACTTCGTTTGTACAGAAATGTGCAGGCGAAATGTATGTTCGCACGCAATTAGGGGCGCCGCCAGAACGAAAAAAATTGGGGGCTGTCTAAGTGGTAGCCCCCGACCATGTCCTATTCAATCACAAATTGTCGCAATCGTTTGTACTTCGTTTGTACAGAAATGTGCACCCGAAATTTTCGTTTGTACACAATTAGGGGCGCCGCCAGAAGAGAAAAAAATGGGGGCTGTGTAAGTGATAGCCCCCCACCATGTCCAATTGAATCACAAATTGCCGCAATTGTTTGTACTTCGTTTGTACAGAAATGTGCAGGCGAAATGTATGTTCGCACGCAATTAGGGGCGCCGCCAGAACGAAAAAAATTGGGGGCTGTCTAAGTGGTAGCCCCCGACCATGTCCTATTCAATCACGAATTGTCGCAATCGTTTGTACTTCGTTTGTACAGAAATGTGCACCCGAAATTTTCGTTTGTACATAATTAAGGGCGCCGCCAGAACAGAAAAAATGGGGGCTGTCTAAGTTGTAGCCCCCCCCCACCATGTCCAATTCAATCACAAGTTGTCGCATTCGTTTGTGCATCGTTTGTACAGAAATGTGCAGGCGAAATGTTTGTTTGAACAAACTTAGGGGCGCCGCCAGAACGAAAACAAAGTGGGGAGCTGTCTGAGTGGTAGCTCCCCCCACGATGTCCAATTGAATCACAAAGTATCGCAATCGTTTGTACATTGTTTGTACAGATATGTGCAGGCCAAATTTTCGTTTGTACACTATTAGGGGCGACGCCAGAACGAAAACAAATTGGGGGCTGTCTAGCTGGTAGCCCCCCACCAACATGTCCTATTCAATCACAAATTATAGCACTCGTTTGTACTTCGTTTGTACAGAAACGTGCAGGCGAAATTTTTGTTTGTACACAATTAGGGGCGCCGCCAGAACAGAAAAAATTGGGGACTGTCTAAGTGGTAGCCCCCCCACAATGTCCAATTGAATCACAAATTGTCGCAATTGTTTGTACTTCATTTGTACAGAAATGTGCAGGCGAAATGTATGTTCGCACGCAATTAGGGGCGCCGCCAGAACGAAAAAAATTGGGGGCTGTCTAAGTGGTAGCCCCCGACCATGTCCTATTCAATCACAAATTGTCGCAATCGTTTGTACTTCGTTTGTACAGAAATGGGCACGCGAAATTTTCGTTTGTACATAATTAGGGGCGCCGCCAGAACAGAAAAAAATGGGGGCTGTGTAAGTGGTAGCCCCCCCACCATGTCCAATTCAATCACAAGTTGTCGCATTCGTTTGTGCATCGTTTGTACAGAAATGTGCAGGCAAAATGTTTGTTTGAACAAACTTAGTTGCGCCGCCAGAACGAAAACAAAGTGGGGGCTTTCTAAGTGGTAGCCCCCCCATCATGTCCAATTGAATCACAAATTGTCACAGTCGTTTGTACTTTGTTTGTACAGAAATGTGCAGGCAAAATGTATGTTCGTACACAATTATGGGCGCCGCTAGAACGAAAACAAAATGGGGGACTGTCTAACTGGTAGCCCCCCACCAACATGTTCTATTCTATCACAAATTATCGCAATCGTTTCTACTTCGTGTGTACAGAAATGTGCAGGCAAAAGTTTCGTTTGTTCACAATTAGGGGCGCCGCCAGAACAGAAAAAAGGGGGCTGTCTAAGTGGTAGCCCCCCCACCATGTCCAATTCAATCACAAATTATCGCAATCGTTTGTACTTCGTTTGTACAGAAACGGGCAGGCGAAATGTTTGTTTGTTCATAATTAGGGGCGCCGCCAGAACGAAAACAAAGTGGTGGCTGTCTAAGTGGTAGCCCCCAACCATGTCCAATTCAATCAGAAATAGTCGCATTCATTTGTACGTCGTTAGTACATAAATGTGCAGGCGAAATGTTTGTTTGTACACAATTAGGGACGCCGCCAGAACGAAAACAAAGTAGGGTGCTTTCTAAGTAATACCTCCCCACCATGTCCAATTGAATCACAAATTGTCGGAATCGTTTGTACTTAGTTTGTACAGAAACGAGCAGGCGAAATGTTTGTTTGTACACAATTAGGGGCGCCGCCAGAACGAAAACTAAATGGGGCTGTCTAAGTGGTAGCCCCCGACCATGTCCATTAAAATCAAAAATTGTTGCAATCGTTTGTACGTCGTTTTTACAGAAATGTTCATTCAAAATTTTCGTTTGTACACAATTAGGGGCGCCGCCAGAACGAAAACAAACTGGGGGCTCTCTAAATGGTAGCTTCCCACCAACATGTCCAATTGAATCACAAATTTTCATAATCGTTTGTACATCGTTTGTACAGAAATAGGCATGCGTTATTTTCGTTTGTACACAATTAATGGCGCCGCCAGAACGAAAACAAAGTGGGGCTGTATAAATGGTAGCCCCCACCATATCCAATTCAATCACAAATTATATCAATCGCTTGTACATCATTTGCACAGAAATGTGCAGGCGAAATTTTCGTTTGTACTCTATTAGGGGCGCCGCCAGAACGAAAACAATGTGAGGGTTTGTATAAATGGTAGAAGCATTAAAAAAATGTGTCACGTTTATGGAGTATTTTTCTAACAGGATTTTGTTCACACTATTGTGTGGTTTGGTTTGTTCTCACTATCGTGTGATTCACTATATTGATCTTATCCTAACGATGATGGAATTAAATGTTTTTTTTTGGTTTTTTTTATATTTATATTTATACTTACAATCATTATTGCTGAGTTAGTTTTTCACTCCTCGGCTCTTATTATTAAACTTATTCATTATTTCTTACGTGAAGTGAATCCTTATGAGAAAAATGTATTTTTTTCTTTCTCTCTTGTGCAGAAACCGTTATTCTCATCTCGTACAGGAAATTGATAAGTGGAAGATATAACAAATTCACAAAGTAGACTGTTAAAGGGAAAATTATAACACAGTATTTTGTTTTATTTGATCATCTTCATTACACTCATTTTGCAGAAACTATAGAATGCATGGTAAAGTATTTTGGTGCATTCAGCATTCTGATTTACGAGTAGAGTTGCTAACTGGCCGGTATTTGCTGTAATTTTGATTAAGGCCGGTGACCGGTACAAACTTGTTATTAGACCCCTTCTAACCGGTATTTTGGAATCTGCAATCCAGAATATAACATTGAACATCGAAATTTTTCAACAGTGCCTTTACAAACTCAAATTTCCTTTGTATTATACATTATCGATATTTTTTTAACGTATGGCAGTTTTTTTATTTATTTAACATAACAAATTTGATAACACTTATATTCTATTATAAAAGAATTTTATTCATTTATTGAGAGTAGAAAAAGACTTTTTAAAGCAATTTCCTTTGTTTGAAGTGAAGTTTATAGAATAAATTTCATTTTATGAATCAACTATTGTTACATAAAAATTAATATCCAGTATTATTCATCTGTTTCGATAATTTTAAACAAGTGGAAATTGCTGGTAAATACAATAACGATCAATACAGTCTTCAGTTTCTCATTTGTACAGAGAATTTTGAGGGTGTGAAGGTAATTTTGTTTTCCTGAGTTGGCAACCTATTTACGAGGTTTTGTTTCAACTCTGCTACGTAGTGGCTCTGTACTGACACTCCGCATGCAAATAAGTATGTAAGGCTACCATACGCCTCGGTTTCTTAAAATTTGTCCCGGTGTGCAGAAATTTTCCTTCTTGTCCTGTTTTTTTCTTTATTATTATTATTAATTACATATCAAAATTTCTGAAAAGATAATAAAATCGACTTATTCCTTTTGCTTTCAATTCCGACAATACTATAGGAACAATTTCATTTTAATCTTTATTATTATTGCAATCGCTGCTTCCCCGGATATAACATGCAATGTTTAAATCCTCCTAAGTAGCACTCATCACTAAAAGTAAGAATGTATACCCCGAGGTGGCAACAAATTCTTGTGACGTTGCAGACCAGCCCCGAAAACACATTTTTTTCGGCTTCAGAAAAACAATTATGCAAATTGCTTTCTTTTAGTTCGCATTTTAGGTTAACAAAAATAAATCAGCCTATTGAAATTTTGAAACAACTTCATAAATCTGGATATTTTTCTTATAGACATGTAGAGCATGTAAAGGTGGTATCTGTAATAATATTGAAAATATAATTTTTGCCTAAATATTGTATGTTCACTGATTGCGTTTATATTGTATAACAGCTTCTAGCTTCTATAATAATGTTTAGCACTGTTGATTAAGTATGGACAGTGGCGTATTTACGATTTTGTTTCGGGAGGGGCTTTGCTAACTTCCGGGGGTGCTTTGCCTAAAATATGAAAATTCTGCAAGATATTTCATATACTTTACTATAGTAAGTAAGATTTCGGTGGGGGGGTTGAGCCCGGAAGCCCTCCCCCTAAATACGCCACTGAGTATGGACTATATTAAAACATTATTTTAAGTTGTATAACTAGTGCGATACTGTAGTAAAATTCGAAAGATAAAATTAATACAAAATGCAATATTTACTACTAATTTGTAAGATGTCCCGTTTTTTCTGTTTTCAAAAAGTATGGTAGCCTTAAAGTATGCTAAACCATACAAAATAAATTGTACTGTAAATAGTACCCCTCTGATAGTGCTCTCAAACGGGTCGGGTTACGGGTCGGGTTGTCGGGTCGGGTCAGTCGGGTTAGCTCGTGTCGGGTCACTCGGGTCGGGTCGTCACATTCTTCACTTATTTTCTATACGGAATACTATAAAGAGCTTTGTTGTGGAATTCAATTCGAAGTTGGTGAATGAATGATAAATGTGACTAATTGAAGGTGAAATAGTAATAAAATTTTAATTTTACCCTATATTATCTAATTGGTATTGTAATTGTAATTAATATTACTACTGACTTTTTTCCTTTCTGCGTTTCTATGTCAAGTTAAATGTCACATTAAGTGAAATTGAAAGGAAATATCTAGTTAACCTATGGACCTTCGGGTCAAACATCTGCCTTTGGGCAGGACACATTATTATTATTATTATTATTATTATTATTATTATTATTATTATTATTATTATTATTATTATTATTATTATTATTATTATTATTATTATTACAACTTTAAGAGTGCCCAAGAAAGTTCCGCCGCCTTTTCACCAACACCTTCGAACATTGGTATGTAACCTAAGACGTACCTGGAATATCAAAAATCGTCTCCATCAGCCTCGACGACCTTCTGAAAACGTTCTGGAAGGCCATGGATTCCATCGCAGTCGAACTTGGTGGGACGTGAAGTGAAGAAGGTATCAAGTGCATATTGAACCTCTACTAGCTGTTTGAATTGGCGTTCTCTAAGGTGATTGTCCAAGGAATGGAACAGGTGATTATCGGACGGTACAATGTCCGTGGAGTATGGCGGATCCAATAGTGTTTTCCATCCAAGGCGTAGAATGATGTACTAGGTCATTTTAGCCACATGGGGCTTAGCGTTGCCTTGTAACAAGAGGACCCCTTTGGGATTCAGAACTGCTGGATCCAGACAGTACACAGTGAAAGTACACAGTTGCATTGATGATATGACCAGCTAGTAGCAGTTCCCGATGGACGATGCCTCGAGCAGTCCACAAAATGCACAGGAGAACCTTATTCTGGCGTAGTGCTGGCTTGGGCTGTTTTTGAACCGGTTCATGGGATGCTAACCAACAATGACGGCGCCGTGGAGCTTCTTACAGGACCCACTTCCCATCACATGTCAACACCCTGTTCAGAACTTGCTCCTTCCTCAGACGAGACACCAAAGAAACACAGGTGTCTGCTCGCGTTGCTTTCTGGCTGCAAGTCAAATCATGTAGGACCTATCAACCCAACTTGCAGTGCTTCCCAAGTTGATGGTGATGGTGCCGAATGGTTTCTCCACTTACACTGAAAGGTAGTACCAGTTCCTCACATGTCTGTCTTCGCCTCAATTGCTGCCCGAAGATCTTTATTTTGAACATCTGTTTGTCTTCCGGCACGTGGTGCGTCTTCGAGTGTTTCGTCACCGTCCTTAAACCGTCATACCACTGCACTCTCCGCGTAGTCACGACACCCTCACCAAAGGCCTGTCATATCTTCCGCTCCGCGGAGCAGCAATTTGAACTCGTACAGCAAACAAGCCCTTATGACGCTCTGTGAAGGCCCCATGTTCACTCAGTCCTTACGCACGTTCACGGTGTATCTGAACAGCCACAACCAAGTAGTATGTTGGATATACTTACTAGTGTTGCTCACGAGACCTGGTTTGGGGCATTCTCGTTTCGAAAATGTCTCGTGAAGGTAGTCTTGTCTGGAAAAGTGCATATGTTTCTATTGAAAGAGCTCTGTCTCATCTCGTACCCTTTATGAAAATTCTGTCTCGTCTCGTCTCGTCCAACAACTGACCTTCACCTTATATCCATTCGCATTCAACTCACGGTGTGAGGGCCAATTGAACACAGACCTCCACAAAGAGACAGAACTTTCTTGGTCACCTTCAGATTATTATTATTATTATTATTATTATTATTATTATTATTATTATTATTATTATTATTATTATTATTATTATTATTATTATTATTGCTGGGGTAGTGATTTGACTTTCTCCGCAATAAAATACTTGCTAATTTTATATAACGTTGCAAATATCTTCTAGATAAATTAATCAAGAAAAAATAAAAGGTAATTTCCTATAGAATGATATTTCAGTGCAATTAGTTCCTTATGATTCTATCAGACAGCAACGCTGTTTTTAAATAGAAGAATCGGAATGTTAACGTGATGAAATTGTTGTTTGTTACACAGCAAAAAATATTAAAAGAAGTTCTATATACATTCCTTACTAGAAAATAATGTTGTCTTCAGAACTTTTATTCTTTTAGCCTTCAGAACTTGTCTTCAGAACTCAGTCAAATTTTATTTTGACTTTTGAACTTGATTGCCTAAATTTTAACCTTGGAAATTTGGATGTGGAGTAAAATATAGAAGGTTAGCAGGGTAGAGAGGAAAACGAATTAGGAAATGCTGAAAAAATGCAAGAGACGAGAGCAATATTAGACGATATAAGGAAGCGAAAAATGGACGGATCACAAGTTTTGATCTTACTAAGGGATTGCATTCTGAGGGATGTAGTAAAGGGGGTGATATCAGGAGAGCGAGAGTGTGTAAGAAGGTTGGAATTGATATATTGTAATAAGGAGGGTGGTATATTATGTTGGGTTGCGAGGCAGATATTAGCGGGAAATCGCAAAAATGGAAGCTTCTTACCTAATTTACGGAAGCTGGCCTGTTTATTAATGGGAGAACACTGAGGAGGAGGAGGAGGATAATTATACTACAAGTAAAAAAAGCCGAAACAATGGTTTATGCATAAGAATTGGTCAGCATTTTTTTTCTGGTGGCAGTTTTGTAAAGTTCTAGCTCTCTCAAACTGGTTAGATTGTAAGGTCAAGTTACTCGGGTCGGTTGTCGGGTTAAGTCACCTTGGGTTGGTTCACTCGGGTCACTTTGGGTCGGGCCAATCGGGTCAGCTCGGGTCGGGTTGTCGGGTCGGGTCAGTCAATTTGGGTCACGGGTGGGGTCGGGTCGGTCTTCAACACATATAATTTCCACGAAAATTACAATATATCACGGTTTATACCTCATTGGACTTCCAATAAAACGTTTTCAATGATGTGTACACCATGTCACCATTTTTGTATGAGGGAATGTCTAGAGGGATTTTGTGGGAATTTGATGGAGTGTAGATTCCTGTGTGTGTGTGTGTGTGTGTGTGTGTGTGTGTACGTGTGTGTGTGTGTGTGTGTGTGTGTATGTATGTGTGTGATACCTTACAGGATACAAGATGTCGAGGAAGTGTGTAAATAAACCGGACAATTTCTGTTATGTATGTGGGGAGCTGATATTTAAATCACAACGTCGATGTTTTACTCCACTTGTGAGGAAGTGTTATCAGTTATATTTTGGTTGCTGTGTAGGAGACCAGGATAAGAACTGGGTTCCTCACTACATTTGTTGTACTTGCGTGAAACGTCTGACTGGGTGGGCAAATGGTGGACGAAACATGAACTTCGCAGTACCGATGATCTGGAGGGAACCAAAAGATCATTCTTCAGACTGCTACTTTTGTATGACACAGATAAAAGAAATAAGCAGTAAATCTAACCACACAGTACAGTACCCTAATTTGCATCAGCAATTAGGCCAGTTCCACACAGTGCAGAATTACCTGTATCGGTACCTCCTCCTCATCTTACGGTAAATGAGGATTACGTACTTGAGGCAACTATTGAAGTTCCAAATGAAGATGATGATCCTACTTATGTAGGAAGCACATCTACATTGGATTCCCATCTGATAACTCCGGGTGTACTAAATGACCTCATACGGGATTTAAAACTCTCCAACACACAGACAGAACTTCTTGATTCTAAACTTAAGGCTGGAATCTGCTCCATCATGACACTAAAGTGTGTATTTTTCGAAACCTTCATACAGAGTTTCAAAACTACTATTCTCAAGAAAATGATTTAGTGTATTGTAATAATAATCTGTGCTGTGATGGATAGACTTGGACATGCACATATAAGTACAGAGTGGAGATTGCTTATTGACTCTTTGAAAACTAGTTTTAAGGCTGTCCTTTTGCACAATAGCAACAAATTTCCTTCAGTGCCTTTGGCTTATGCAACTAATATGAAGGAAACCTATGAAAACATCGAAATAGTGTTAGAAAAAATTCAGTATGAGAAATACAAGTGGACCGTTTGCTGTGATTTACAAGTCATTTCTTTGTTAATGGGTTTGCAGCTTGGTTATACGAAATATTGTTGTTTCCTCTGCGAATGGGACAGAAGGAACAAAGCGGAACATTACATCAAGAAGGAATGGCCAACGCATGTATTAACTCCTGGAGAGAAGAATTCTGTTTATTCCTCACTGGTGAGCCCTGATTAGATAATTCTACCTCCTCTTCACATAAAGTTGGGGCTCTTCAAAAACTTTGTTAGGACAATGGACAAAAGTAATGCAGGATCTTGTTACCTCAAGGAAAAAATTCCTCGGGTTAGTGACGCTAGGGATTTTTGTAGACCTCCAAATAAGATGTTTGATTCGTGACCAAAAATTTGAGGATCTCTTAACTCTGGTTGAGAAAGCAGCTTGGTGTCCATTTAAATGTTTAACAGAGAATTTTTTAGGAAACAAGAAAGCCCCAAATTGCCGTGAAATTGTGAGTGATTTCCGGCAATCATTCAATGAAATGGGTTGCAACATGTCCCTTAAATTTCACTTTCTAGAATCCCACCTGCATTTCTTTCCTGAAAAGCTTGGTGCTGTTAGTGATGGGTATGGGGAACATTTTCATCAGGACATTTCCTCCATGGAGAAGAGGTACCAGTGACAGTGTAATTCAAAAATGCTAGCTGATTACTGTTGGACACTTAAAAGAGATGTTCCAGAAACCAAACACAGAAGAAAGTCGACAACTAAAACATATTAGTTGAGGTAAGTAAGTGTCCATTTATTAAGAAGATACCACTCACTTCTTTTGTATTATTTATTAAGTAGATATAAAATGGTGACACGGTGTATACATCATTGAAAATATGTTTTATTTCAAATCCAATAAGATATAAACCGTGCTTATATTGTAATTTTCATGGAAGTTATATGTGATTTTATCTGCACTAATGGATATTGTAAAATGAACAGTACACATAGCATATTTTTTATATAAATATGTTTATTTCTCTAGATAGAATAATGCTATTCTTATGAAACTTAGAGGGCTTACTAAGTATAAATCAGGCGTGCGTTTATATACCTAAGGTACCCAAGCTACAAGTATGAAAATGGTTTAAAAAAAAGAAAAAAAGAAAAAGAACAGAAATTTGAGGGGAAATTTTCCGAAAACACCTCTGTCACGGGAAAACTAAGGGTGATGGAGAAAAACTGATTGCAGATTCGAATTCTACGTGAAAAGTTCTATTAGAATCAGGCATTTTCTTCCGTGTGCCAGAGAAAAAGAATTTTTTTTTTCAACTAGTGCAATAAAAACCATTTTCAAACTCATCAACCGTTATTCAAACCGGTTAATGTTGATCGCAGATATTAAAAATACTCACATCCGTATATTATTTAATACAAACGAAAATTTTACCTGCACATTTCTGCACAAACGATGTATAAACGATCGCGACAATTTGTGGTTCAATCGAACATGGTGGGGCTAGCACTTAGACAACTCCTCTTTTTTTCCTTCTGTCCACGCATTTGATAGCTTAGAAAAAAAATTTCGCCTGCGCATTACTGCTCAAACGATGTGCAAACAATTGAGATGATTTTCTTTTGAATCGGACGTAGCGGGTGCTACCAATTAGGTAGCCTATACTTTGTTATCGTTTTGGCGCGCCCGCAATTGTGTACAAACGAAAATTTCGCCTGCAAATTTCTGTACAAAACCGTAACAAACAAGTGTGACAGTTTGTGGTTGAATTCGACATGGTGGGAGGCCTATCAATTAGAGAGCCCATAGTTTGTTATCGTTTTGGCGGGGCCACATTTATGTGCAAACGAAAATTCCAGCTGCACATTTATGTACAAAGGCGTACAAACAAGTGCGACAGTTTGTGGTTGAATTGAACATGGTGGGAGGGCTAACATTTAGACAGCCCCCCACTTTGTTTTCGTTCTGGCGGCGCCCCTAATTGTGTACAAACGAAAATCTCGCCTGCACATTTCTTTATAACTATATTCAAACGATTGCGACAATTTGTGATTCAATTGCACATGGTGGGAGGGCTACCATTTAGACAGCCCCCCCCCTTTGTTTTCGTTCTGAGGTCGCCCCTAATTATGTACAAACGAAAATTTTGCATGCACATTTCTGTACAAACGATGTAGAAACGATTGCGACAATTTGTGATTGAATTGGACATGGTGGGGGGCTATCACTTAAACAGCCCCCACTTGTTTTCGCTCTGGCAGCGCCCTTAATTATGTACAAACAATAATTTAGCCTGCACATTTCTGTACAAACTATATAGAAACGATTGTGACAATTTGTGATTCAATTGGAAATGGGGAGGGGGCTATCATTGAGACAGCCCTCACATTGTTTTCGTTCTGGCGGCGCCCCTAATAGTGTACAAACGAAAATTTGGCCTGCACACTTCTGTACAAACAATGTACAAACGATTGCGATACTTTGTGATTCAATTGGACATCGTGGGGGGAGCTACCACTCAGACAGCTCCCCACTTTGTTTTCGTTCTGGCTGCGCCCCTAAGTTTGTTCAAACAAACATTTCGCCTGCACATTTCTGTACAAACGATGCACAAACGAATGCGACAACTTGTGATTGAATTGGACATGGTGGGGGCTACCACTTAGACAGCCCCCATTTTTTTCTGTTCTGGCGGCGTCCTTAATTATGTACAAACGAAAATTTCGCGTGCACATTTCTGTACAAACGAAGCACAAACGATTGCGACAATTTGTGATTGAATAGGACATGGTCGGGGGCTACCACTTAGACAGCCCCCAATTTTTTTCGTTCTGGCGGCGCCCCTAATTGCGTGCGAACATACATCTCGCCTGCACATTTCTGTACAAACGAAGTACAAACAATTGCGACAATTTGTGATTCAATTGGACATGGTGGGGGGCTACCACTTAGACAGCCCCCATTTTTTTCTGTTCTGGCGGCGCCTCTAATTGTGTACAAACGAAAATTTCGCCTGCACATTTCTGTACAAACGAAGTACACACGATTGCGACAATTTGTGATTCAACTGGACATGATGGGAGGGGCTACCACTTAGGCATCCCCGACTTTGTTTTCGTTCTGGCGGCGCCCCTAATTGTGTACAAACGAAAATTTAGCCTTCACATTTCTGTAGAAACGATGTAGGAACGATTGCGACAATTTGTCGTTGAATTGGACATGGTGGGGGGTATCACTTAGAAAGCCCCCACTTTGTTTTCGTTCTGGCGGCGCCCCTAATTGTGTAAAACAAAAATTTCGCCTGCACATTTCTGTACAAACGATGTACAAAACGATTGCGACAATTTGTGATTGAAGTGGACATGGTTGTGGGGGGCTACCATTTGGACAGCCCCCACTTTGGTTTCGTTCTGACGGCGACCCTAATTGTGTACAAACGAAAATTTCGCCTTCACATTTCTGTAGAAACGATGTACAAATGATTGCGACAATTTGTGCTTGAATAGGACTTGTTGGTGGGGGGCTACCATTTAGACAGCCCCCACTTTGTTTTCGTTCTGATGGCGCCCCTAATTGTGTACAAACGAAAATTTCGCCTTCACATTTCTGTAGAAACGATGTACAAATGATTGCGACAATTTGTGCTTGAATAGGACATGTTGTTTGGGGGCTACCATTTAGACAGCCCCCACTTTGTTTTCGTTCTGACGGCGCCCTTAATTGTGTACAAACGAAAATTTCACCTGCACATTTTTGTACAAACGATTGAGACCAATTCCGATTGAGTCTGATAAGGGGGGGGGGCTGTCTAAATGGACGTCTCCTTTTCACCTCTACTGTAATTAAATTCTTCCTCGAGAAAATCTGTAATCAACACTGTCAATAGCTACGTCCTCGACTAATATACCTTAACAAGTACAGCTTTATTTTCGTATATTTTTCCACAGTTAACCAATTTAAAACTATCGCAAACAAGAATATGTAGTCAACTTCTTAAATACTTCGCTCGCCGAAACACGTTCAGCGCGTGCAACGAGCAAAAACAACATGTTTGGCGTCTCACAAATAGAAAAGGGGGAAAAAGAGAAGGAAAAGCAGCACGGCAGTGCCTTATCGCAGTCAGAGCTGACAACATAGTTTCGGTCGTTACTAACGCGAATAGACCTACTAGCGGTGTACAAGAGTTATACAGTTACAATATACGTCGTGCCACAGTAGCGCTACAGGCGGAATGTGCACGAACTACAAATGAATATGTTCCCTTACAAGCATCAGTCACTGTTGCACCCTCTTTACATTCTACACATCCTTTTTTCTCCCACTTTTTGACCTTGACAAGCAGAAGTACCAGGCTTTCCGAGTTCACAACCATAAACTGTTTGTGTACAGAGTACGTTTTCAGTTCTTCGAATGACTGTGCGCGCGAAGAACAAGGGTGATGATCGGGCTACCATATACGGAAGTCAGTAACACCCGGTTGCAATAATAAATGTAAAATACAAATATAGAGCCTTGACAATGCCGTGAGGATGAATATATATATATATATATATATATATATATATATATATATATATATGTCTATATATATGAAAAATGGTGTCTAGTAGTATACCAGAAGGAGACCCGCATGCTGAGAATTAGTCAAGGACGTATGGAACCGGACGCGCTAGCCACTTATGTCATACACGTACCTCCTAGTGGTACAGACTGGTAACTTCCACTGCACGGTGAAACTTACAGGTTTCCTTAATGATAGGAAGGCGAACAGGTAGGGCTATCACCAACATGCGTGGCGGCACGATGACTTTTGCCATATAACTCCAACTTGTTTAAACAATCACGATAGAACACAACAAGCCAAGATCCTCATTCTCCGGAAGCCGAACTGTGTCTGGGCAGGCAAAGTTCAGAATCACTTGCAGCCAGAGGGTGTTAAGAAACCCCGGAGTTACAGAATAGGTTGCCAAATAAAACTACCATGGCTACATACAATGCAAGATACCTGATTTCAGAAGCAAGAATCCAGGAATTGGAAGAGGAGCTACAGAATTCGCTCAATTGGTACATCGTCGGATTGAGCGAAGTAAGAAGAAAAGGAGGAGAATTAATTGAATTGAAGAACGGACACTTATTCTACTACAGAGGATCAGAATGTGGCAAGACCGACGGAGTGGGATTTCTTATCAACGAAAAATTGAAAAACAAGGTCCTTGAGGTAATAGTATATTTAGTCGAGTAGCAAGGCTCGTAGTAAAATTCTCCCAGAGATATACACTAGAAGCGATTCAACTGTATGCATCTACCACAAGCCATTCAGAAGAGCAAGTGGAAGTGGAAATGGAAGATAGGTTGTTGTGGAAGAGACTTGGAAAGACCATCATCCAGCAGTGTATTGACAATGGTTGACTATGATTATATGTCCGTTCTGTATATTGCCGAAGTCAAGGCAATATGAGATTCATTTTTTTATGGAAAGCGTTGCTGAAGAAGAAATTGTTTTGTCCGTGACAAAAGCTTGCAAGACAAACTTTATGAAAGGCTAAAGAAAACTTTTGTCTACCCTACTTACACATTACTGACTCCAAGTAAGCTAAGGTGTTTTACTTTGCTTAAGGCTGATTAATTACACTTATATATTATGTGGGAAATATGATTTAGTGATACTTTGCCCCTCTACATCATAAGCATAAAGAATTCTTACCGTTTTATACCTGTGGTACACCAGTTTCCTTAATCATTACAGAAGTGTCCACAATATTCAATTTTTCACTAACTATAAACTTTAACCATAACAACCTAACCTAATATAACCTAATTTCCATAATCGGGAGTTCAGCTAACGAGGAAGGTCCATAAACCGTGAGAGTTGAATTTTGATGAAAATTTGTGACAAGATTCAATTCGAGTTACTAAGTAACGTACTAATAGTCACTCGATGCGCAAATGTTTCGTTGAGCTGCTACACCGACGCCATCTTGAAATCATGTAGGCAATGTCCAAGAATACCCTTTTAGCACAAAAATGAAAAGCTTTTGGTATATCTGACTTCAGTATTGTAAACCAAGGTAGATCATTTATATGCGAGAGTACTTCCAGTGCATGACAGCCATCTTGAAAAGCGCCATATTGAATCGCCGTCAAATATGATAAATGGCAAGGGAGTCATGCGGGGTATCAAATAGCACTGGAATTTACTCCTGAATTCATTTCCGTAACCAAAATTTAGATATCTGTTTTCAGTTCAGAGTTAAGAGCCCTCTTACCCACAGGAACATATAAAAACTGTGCGAGTTAAACTTGTGTCATGAAACACGGGCGTGCGAGCACTTGCATGATTTTAACAAATGCAGTAGTTAATGCAGTACAATAGCCACTATACCAATCAGATCTTGATACTAGTAAGATAAATCCTTAATTAAATTGAAATTTCTGTAGTGAAAAATGGAATATCAGCATGCTACAAGTTATACCTATTTCAAAGTGTGATGGAATAGAGTGTTGGTCGATGAAACACATGCCTAATAGTACTGACAAGCAGAGAATACCAAAGGGATTGTTCGGATATATATTAGAAAAATTATATAAACTGGTACATATTAGTTGAACGACCAAAATGGTTCGGATTCCACTATAATCAATAGGTCCACGTCTCCTTTAGCGTAGCAGGCGTGTGGGACGTTGAATTGTATCAAACCAAAAATCTATTTTAGGCAATTTTACGTTGTCCATTATAGTGTGTTAAGTTTTATTCTCCAATCTAGAAACCTTACCCAAAGACCATCATTGTTGCAGAATATTGCGTTCCTTTCCAATACTCATATTTGACGACCTATAATTTACCGTGCATATTACGAAATTAAAATACTTTAATGTATTTATTGACAGTTTCTCTAAATACAATCGATTTATTGCTGCCCCATTGAACAATGAAGGAGATTTAAATTATCAGTTCACAGCCAATTCTTAGAAGGTACACCTGGAAACTTAGAATTCACTTTTCTTGTGTCTGTTCTGCTATTAGTGATAAGAGAATGCATGCACAACTGCTAAGAATATGTGGCAGTAAAGATTATTACAAGATTCAATTCCAACTTGCAATCCATAAAACAAGCCTCTTTCTTCCTTTTCTCTTCAATATAAAATAATTAAATATCTGCATCTTTCCACCTTTAACGATAAAAAAAACTTGCTTATAATAAGGGCAAGACTAGTTTTCATATCAAAACTGTGATAAATAACTGATTGTAGCAGGTGTTCACTTGTTCGGTGTACAAGTTATATGGCAGAATTTTCATAAAGAAAATGCATTCTCTTGTGTATCATCAACTTTGTGCGCCAGTCCTAAAGGACATGCTTGCATATGCATGGCAGAAATGTGAGTACGTCACAGGAGCAATAGTTGGTTCATTTACAAATTTTCTGAAGACTAGTAGAAAATCGTGTCTGTGGTCACGAAGATTGTGACGAAAGTGCATTTGTTAAGTGTTTGCACTGCTCCATGATGCTGTGTGCTAATCACTTCGTTTTGAATCTCCGTTATCACAACTGAAGGTCAAAAGCTTAGTAGGTTAATATTTGCTTATGTGCACCAGTTTATATTATTTTTCTAATAAGTTTTCAGTTATTTTTCTGTCAATTTTCTAATAATTTCAAGACATATTTTTGTAAAGTCATATGTGCCGTTGCACCTAACTTATATTATAGCATTTAAATGCTATGCATAATCGCAACACACACAGACTCATATATATAGCGATTTTGAAATAGGTATAATTTGTTACAGTGCTGCTATTCCATTTTTCACTACAGGTATTTCAATTTAATTAATGATATCTCTCACTAGTCTCAAGATCTGATTGGTATAGTGACTATTGTAGATCAAATAACTACTATTGCATTAGTTAAAATCATGCAAGTGTTTGCACTACCGCATTTTATATCACAAACTTTACTTGCTCAGTTTTTGTATGTTCCTGTGAGCGAGAGAGCTCTTAACTTTGAAGTGAAAACAGATATCTAAACTTTGGTTACGGAAATGAATTCAGGAGTAAATTCCAGTTCTATTTGATACCCCACATGACCCCCTTGCCATTTATCATATTTGACGACGATTCAATATGGCACCTTTCAAGATGGCGGTCATGCACTGGAAGTACTCTCGCATATAGATGCTTTACCCTGGTTTACAATACTGAAGTCAGATATATCAAAAGCTTTTCCATTTTTGTGCTAAAAGGGTATTCTTGGACATTGCCGGGTCTAGGTCAAAACCCCCACAGCCAAAACCCCCACACTCAAGAAATGTCAAAACGCCCACACGATCGGTCATAACCCCCACACAAATGGACAAATCCCCCAAACGCACGAACGGTCAAAACCCCCACAGCCAAAACCCCCACACTCAAGAAATGTCAAAACGCCCACACGATCGGTCATAACCCCCACACAAATGGACAAATCCCCCAAACGCACGAACGGTCAAAACCTCCACAGCCAAAACCCCCACACTCAAGAAGTGTCGAAACGCCCACACGATCGGACAAAACCCCCACACAAATGGACAAAACTCCCACACATAGCAACGGTCACAATCTCCACATAAATGGACAAAACCCCCACACAAATGGACAAAACCCCCACACAATCGGACAAATCCCCCACACTCTGAAAATACCGTGATTGCACGTCTTTGTTGCGGCTCTTTACGACGCCCACCTTAGTGTTTTATTAAAAAGTACAAGGGCAAGACATACAACCAGGATCATTTCAGAGTGTGGGAGATTTGACCGATTGTGTGGGAGTTTTGTCCATTTGTGTGGGG
This sequence comes from Thermobia domestica, assembly GCF_964235325.1. NCBI lineage: Eukaryota > Metazoa > Arthropoda > Insecta > Zygentoma > Lepismatidae > Thermobia > Thermobia domestica. Next base: position 265,180,921 of record NC_137456.1, read on the forward strand.
GTTTTGTCCATTTATGTGGGGATTGTGACCGTTGTTATGTGTGGCTGTTTTGTCCATTTGTGTGGGGGTTTTGACCGATCGTGTGGGCGTTTTGACATTTCTTGAGTGTGGGGGTTTTGGCTGTGGGGGTTTTGACCGTTTGTGCGTTTGGGGGATTTGTCCATTTGTGTGGGGGTTATGACCGATCGTGTGGGCGTTTTGACATTTCTTGAGTGTGGGGGTTTTGGCTGTGGGGGTTTTGACCGTTCGTGCGTTTGGGGGATTTGTCCATTTGTGTGGGGGTTATGACCGATCGTGTGGGCGTTTTGACATTTCTTGAGTGTGGGGGTTATGGCTGTGGGGGTTTTGACCGGTTCCCACATTGCCTACAGGATTTCAAGATGGCGTCGGTGTAGCAGCTCAACGAAGCATTACTACGTTACTTATCAACTCGAACTGAATCTTGTCACAAATTTTCATCAAAATTCAACTCTCACGGTTTATGGACCTTCCTCGTAAGTGGAATTTCGGACAGAACGGAAGGCGGACAAAATTGCAGCGGACGGAATGGCAGGAGGACAAAATGGCAGCGGACGAAATGGCAGAAGGACAGAATGGCAGGAAGTTAATTTGACAAAAATTATAACTCCTACGGCTCGTATTTTTAGGTTTCACCTATTGTGTTTGTAATTAAATAACGGTTCTCAATTTAGTCATTTGTGTCCAAAGCATATAAATATAGCTCAATTGAACCAAGAGCGTAAAAGAAGGTAAATATCAGTTATCCAAACTTAACTGGAAACTTAACTTAACAAATCTTAACATTTTTCTTAACTTTATTTCTTTGTAACCATCTTCCAATTGATATCTTGGTCTAATACCAATTCTAACTACAAGAAAATATAGATTAAAAGCAGACAAGGGAAGTACAAAACTGAAAGAATGGTTACTATTTGTTATTCAATACTAATACATATCATAGCACAGACCTATAAAATTCCTTCACAGTTACAGAAATGACAATTTTTTTTCTAATTTCCTATAACGTATCCTTTAAATTATAAAAACAGCATGAAGAATGACTAATTACGTACATCTTTCTTAATTCTCAATAATAACGGATATCGTAGAACAGACTAAAGAACACTCTGCAGTCACCAGAATGACCAATTACTTACATCATCATTAATTTTTTATAACAAAACTAGCTTTTGGGTAGCTAGGGGCTCTGCCCTCAGAACCCCAGGTCTGCTCGAGCTACGGCTTCGCATTTCATATCTATCGGCCTATCCATGAACAATGAATTTTGTGAACTTGCTCTTCGTATTTTCTAAATCTACTCATCTGGAGCTTCGCCATTACACACTGTCTATGCTCGGCCTACGGCCTCGCAATATCTTAAATTCATAATTCTATAGGTTCTTTTCCTATTTCAGTAGTTGCTCAAGATTTTGTATCCCAAGAAAACGTCCGTTTAAATAACATGGGGATCTTTCCTTGTCCTTTAGACACCCCGCAAAAAATAAAAATATTCACTTTTGACAATTTTCCTGTGGGTTTATCCAGGAAACCTACAACCATGCCAAATTTGAAAATTGTAGCACTACAGGAAGTGCTCAATAATTTATGGGTGTAAAAGGTGTCCCATATAAAAAACATGGGAAAGATTTCAGTTACCTATAAAACCACTCTAAGGATGGAAATTTTTATTTTTGACGATTCACTTAGGTCACGCTAACGAAAACGGGGAAATTCTTCATCCCCTCTTTACACCCCCTAAACTTAAAAGTATTCATTTTTGGCTATTTTCCTGTGGGTTTGTCCCGGAAAGCTACAATCATGCCAAATTTAATCAGTGTAGCCCTACACGAAGTGCTCAATAATTTGGGGGTGTAAAAGGTGTTTCATATAATTAACAAGGGAAAGATTTTTCAGTTCCCTATGAAACCACACTAAGGTTATTTTTTTTACATTTATTGATTTTCTTAGGTAGTGCGAACGAAAACGTAAAAACATTCTGAATTTCAAGTTTATATTCCAATCCTAAGTATCTAAAGCATAACAAAAAAAGGCCTATTTAAATAGCATAGGAAAATTCTTCATCCCCCTTTAGACACCCGAAAAATTAAAAAATATTCACTTTTGGCCATTATTTCTGTGGGTTTGTTCCGGAAACCTATAATCATGCCAAATGTAATCATTTTAGCCCTACAGGATGTGCTTAATAATTTATGTCAACTCATGTAGTTTTATATATAGTTAGGATAAGATATATCGTAATATAGATTACAAACACACTTTGCAGTCATAAGAATGACTAGTTACTTACAGTGTCGTGAACATCCTATAATGCATATGCTAGAATACACTGTATAGACAAGTATGGTCGATTTTTGTGACATTTTCATTGACATTGTGTGACCAGTTTTCTGAAAACCCGAACCGTCATTGGAAAGCAAAACCACAAATGAAGGGTACGGGGAAAAAAGAAGGAATGTCACAAAATTGCATTTTCGAGAAATCGTCGTTTTAATATTAAAAACCGCGTAAGAAGACTAGGGTTAGTTAAATCTTTTACCCATTTTACATGGACATTTCTACATTTACTCATCCATAGCATACACAGTCAAATAGTACCAAGAGTCACCAACAGATAGGGCAAGGCACCAGAAAAAACACATACGGACATTCCTTGTTTTTTCCCCTTACCCTTCAAATGCGGTTTTCAAAACCGAAACAACAAAATTGGTTTACGAAACTGAAAGCGCAAAAGCGATTTTCGTTTTTTTTCTCAAAAACCGATTTCGACAGCACTAGTAAAAGCCCTCTGCGCTCGTAAGAATGACTAAAACATAGTACTTAATTTTATATAACAGAATATATCATAATATAGACTACAAACACACTTTCCAGTCTTAAGAATGACTAATTATGTACCAGGCCCGTATCAGAGGGTCTAGGGGCCGGGCCCCCCTAAAGTTTTGCAGCACCCTAAAATTTTCAAGATAGCCTTGCAAAATGAACTATAATAAGGTTGGATCGGCCGGGTCCCCCCTACAGTTTTGGGCTGGCTACTGGCCTGATACCAGGTCGTTATCATATTTTAAAACATATACTAGAACAATATATAAAAACATTCTGCAGTTGTACGAATGACTGATAATTATATTGGTGTTCATTTTATATAACAAAATATACCGTGAAATTGAGTCATAAGAATGATTCGCTACTTACATTGTCGTTAATTTCAAGCTGTGATCAATTCCCACAATAATTCTTCAAGAGATCTTTTGTTTGTGTCATAATCCACATATAGGTTCCTCACTCTATGCTGCAGATCAACATAAACCTTTCTAGTTTTCTTGACGGAGTATTGTCCTCTTTCATACTAGGAAATGGTAGAATGAACGGTGACATTTTCTTTCTGTAGGCTTTGTATGTGTTTCCATACCATTGGGTGGTTGTGTCCAACCAAATGGAGAAACTAATGATTCCACCCCTCACATAAGTTATATGTGCGAAGATTGTTAGGCAGAGTTGCCTCATGAGCATTCCAAACTTCCGGCGGAAATCTTAGTGGGACTCTCTTAATTCTTACATCAGAATTCTCAGAATTGAAATATTATTAGCAGTTTGAATTTTGGAACATAATGAATAAATCGTAAATTTATGTTGAAATCTTCATTTACCAAGTAAGAAACAAAATAGTTAAAAACCCGAGAATTCAAATTATACTTTCTGCCTTTATGTCCTTCTGTCATTTCGTCTGCCTACCATTTCGTGCCCTTCCATTTCGTCCGCCTGCCAGTATTTCCTGCCATTATGTCCCCTGCCATTCTGTCCGTTCCACTGTAAGTGATTTTCTGATTTTAATAGGCCTAAGGAGAAATTATCAACAGTGCGGAACAGCCAACTACTAACTTTAAAATCTAATCCAAAATTACTTATATTTGTGATCGAAGGTCTGTAGTTATTATTATTATTTTATAGCCATTGATCAACTCTATTAAATAGATTTTCCTTAATCAATATGGAGTTACAAATTTACAAAAAAATATACCATTATTAGCATACTTGATATTTACTTAGTTCATACAGAAATGATTTGGCTTATATTAAGCTGTTTGGAATGAAACATTTTACTCAGACTAGCGGGACATTCAAAGACCACTAATTTATATTCTTGTGTCGTATTTATGATTATTTTTAGAAGCGTCTTTTGTGATAAGTCGTGATAAATATTTCTTAATTTTCATTTAAAAAAACTAAAATTCATTAGAACTTTATTATTATATTTTGAAAGAACCTGTGATTTTATCTTATCAAGAGAAAAACACTTATTAACGAAAAATAAGTAAATAAAATATATTTCTTGCTCTTATACGAGAAACCCTCACATTTTCATAAAATTGGAAAAACAAATGGTTTAAACTAAAAAAAAATCCATAATTTTAGCGCATTACGACTTATAAGTAATCTATAAATGGAATGGAATGGAAACAAATTGCAAGTGGAAAATATTGAATGGACTACTTCCAGTTAGTGAAATGTAAAAATTCACATAACCTAATTTAAACTGAACTAAATGTAATTAAGGTAAACTAAAACAACAGAAACTTTACACACTTATCCAAAACTTATCCAAGTAGAAATATTTCCAAAAGACTTCCAGCTTTTCAAAAGCAGACGTGGCATATTTTTGGAACTGGGGTGCCAGAATATTATGCTAAAACTTCGCAATTTCTTGCTATATTCTCAGTATTGATGATTTAGGGAGGTTAGGTTTGTTTGGGGTAGTTTAGGTAAGATTAGATTAGGATATTTTTATTTCGGGGGGTAAGAATTTTTGGCTTAAACTCCTCCATTAAAGTGTAGTTTTGGAGAACCACTAGAAATAATTTTTGAAAATTGTAATTCTTTCAGTATTTTACTTCTTATTGTGCCCTAAAAGATCTCCGCTGGGCGACATGAAAATATCTCACTTGGCATAGAAAAAAGTCAACGGGGACACCAGAGATAATTGTTGAAAAATTACAATTCTTTTTGAGTCGCTTATAAATACGGTTTCCGGATGTACGGCATAAGAACTACAATGGAAAGCACAAATCAACCTGTGCTAGGTGCCCACGCCCGTACAGAGGACATTTCTTTAATTAATTATATTTACTAAGTTAGTTTTAGTAAAGAACATGTGATTAGTAGTGGTTTGTACTTTGACTTAGCATCACTGTTAGGTTGGAACACCAACTTGAAGCAGACAAGTTAAGCGCGAAATTATTCTGTATAGAGGATTTTCAAGATGAAAAAGGTATGTATCGTTGTTTTATTTATCGAACCTTTTGGCGAAGGATGCGCTTTTTAACAGCAAACAATATTTTGTTGTTAAAGCTTTACATTGCGTCAGAAATAAGGACTACACATTAGTTGTCCCTGCAGGGGACGCTGGGCATTAGGAGTATTCTCTATTGGGAATTCTTACAATGTAGAGATTTGATAGGATTACGCACCAGGGATGCATTTATTATTATGATTTTAGTATTTATATGTTATTAGCAATAGTAGTAGGAAAAGCTATAGTAGTACTAATAGTAGTAGTAGTAGTTGTTGTTTCAAAATCCTTTTATTAAGATTGTACAATACATAGCAGTACATGATTTAGACTTTCGCATTACTTTCAAATCTATCTATTCCTCTTATTTTGGACTAAGTTTAGCAAATACCCAACGCAAAACCTAAATTTTAAAGATTTACCATTGTGCATGCAAGTAATTAGGCGGTTTCTGTCTTTGTTAGTTACGAAAAATGCTAGATATTTTTAGAAATGGGAATGATTTCCACTAGAGATCAAGGTATATATAATATGACTTTCAGTTAGAAATAAAAGGAGCGAACCCACTTAAATTATCCTGATACAACCTAAACTAGCCTAAGTAATAGAAAATGTGATTAATTTCTGTTATTGCTTAGAAAAAAGGCGATGGGTATGTGCTAATCATTGCACACCATTTCCTAATAATAATAATAATAATAATAATAATAATAATAATAATAATAATAATAATAATAATAATAATAATAATAATAATAATAATACATTTCTGCTTTAACTGTTATAGACTTTTGAAAATAATATCTTTTTATTTTTCTGTCTTGCATATGAGTGCTCATGAAGTTTATGGATTTTCTTTTCAGTTTGAAACTCTACGAAATTTATGACCTCCTGAACAGCGATGATATTGATGATGTTTATGACGTAAAGCTCATTCCACCTAATGATGGTGATGTCACAGAGGAAAAAAGCAATGACGAGAGTGGAAAAACAACAATCATTTACCTGGTCGTTTATTAAGAAGCAGAGGCGTCGTTTAAGGGAGGCAGGGAGGGGCAATTGCCCCAACTGAGTTTGAGATTCACATAGATTTTATCAATTGAGTAGTAGTAAATGAGTGAAAAACGCGAAATTTTACTTATATCAAGGGGTTTTGCCCCCCCCCAAAGCAAAATCTGAAATGACGCTCATGATAAGAAGTGATGGGGAAGTTAATTAAAAAATGAAATGAAATGAAATCTTTAAGTTTTACATCCCACATATGCCGGTTACGTGAAAGGAGTTGGTGATGATGAGAGATGAATGAAATGATGGAATGAACTAAGTGGGAAGACACAGGAGAACCCCGAGAAAACCCACACTCACGGTGTTTGCCCAGCACAAAGTCCACACGGCGCGAGCTGGGATCGAAGGAGATACCCCAACCACCGGACGTGAACGCTCTTGCACTGAGCCACCACGAACCCGAAGTTAATTTCATTGCTGCCGACAATGATATATATACAGAAGACAGAATGTCACAAGGCGAAGGATGCCCTTCTAAAACTAAACGGTGAAAACATGTATCCTGCTTTCAATGGTCCTCAGACGACAATACATTTATAAACAAAAGTGGAATATGATGTACTGAAGAAGTATTTCATGCAGGTCCACTTGCTGATCTGCAACCAGTAAAGTTCTTTGAAATTTTTTTCACCGATGAAGTTATCAAACTTATCGCCAAAATGTCAAACGTGTACGCTCTTCAAAGGAACCACGTTTGGAATGTCACTCCTGAGGATGTAAGGGTGTATTTAGCTATACTTTTGATTACTGGTTATTTGTGCCCAAAATACATTACAATGTTTTTAGAGGTGAAAAGTGATACACATAATGAATTAGTAGCTAGCAATATGAGAAGAAATTGCTTCTTAGAAATTCAGGAATACCTCCATCTTTCTGATAACTTGAATCTACCTCAGAATGATTGTTTTGCCAAAGCAAGAACATATCTTGATCTTATTAGTAAAAGTTGCCTTAGTAACGTCTCACATATTGCTTCTAGCCACATGTCTATCGATTAAACGATGGTTATATATTTTGGCCGTCATGGGGCCAAGCAGCACATATGGAAAGGCACTAAAGTTTCGAGACAAATACTGGTCAATGGCTAATCGATAAGGATATCGGATTTCTTTTGAACACTATCAGTTCGCAAAACTTCCTTCCCAAGATGAGTATGGCCTATGACCAGCTGTTGTCTTGGAAATGGAGTCACGCCTGCCTAAAGACTTGGGCCCATACAACTTTTACTTTTATAATTATTTTTTCAACTTTGCCCCTGCTCTCTCTTTTATCTAATCATGGCAATGATGGAACAGGAACAATGCGTGAGTGCCACTTGCAAAACTGTGTCCTGTAAAAAAGCAGGAAGGTACTAAGAAAACAGCAGAGAGGAGAATTTTCTTTCAAGATGACCGAAGACATGTGTGTTGTGAAACGGTAAAGAAGATTGACAGAATTGGAGTTGTAAATTTTAAAAGAAACAAGATCTCAGTTAGCAGTCCTTCTGTTGTACAGAACTACAATAAATATATGGGTAGATCACTTTGATGAAATAATCCACTGCATTCGTATTAGTTTCCGAGGTAAAAAAAAATGTGGTTTAGGCTTTTAGCTTTTGTTGTCCAATAAAGAAAAAACTTTGACCTACTGCAAATTTCGTCGTCTTGTGGTTCAACATATTGTGGTGTTTACAGAAAACGACCCAGGCAATCATACTTTCTGAAACAAAAATGCAGAGTAGAGTAGCAGATGACGTTCGACTGCATAGTAACACCAATGATCACAAGTAGAAAAAGTGTCCACTAAAATGTGTGATCTGTGTCATAAACACACCAGAATTATGTGCAAGAAGTGTAATGTTGGACTTCATATTCAGTGTTGGTATAAATCTCACACTGAAAAGTGACTGTACTACTTACAAAACTATATTCACAATAATCTGTGTGTTGTCGCTATACAATCACATTGTCAATAACACGTTTATTCGAATAGGAAATATACTTTTATCGTTTACTACATGTGTGTATTGACAAATGCTGTTTAGTGATCTGACTTGTAATTGTATAATAAAAATTAACACTAAAGTCAAGGTGGCTATTTATGATCATTACGAAGTACACACAAATATTGTTCCCCAAACTAACTAAGATACTTCATGACACAGTTTTTACTTAGTTCAATTGATAACAGATCCAATATAAAATCATTTTGTATATGTAGTTCAGACAAGAGTCAATAACATGTTTTGAATTTCTATTTGTTTAAATGTTGGAAAATGGTACTTGTAATGCTCAGCGTCCCCTCCCTTAGGCGACCCCTTCTAGCCACCCCTTCTTCGTTTCCGTAATTTTTTGTACATCCTGCATTTAGTCACTTTAAACTTTAACAAGATTCACTTTAAACCAGGCCAAATCATTAATAAATATTCGCATGGGCTTTGAAGGGTTAAACTTTAAACTTTCTCGTGCGAGTGTAGTTTTGACGTACCACTAGAAATAATTATTGAAAATTGTATTTTTTTCAGTATTTTACTTCTTATTGTCTCCTACATGATTTGCGCTAGGCGACATGAAAATATCTCCCTTGGCATAGATAAAATTCAAGGGATTTTCCAAGGCCACAAGAGATAATTGTTTAAAAATTTACAATCCTTTTTTGGTTTGCTTGCAAATACGGTTTCTGGGTGTACGACATAAGAACTACAATGGAAAGCACATACCAAGATGTGCTAGGTGGCCACTAAAAGCACGAATCGCATCAAGCCGAGTCGCGTAGCGCGAAGCTGGAATGAAGTAGGCGCGTCAGCGATGGTGGGTATACGGGTAAGCGAGGAGAGTGATAAAGAGGTGGAATCTATCAGATATGTGAGTATCAATAGCACCACTCAGGGCTTTATACTAGTAACTTTCCAATGGTAAACACAAAATACAGCTTCTGTTCACTGTGCAAAAATACACCAACGGTGGAAAATAACATCTAATTTAGTCATCTTTCATATGCACTCACTTACCTTATCTACCGTAAATCACTTGTAATAACTTTACACTAGTATCCCTACACTTGTAAGCCTGAAATACACCTGTATTACTTTGTATAAAATTGTCACCTCCCTAAATATCTTTCTCATGAATATATATTTTCATAGAAATTATTCCATTTCAGTTGTCAATCTTGCAAAATGTGGTACTTAAGCCAGCGCCCTATCTTCCTATATTGTCTGTGTTTTTGATGGTTTTGGCTAGGTTAGGTTAGATTAGGTTAGCTTGAGTTACTTTAGGTTAGGTTAGGATTGGCTATGTTACTACTTAGTAACAACATTTACGTAACACAGACTCATTTATCCTGTAAACATGGTGATTTTACCTGATTTTTCCGAAAGTACGAAAATTATCCCGCAAACATTTACTATTTCAAAACTGCAATTAGAAGTTTCAACATTACTACTTGAAAAAAAAATATATTATTTTAGAATTATCTTCATTTCAGTACTATATTATTATATGACAAACGTTTCTGTAAAAATATATTTAATTTAACCTAATGAAGTAATTCTTACCGGGTATGTATAATTTAATCTATTTTACTAAACAGTGGGCTCATCAATCATCTTCGTTAACCCGGGAACACATAGGGGGGTGCTCACGCACCCCACTCGGTGTTTAAACAGTGTGGAAATAAGGAATATGCCACTGACGGTGCTACCCTCTTGTGTATTCCTAGTTTATCATCTGACTGCAGCAGAGAGGGGTGCGCCGTTCCATTGCACAGAGAAAGTTTAGTCAGAAGTCGGACAAAGTGTGTTATTTTGCTGTTTGGGGTGTTGTGGCACCCCGCCTATGTGTTCACGTATATATATATTTTGATACGTCACTTTGATTAGAGATAAGACATTGAGTGTAGGTTGGCTTTACAATCATGTGGACTTGCAAGGCTTCATCCTCGAAGGTGAATAGCATGGTACGTTTTAGAAATGCTACGCAGAATAGGGGAATGTCCTTCACACGACAACATCTATTGCGTGAGTTGGGAATGCAGCTAGTGACTCCCCATATGCAAAACAGGCTCAGGACCCCCCTTTCAACTCCTCTTTCAACCATGATCAAAGAATTCCTTGGTGTAGAAGATGACGTAAGACAGGCTCATGTACCTACACCAAAGCAAGGCAGGTGTTACTTGTGCCCGAGATCTGCAGATAGGAAGACAAAATCATTCTGTACCGGGTGCAGCAAGCCAATTTGCGCTGAACACAAGAAATTTGTTTGTGGCAACTGTGTGTAATCAAAACTGAGGTGTACTTCAAGAAATTATTCATTAAATGCTTCTTAAGAAAGGTGAAAATGTGTTTCTTTCAAAAATTAAGAAAAAATCTACAAGAGATCCACATATACTTATGGGGTGCTAGAGCACCCCACTATGTAAGCACGTGTGTAAAATTTCCCTATGTGTTCCCGGGTTAAAATAATGTCACTAAAACACACATCATAAGTTATATAGACAGTTTTGTATATATTTCTTTCCCTGAGGTTGATTGAAGAAATTCCGAGGAAAGAAATTACTAAATGGTAATTATACCCCATCAGGATGCCGCGGTCGGCAAGAGGGATTGCCGCCGTCGACGGTGGCAGGCCGCCGGTAGGCAGCCGGCACCCGTCCGCGGCGGCACGACGATCTACTTGTTCAAAATTGCCGACCTTTTGCCGAGGCGGCAAGCGGTCGAAAATCGTAAAAAATAATGCCCTTTGCCGACTCTTTGCCGACTGTTGCCGACCGCCAGAGTCGGCAAAACAGTCGGAAAGACCTCTTTCCGACCCTCTGCCGACTCCTTATGCCGGCCTCTTTTCGACGGCGGCGCCGGCGCATTTACTGCACCTTTACGGCTGTTTGCCGACTGCTCGGCAAGGCAACTTTCCGACGGCGGCGCCGGCGCATTTAATGCTCATTTCCGGCTGTTTGCCGACTGCTCGGCAAGTCAACTTCTCGACGGCGGCGCCGGCGCATTTAATGCTAATTACCGGCTGTTTGCCGACTGCTCGGCAAGGCAACTTTCCGACGGCGGCGCCGGCGCATTTAATGCTCATTTCCGGCTGTTTGCCGACTGCTCGGCAAGTCAACTGTTCGACGGCGGCGCCGGCGCATTTTATGCGCCTTTCCGGCTGTTTGCCGACTGCTCGAAAGGACCTCTTTTCGATGTCGGCTTCCCGATTCTCCCACTGGCGGCATCCGACTTCTTGCCGCCGTCGAAAAGTGGCCCTTTGCCGACTGGAAATCAACGCTTCAGGAAGGCAAAATTTTCATCAGCTTTTACATTAGTCTTGCCTAAGTCTTCCTCCATGCTATGATTTCTCGACAAGGAGCACCCTTGGAAGTTCTTGAAGTATAATACTTGCATTTTTTTGTGTGTCCCAGTACAAAATTTGTTCTTTTTTTCTTTTTTGCAGCACTTTCAGCCAAAAAAACAAGAAATTGAATGGGACATGGAAGTATTATATACTTTCAGAACTAGCAATTGTGCCCTTCATGAGAAATCATAGCACGGAGGCAAACTTAGGCAAAGCTACTCTAAAAAGTGGTGAAAATTTTGCCTTCCTGAAGGGTTGATATCCAGTCGGCAAAGGGCTACTTTTCGATTGCGGCAAGAGGTCGAATGCCGCCTGTGGGAGAATTGAGAAGCTGACATCGAAAAGAGGTCCTTTCGAGCAGTCGGCAAACAACCGGAAAGGCGCATAAAATGCGCCAGCGCCGCCGGTGGAAAGTTGCCTTTCCGACCAGTCGACAGACAGCAGAAAAGATGCGTAGCACTGCAATGAAAATCATGGCGGATTCCCACCAGTAATAAAAATGAAATGAAATCTTTAATTTTACGTCCCACGGTTATGCCGGTTAGGCTAAAGGAGACGGTGATGATGAATAATGAATGAAATGGTGGAATGAAGAAAGTGGGAGGAAACGGGAGACCCCCGAGAAAACCCACGCATACGGTGTTTGTTCACCACAAGGTTCACTTGGCGGGAGTAGGGTTTGAACCCGAGACCCCTAACACCAGAGGTGAACGCTCTACCACTGAGCCACCGCGCCCCCCCCACCAGTAATATTGCACTCGGTACATACGCAGTACATTTCTACAATTCTCAGTACGATTTAAGTGCTATATAGAGGAAAAGTATCTGGGAATGACTTACAAATGCTTAAAAGCGAACTAAAAATAACAACTGAGCAGCTAATAATGAACGTTAAGAATAATTCAATTAACATGTCTGTGCGTCTAATGTGAAAAACTTATAACAGTCAGTACATTTTCCCCCTGAAAGCACATCTTTCACTATCACGACCACTAGGAACAACACTGTTCTATGCAATCAAAATTTGCTAGTTGTAAACGCTTTCTTCGAAAAAAAAAAAAAAAAAAAAAAAGCCGCAGCAATCCGTCGGAAATACGGTCTTTTTAGGTTGTCGTTTTCCCATCAACTATTGGAAAAGGATTTTAAACGTCAATGATTTTCTAAATTTTTTTAAAGTACAGGGGTCACACTCCCAATGGAAAATGAGATTTAAATAAAAATTAATGAAGTAAAAATTATAAATAAAAATACTGTAATAAAAGGTATGTGGTGGCGGAGAGATTCAAACCGAGCCTACACGCAAAAAAAAAAAAAAAGGGTTAAAGTAAACAAGAAAAAGGTGGACAGTAACCATGTTAGTTTGTCAATATATGGAAAACAGAGACGTGTATCCAAGCAGCCAAGCCAAAATGTCTCTGCATTTGTTGTAACTTTGGTATAAAAAAAAAAAAAAAAAAAAAAAGTGGCCGGAGCGATCACTTGTCTGCTTACACCCATGACTATATTCGTAGAAACCAAACACTGAAATGCACTAAACACAAGTTCTAACGACTAAGCTGTCAGTTCTAACTCTATGCCTTAAATATTTATTTAAATACACTTTAAAAGTGGAAATCATATTAAGATAAAATAACAATTAAGTAGGTAACTATTTGTTCATTTAATGCGTTCCTATATGATTTATACATTAATTGTATACAATGAAACAGAAAAATGTGAGAAAATAATTTATATCGTAAATGAAACAGCCACATGTACAGTATACTCATAGTGCATACCCATTATATAGAGAAAAAAGGTTAATGAAGTCATTTACATAAAAAATGAAGTGTTTTAACATAATACTTTGCAAAGATCCTTTGTTTTAAAGGAATTCTTTAAGAGAATAAATGAAGGGAAGATCACATTTTTTTCTGGTCTATATTAGCACTAAAAACACACCAAATTGTATTAACAAAATACAATGCACATCGTATTAACTTATATACATTAGCCTATGTAATGAACCTTATCATCATTTAGAAGTTATATGTAATATACCTTCGGATGTACTACTACTTTTTTTTTTAAACAGAAATTTGTAGCATTCCATAACATTGAGTTTTAACACAGATAGCCTTCATACAGTATGTAAAATCAGAAAAGCAAATATATATGAAGTGATTACAATGTTCAAAAAAGCACTATATTATTCTAAAGAATTCCTGCTATCCATATTTTGTCTTGAATAACTCAGCCATTTTTCTTTTTTAGCCCATTGATATATACGAGGAAATCTTCCTCTGTTTCTTTGAGATTTTAAGGGTTTTACTTTTTATTATTTTTCTTCAGGTCTATTTAAATGTCTCTTACTTTGTGGAAATAAAATTCTGTGTTGTATGTTTTTAATATTCATAAATGACATCTAATTTAAATAATAATATACTTATATATACTAAAAGATCATTTTGACAAAGCAAGGGACATTTAAATAGATATTCAGAAGAAATCAGTAAAATCAGAACATCAAAAATTTTATTCATTTCAAAGAAAAGGAAGAATACTTCCCCTACAAATCAATGGGATAGAAAAGAAAGGAGGCGATGGTACTGAACCTCACCGTTAAGGAGCTTGTACTCTGAGAAATATAATTACACTTTCTCTCTTAACTGATTCCACGCAAAAAAAAAAAAAAAAAAAAAAAAAAAGTGAAGAACAATATCAAACAACAGTTGTCTTTATAATTGAAGAAAACTTCAAACCTATGAAATAGTAATGTAGAATTTAAATAGCTCAGAATCAGGATTGTGAGAATATAGAGAGATACAGAAAATTTTACAACACTGCATAGAAAAGATGAAGTAATAATAAAAAAAGAATTTAACGACAAAAACTGGGATAGGGAGACTAAGGTAATATTGGCAAAACAAAAATCAATTTCAAAGCCGTAATTCTCAATATTCGCTTCAAAGGTAAGTGATGACCATAATTCCCGTGTGATTTGAAATAAACCGCATTAAAATGGGAAATGTTTTACAAATGTTATGATTGAATGAAATTCACCCGTTCTAAAAGGAAAAAAAAAAACTGTAGTCCCACATATATCCTATCACTCTTCACAAATATCTTTAAGGATGTTAGTACATATGATTTTTGTCAATACTCTCCGTTAGTGGCGTAGGGAAGGGGGGCCCAGAGAGGCCGGGCCCCCAAAGAGGTCCGACAATGTAGTTTGATGTTTGTAATTTTTTATATATTTTTATGTTTATATATTTTTTGTTTGGAATTGTTCCATATGTACCTATAACAGCACTTGCCCCACCAAACACACATCCTGGCTACGGTACTGCTCTCTGTGGGTCTTCTTCCATTGCAACAGTTCTGTATTTCTTGAGCAACATTTCCCCTTGCTTCCAGAAATAAATGAACTATCTAAAATAGAACAAATACAATGCTTTGTAAAATATACTTTTCAATGTGTACGGCGTTGGCACATCACGTATATTTATTACAATAGAAAATATAGTTCATCACACCAAAACCAAACCAAACTACACAGTGTAATAGACCTTGTTGCAATGAACCGGCTTCAACGCTATATGTTAGTCGCTATATGTTACAAGAAAACCTGTAAGAGTAATGAAAACTATAGTCACTGATGAAGAATTCAATTACGTCGAAACAGTTAACTTTTACTTAACCTTTTGTCACTCGCGCTGTTGGAAAAAAGCAAACAGGTGAGTAAAAACTAATGATTTTTACGAATGGGGTCGCATTAGCGGAGTCGCCCTCACTGCTATTCCTCAAGTGGCTCCTTCCCCTCTTTCACCCTAAAGCTCGCTGACGTGCTGCAATTGTAGTAGCTTCCAGTACAGATTGAGGAAATAGTTTCGTCTGCGTTTGCTTTTTTCAAACCCGCGAGTAGTTCCGTGATAACACTAGCAAACACATATTTTTATGGAGTTTGAAATTTTCCAACGCGCGATCGTTAATGTGATAATTATTGTTTATGAGTGAAGTTTTGTTTTTCTAAGCAACGTCTCGCTTCTTGAATAGAAGTGAGATAGAGAAGTGGCTTGACAATATTAATGATGAGTCTGATGTTAACTATCGAAAATTAGTGGCTGCTGAAAGTGATGCGAATTGAAGTAATGAAAAAGTGAATGAAGATGATATTGATCATGATAGTGAAGCAGATAAGAACAGTGTAGATGCAGATTCAGATGCAAACGATATGGATGTGAATTACAGTTACAGTGAAAATATTGTTTCATTGGGAAAGACAGGAAAACAAAATGTAAATAGTAACTGGCAGCATCAGCAAAGACAAAGTGTAAAAACATTGTGAAAAAGATGCTAGAACCGAAGTTTACTGCTAAGGGTATCACTGAGTAAACAGTTTTTTTTTTTTTTCGAAATTTATCGATATAGCCGTGATTGATGAAATTGTAAAATGTACTAACAATTATTTGGATAAATTACGAACAAGTTTCGGCGAAGAACGCACTGCAACTGTACAGCAACTTCAAGAGCAAAATTAATGACTTTATTTCGACGTCTTTATTTGATTGCCAAAAGAAAGGAGCACGTGATGATGTACGATCACTGTGGACATGTGACGGAACAGGAATTCTAATCGTAAGAGCAGCAATGAGTTACACGAGCTTTTTACTGCTACTCAGGGCATTAGATTCGATGATTTCGAAAGCCGATCTCAGAGAAGAGATATTGACAAGCTATAGATATACCACATTGACTTGACACCTAGTTTTCTGTTCCAAGCTTTGCTATCGGCTGAAGGAATTCCAAGGCTCTCTCGTTTAGCAACAGCTGAACCCTTATTGGCTCAACGCGTGGATGTGTCGATGGTTTGAACTTTAGTTCGCATTTTTGCCACGGATCAAGACATTTTGACAGCACTATAGCAACAATTCCAAATATCCTAAGTATTTACTCAACAATTGCATGCATTACTTCAAATAAGTTTACTAAATATATTGTTTGTATCTCAAAATGTCAATGTTGGAAAAAAGCAAACGCGCGAGTAGTTATGTTACTAAATTTGGCGCGAGTGACAAAAGGTTAATCTTTATTACAACAGTACGGTCGCCACCCCAAACGAGAATCAGAAAAGAAAAGAAATCCTGCCGTATATCCAATGGTAGGAATTTGAGTTTCTTGAGAAATCTTTGAAACATTACCTTGAAGCTGCAAGTTAAACAATAAATCCCTAAGTCCCTCACCAGACAAAAAGATGTATTAAAATAGAATATTTTATTTAGTGAAGATAGCATTATATTACTTTGAAATAGAACTTCGATACGCGTCAGGGTTTTGCGACACTATTGTATTGGCAATTGAGAATTTTGTATTCGGCTGAATACAAAATATTACATCTTAAAATAAAACCTTGTTAATGGAACAAATAAAATGCACATATACTTAAATAAACTACAGGTAAAATCGATCAGGTGGGCAAAAATGATAAAAGTTTCAAAACAAATACATTTTATGTTCTCCTAGGAGTCAATTTGAGTAACATATCTAAAACACAAACCATCTGTAATAAGAATTCAATCGAATGAACATAACTTTGAGAAACGCTATAAAAAAAAAAAATCACAAAACTATAACTTTACATTTGTTCGTTTGTCTGCCGAGCTCCTTTATGGCTGAGCGGTTAGTGTACGCGTCTTAGGCGTGGGTGACCCGGGTTTGCTTCCCGGAGAGAGCTCACGTGGTTCGGATTCCACCTTAATCAGTAGGTCCCGTCTTATATAGCCTCGCTGCTGAAAGGGACGTTAAACACAAAATCAACTCAACTTTCGGCCTTTTAAGTTAAAATTTTCAGAGTACAAGCACAAGACACTCTAAATTCCCTGTTTAGATTTTGGCGGCATACCAACGTAATATATCAAAATGGCGGCCATTTTGTCAAATGAACGAGTATCTACGCTACGAAGCGCAATTTTCAGTCTTTTAAGTTGAAATTTTGACGGTAGAAGCACAAGATATGCTAAATTTGCTGTGTAGATTTTCTCGGCGGTCCAATGTAAAAAAAAAATAATCAAAATGGCGGCCATTTTTTCAAAACGGCAGTGAGTAGAAAATTGTTGCAAGTTGTGACAATGACAATATTGAAATATAAATCACATTTTAACACTTTTACCCCAAAGACATTGAAATATTTCGAAAAAAAAAACGATTAAACCCGAAAAAAACCAATTAAACTCGAAAAACACCCGAAAAATGGGCCCAGGTGGGTTTGGCTTTTTCAAAAAAGCCCGGGTTTTTTCAAACCCTCGTTCATGATGAGCTTTTCTCCTCAAAAAAGTTTTAATAGTAGTCGCTAATGGTTTTCTAAGATGTTAATGTTAAATTGTTAAATTTTTTCAAACTTCCGATGTCCAAGTTTTTGTACCTACACATCGTGAAACAGTGTCAGGAGAAAGGGTTAACACTCGGAAAATGAAAATGAAATATTTGAGTTTTACGTCCCACGGTTATGCCGGTTAGGCTAAAGGAGACGGTGATGATGAGAGATGAATGAAAATGGTGGAATGAAGAAAGTGGGAGGAAACAGGAGAATCCCGAGAAAACCCACGCACACGGTGTTCGTCCACCACAAAGTTCACTTGACAGGAGCAGGGTTTGAACCAGGAATCCCATGCACCAGAGATGAACGCTCTACCACTGAGCCACCGCGGCCAGCAAAAAATCAAAATAAGACAGTCTGGTGCAGGTGTAGTTTTGGTGCACTACATTTTGGAAGATTTACAGGTAAAATTCAATACTTTCCATGAAAAGACATGTTTATAAGGAACGAATTTCTACAGGTAACTTAATTACATACAATGTAATACAACTGTATCTTACGTTTACTAATGTTAAACCATTACAAGTGCTTTACGACGAATAAAACAAATGAGTGCATATGAAAAATGGCTCTATTAGATGTTATTTTCCACGGGCGGCTTATTTCTGCACCGTGTACACCGGCATCATATTTCTGCACAGCGTGCAGAACCTGTATTTTGTTTACAAGTGGAGAGTTACTAGTATGAAACAACAACAAGTGTTGTTGAAACTTGTATTATTCTCAAAACGCACTTCCTTCCATTACCCTCACTTCTCCGCATACACACTATCGCAGACGTGCCTGCTCCCTTCGGACGTATTCCAGCGCGGGCCCACCAGCTTCGCCCTATCTGACTCGGTTCGATAGCATTCGTGCTATTTAGTGGCCACCCAGCACAGATTGTTTTGTGCTTTTTTGCGCTGTTTTTATGCTAGACATCTGGAAGCCTTATTAATACGCAAATCGTAAAAGAATTATAATTTTTCAACAATTACTTCTAGAGGTCCCCTTGAATTTTATTTATGCCAAGTAAAATATATTCCGCCCATTTGAAACCGACTAGGGGACAATAAAAAAGAAACTGGTGAAAGAATTATAATTTTTCATTTTTTTTTTAGTATTGCGCCACAAGTAAACCTGTACACAAGAGCGTTTAACCACTACCTCATTTCTCCTGTTTTTTTTTTTTTAATTGGAAGTTTTCGCTCACATGTGAAACAAGTCCTGCAGTATATAATCTAGTGGATCTTATTAGGTTACTAAAGATACACTAAATACTAGAGAATACTAAAGGAACACAAACCTTGTCATGGCACAAGCATTATGAGAAATTGCCCACGTTTCTCTAAGATAATTTAGCACCAGGTGCTAGTTGGCCACTAAAGAGCACGATTTCTATATAATGAGTCAGAGCAGGGCAACGCTGATGGGCCCGCGCGGTAGCGCGGAGGTGTGACCGAAGGGAACAAGTGCGTCAGCGACGGTGGGTATACGCGTAAGCGAGGGTAGTGAAAACATATGGGCTTTGGTAATCATACATTTTTCAATATCACTTTTTATGGTTTCATACTAGTAACGCTTCAGTTGTAAACATAAAATACAGCTTTCGTACACTGTGCAGAAATACATTGGCGTTGAGTTAGAAGACACTTATCTTAAAAACTAAGACATGTAAACTTTTGCAATTTCAAGAAGAAAATAATGTACTACAGTTTCTTAACTGTCCCTCGTTTTGTAAAGAAAAATTAAGTGAAACCTTTAAGTTTTTTGTCCAACGGTAATGCCGGTTAGGCTAAAGAAGACGGTGATGATGAGTAATGAATGAAATGGTGGAATGGAGAAAGTGTAAATAAACGGGAGAACCCCGAGGAAACCCACGCAGACAATGTTTGTCCATCACAAAGTTCACATGGTGATGGCTGGGATCGAACCCGGGACCCTAAGTACCAGAGGTGAACGTTCTACCACTGAGCCAGCGCGGACCCTACAATTGTAAGCGAGTTCTTGATATACCGGTAACTCTTTACTTTGGGCAAGGCAATGATATCCTGTCAGTACATAGTATTGCCGAACGAGCGTTAGCGAGTGAAGGCGGGTTAGAGCCCCGCAGGGCACTTTGTTTTCTGTCTTTCCTTCTTGGGAACTGTAACTATAATTGCGGGAACCAGTTCAGATGACTTGATTATTGTCACTGCCTTGCCTAAAGTAATGACTTGCCGATATACCTTAGGGGGTTCGTGAAGGTAAGCAGCAAGGCAACAAATAGAATCGAAGTTAATACACAGGTTGGGCTAGGTAGTACCATTTAAATTACTTTCTTTGATACCCCCCCCCAAAAAAAAAATTATGTGCCAGAAACGCCAGTGCGCGGGAACATACTATAACCGAATCTTTTTCATGCGCAGCAACAATTAACATATGTAACACAACATATAAAATTCATGACAATTTGAAATGTATATACATAATATTAAATTAACTCACCCCATGTATATGCATAATAAGTGCAATAATATATGCAAATGTATATGAATAATATTAAATTAACTCACCACTCTCTCACTTCATGTTTTCGTGGTATTTACTTAACCAGCAACTGCGTACAGTTCCAATGAATGAATATTTTTATGATAAACATTATTTTTCCCATTTGTAAACTTATCTCAACGAATTTTTTTTGAAGGACTTTACCCACACTGCATCACAATGTGACAAATGAAGAACGCGAACCGAACATACAGGCAGCGCAACCAGACTACGATTTCTGCAATCAGGCTCTTCAGCGGCAAAGGCGGCTCGGTGCCTGTCCGAACATCTTTTCAAGGTCGGTCCATCCGCTGTTTGCCGACCTTCTTTCGGCTCCTTTACTTGTCGGCACGCCGCCAACGTTTCGGCGTCTTTCCGACAATATTTGCCGCGGTCGCCGTCCGCTGTTTGCCGTCTCCTTGCAAAATGTTTGTCAAGAATCCTCTCGTACTTGTCATTTATTTTAAGTATTTACTTCTCATATACCCTTTACGTGCAGTCCCTTTACTACATTTCTTTTCATGCATTTACTTTTTTCGTGGTCGGCACGCCGTCAACGTTTCGACGTCTTTACAACCATCCTTTGACGCTGTCGTTCCGTCCGCTGTATGCCGACTTTCTGCCGACTCCGTTTTCACAAGACATATTTTATGGAATTAGTGCCCACCCACAAGAAAAACCTTCGGACAGTTTCAGTTTTTACTTCATCATTAAAGAAGATACAGGCTCTATTCATTTTCCAAAATTCGACTCTTTGCAGCTTGTACGCGTTATTGCAACTTTCGCCGACGTCGTGCCGACGTCGCTTTTCAAGAAATTGCCGGCAGTCTCTTTTTGCAGTCGTCGTCCGACTGTCTGCCGACTGTTTCGAGAAAGCTTTATACGAGGGAAATATAAGCCCTAATTCGTATTTTAAAGCAACAAATTACCTTCTAACTCTCTTTGTTTTCTATTGGTGAACGAATCTCTTTTTGCTCGTCGCGGTCGAAAATCGAGCGGAAAGACGCCGGTGTCCGGCGCCGGCAATCCAACCGCGGCATCTGGTCGGCATGCACAAATTGTCCGACTATAGGCGGCAAGATCCTGATGGGGTAGATTCATGTAACAAAAAAAAAGTAAATATTTAAAATGAATGCAACAGACAAGCAAAATGAAATTTTCCTCTTCTTCTAATTCAACCATTGAGGGTATTTTTATACATCTTCAGATGCGGAACGGGATTTCAGTTCAGAGCAACACTGATGTTTATTTAATCAAGTAATTTTGTTTTTAATAATGCAATTTTAGGATATATCGCGTAGGACTTGTAAATTTGCAAATAGTAGACTATATTATTTTATCTAAGCTATTCAAGCATCAGTGTAGGTAATGATTCACGAAACGCAGGCAGCAACCTTCCCGTAAGTCAAAGGGATTTGCTAGCACATAGCCGTTCCTGTTTTATAAAATGCATATGCTTTCTGCACACAAAATATCTCAATATGTCAATGAGTTTATCTAATACGTTGACTGATTAAGAGTTATTGAATGACATATTTTCATAGAAATATTTGAAAATAAATACCGACTCTTGAATAAAGATTGCAGGACATTTTGCTTTGGCAAGCACATTATAATGAATACAAGATCAAAATCGGACTAATAAATTCTACCTGAAACAAAATAAGCGAGTGATACTTGGTGTTAGAGTGTCAATGTAGATTTGAGATTAAATTGGAGATTAGCTTAAGAATTACGAGAACCAGTGGTGATTTCAGTTTCTGAGCGAGGGAATAAACTATATGATCAAACATATCATGACTTACAAGTTCGTGTCGACTCCATGGATACTGCTGGAATTCAATATGGTGTTAGCCCATCCTTAGTCTTGATGACATCTACTCTCCCACACTTACTTTCAAACAGGTGTTGGAAGAATTCTTGGGGAATAGCAGCCCATTCTTCACGAAGTGCTGAACTGAGGAGTGGTATCGATGTAGGTCGGTCATGTCGGGCAAGAAGTCTGCGTTACAAAACATCAAGAAGGTGTACTATAGGATTCAAGTCAGGACTACGTGCAGGTCAGTCCATTAGAAATGTTATGTTTTTTAACCACTCCGCCATAGGTCGGGCAGAATGAACACGTGCTCGTGTTGAAAGATAAAATCGCAATCCCCGAATTGCTCTTCAACAGTGGGAAGCAAGAAGGTGCTTAAAACATCAATGTACGCCTGCGCTGTCAGAGTGCCATTCAAAACAACAAGTGGGGCAAGCCCCCTCCAAGAAAAGCACGACCACACCATAACACCAACATCTGCGAATTTTACTTTGGCACTACACATGCGCTGACAGATGACGTTTACCGGGCATTCCCATACCCTGCCATCGTATCGCCACATTGTGTACCGTGATTCTTCACTCCACACAACACTTTTAAACTCTTCAATATCCCAATGTTTACGCTCCTTACACCAAGCGAGGAAACGTTTGGCATTTACCTGCGTGATATGTGGCTTATGAGCAGCCGCCCCATCATGGAAGCAAAGTTTTCTCACCACACGCCTGTCATAGTACTTGGAGTGGATCTTGATGCAGTTTGGAATTCCTTGTGATGGTCCGGATAGATTTGTGCCTATTACACTTTACGACCCTCTCCAACTGTCGGCGCTTTCTGTCAGTCAAAAGACGATATCGGCCTGTACGCTTTTGTGCTCTACGTGTCCCTTAACGTTTCCACTTCACTATAACATCAGACATATTTGACCTATTGATATTTAGGAGTGTGGAAATCTCGCAAACAGACTTCTGACACAAGTAACATCCAATCACCTGACGACGCTCGAAGTCCCTGAGTTCCGTGAAGTGCCCCATTCTGCTTTCTCAAGACGTCTATTGACTACTGAGGTCATTATAATAAGTGCCTGGCAGTAGGTGGCAGCATAATGCACCTAATATAAAAACCTATGCTTTTAGAGGTTCTCGGATAGTTTTGATCACATAGTGTATCTGTTTGACAGTCATGGAAATCCCTGGGGAGTTTATATCATATAGTGCTCAATGTAGATTCCCAGTATTTTCGTTACTAGTACATTTCATCTCCAGAATAATCCAATTTCCCCATCCCCCAAAAAATGAAATATTCACTAATTTAGAATATTGATTCAACAGTTGTACATACAGTGAGAAAAAAATTTAGGTGGCTTATTTAAAAGATAGGTTACATGCGTAATTCCTGTAGTTTTTGGACTTAACGTACATCAAACGTATAACTGAAAACGCATGTTTTCTAATATTTTCTGCATAAGTGTTCCATCTATACGTACTTTCCGTATGAAACAATGTAGGCGGTCAGGATCTCAGATACAAATGGACGTATATAACATGTTGACGAAGGTAGTTTAAGTATATGCATGTGATATACGGAAAACTGTTAGATGTCAGACTTTCTGCAATGGTATAATGTAACATCTAAGGGCAGTACCTATGTAGTATATGGATAACGTATGCTCCGTACTGATTTCTATAGTAAGCAAGTGTAGAGTGCCGTATATTTGTACAATATACCGCTGTCCGGAAAACGGATTTTTCTCTGTGTAATTAATTGTGAAAATATTGTTCTAATATTATTTTTCATGTTCGCGTTTACTTACATTTCCCAGTTCGCACAGGTATAGTTGAAGAGCGCTGGCATGCACTTTTTACTTATGGTCATCTAACGTCTTCTGAATTCTTAGTTCTGTACCTCTCCACCAGCTCTGTACGTATTTATAATACACTTGCAAACTTGCAATAAGTGAGAAATTCACGTACGAATCTGCTTTAAGTGATCAACACAATCTAAGTTTCTATTTGAGGGATTGCACGTGATTTTGCTCGCGGAAGCAAGCAAGTTAGCGATGGTGGTGTGTGCATTAGACAAGAGAAGTGTGTTAAACATCATTATCTAGTTCTGCACAGCAAGTACTCAGAATACATTCGTTACTCAAGTAAGTACAGGTGGCATATTAACCCGGCATAGCAAGCGTCGAGGAGTCTCCCTTCACGAATACACCGTGGAGAGAGAAATTTTAGTTTTCTTAGAACTGTCAAAGAAGTTTGTGCTGTAAAATATACGTAGGCAATTGTCAAAAACCTTGAAAAGAAAATAATAATGAATTTAATATCGCTTCAAAACAAACTTCACTTGAAAATAAGATAAATAAATATTGCGGAGTGAGATTCTGCAATCGTGCCTTGTTACAATTGACCACGCGGGCATTGGAGGGTTAATAATAGTAATTCATAAGGAACTCATAAATAAGCATAGATTAAAGATGATCTTATCCTATAAATGGATCAGGAGTCAATTTTGAACTGCTGCGTAATAGATGAATCTTCGATTCAATTATCCTTACCTGTGGGATTATGGGGTTTTGGCATTCGAATATTCTTGGAAATGGTGATTCCTTTCCTTTTTAGAGTACTGCCACGGCTCTCTTAGTTTAGTCGAGTCTCTCCTTCAGCAAGGAAACCACTTGGACCCAAATGGCACAGTTCAACAAGGATCTCTCAAATGGAAATATTGAACAGGTACTGGTCTTCCAGAAATGAACAGAAGATGTTCTCAGACATTTTGGTATACACCAATTACAGCGTATTTCCATGAACTTCTCTTACAATCAGTTATTGCTCCAAAGGATAGAGGAAATATTAATTTTTATTTTAATAAAGTTCAATACTGTAACGAAGTAGTAATTATGTGCACTAGTTTCAGCCAATAGTCTTTTTCCCATTTCTGATTCCTGGCTGTATTCGAATTTCTTAGATTCGGGTTAAGATCAACCTTACTTATGATTGGGAGTTCCACTTGGGTTAGATTGGGGTGTTACATATTGGATATATGTTAAAACTTAATTAATAATATCAAACGCACTTTACAATAAGCACAAAGAGTTAACTTTAGATCAAAGACATATATGGTACTGGTATTAATCAATTTAGTGTTAGATTAGCAGCGTTCACCCCGCTTCGCTGCGGTCACCCCGGAACGCAATAAACGTTGTTACTTAGATAATTTTTACTTTTTCGCTTTCATGTGATATGATAAAAACCATAGAAGATTGCATTAAATGTTAACATTATATCGCCTGTCATTTATGTTAACCCGCCCCGCTTCGCTGCGGTCACCCCGGAACGCAATAAACTTTGTTACTTAGATAATTTTTACTTTTTCGCTTTCAAGTGATTGCAGTAAATGTTAACATTATAGCGCCTGTCATTTATGTTAACCCGCCGAGTGACACGGTCATGCGGGTTGCATATAAATACGTTTATTTTTACCTATGATGATCTAACAAAGGATTTGTGGACACTTGAATGGTCAATTATCTCAAGACACTGGTAATTAAAAATTAAAGTGATATGATAAAAACCATCTAGGGTCCAAATCTTAATAACCCCCCAAAAATGAAAGAAATTGGTTCAGCCGTATTAGCGTGATGAGCGGACAAAGGATTTTGTACGTTCTCTTTTATATATATAGATAGATTCTTATTGATTTTTGAGGCCCGTTCATTGTTTCTTCCCATTCCTTCTCAATGTATATTGAAGTATCACCACATGAACGAGAAGAATTATCAATATTGGGTTGAATAAAAGTTTGTGCGTATAGAAGCAATAAAATAAAAATGTTGTTAGATTTCACTATAAGGAAATATTAGTTTTTATTTTAACAAAATTCAATGCTGTAATCCAAAATTAGTAATGATGTGCACTAGTTTCAGCCAATATTCCTTTTTCCCATTACTGATTCCTGACTGTATTCCCATTTCTTAGATTCGGGTTAAAATCAACCTTACTTATGAATGGGAATTCCACTTGGGTTAGATTGGGGTGTTACATATTGGATATATGTTAAAACTTAATTCAGAATATCAAATGCACTTTACAATAAGCACCCAGAGTTGTACTTTAGCTCAAAGACATATATGGTACTGGCACTAATCAATTTAGTGTTAGGTTCTTATTGGTTTTTGAGGCCCGCTCATTGTTTCTTCCCATTCCTTCTCAATGTATATTGAATTATCACCACTTGAACAAGAAGAAATATCGTAATTGGGTTAAATAAAAGTTTGTGCGTATAGAAGCAATAAAATAAATATGTTGTTAGATTTCACTAAAACGAAATATTAGTTTTTATTTTAATAAAGTTCAATCCGAAAGTAGTAATGGTGTGCACTAGTTTCAGCCAATAGTCTTTATTCCCATTTCTGATTCCTGGGTGTATTCGTATTTCTTAGATTCGGGTTAAAATCAACCTTACTTATGAATAGGAGTTCCACTTGGGTTATATTGGGGGGTTACATATTGGATATATGTTAAAACTTAATTAATAATATCAAACGCACTTTACAATGAGCACCCAGAGTTAACTCTAGCTCAAAGACATATTGTATGAACGAAATCAAGAATGTTCTGTCCCTTTTCTCCCACCATCTTCTAATATCGATATGTTCCGGATGATGTAATTGGAAGATAAAATGTAGTAGAAACCACCATCGATGAATATCTGGTAACTTCTTGAAGGCCATGGTTCCATTGCGGTGGAACGTGGTGTGCCGAGAAGTGAATAGGGTATCAAGTGTATTTTGCACCTGTATTAGTGATTTAAACTGACGTTCTATAAGGTAGTTGTCTAAAGAATGGAATATGAGATAATCGTTGGTTAAATGTTCGGAGAGCATGACGCTTTGCTATAGTGTTTCCCAACGTGAGTCCTGAGTCATGCTAGCCACGTGGGGCATAACGGTATACTAAAAAGATAGGATCTCTTTGCGATTCAGAATTGCTGGCTCTAGAGTTTTGCGGGTTGTTTTGAACACGGCTTAACTGCTGACAGTACACAGTCGTATTTATTTTCTCACCAGTTGGTAGCAGGTAACGATGCACGATACTGAGAGCAATCCACAGACATGAGGACCTTCTTCTCATGCAGTGGAGGTTTCGGCTGTTTCGGAACGGTTCATGGGATATTAATCAATGGTGAAGACGCCGTGGAGTTTCGTTCAGGATACACTTGTCATTACATGAGAACACACTGACCAGGAAAGCCTCCTTGCGAAGCAATCCCATGGACCCAACTAGTAGTGTTTCCCAAGTTGATTGAAGTGCTGCCGAATGATTTCTCCATTCACACTGAATTGTAGTCCCAGTTCGTCATTTTTGGGCTCTGTTCGCCTCAATTGCTTCCTGAAGGTCTTCATTTTGTACATGTGTTGGTCTTCAGGGACATGGTGCATGTTGGTGTTTTATCAACGTCCTTAAACTTGTTAAGCCACTGGTTTACTGTCCGCGTAGTCACTACAACGTAAACAAATGTCTTGTATATCTCCATCCCAGCTTCAGCGGCGTTTGAACTCGTACAGCATACACGTCCTTATGACGCTCTGTAGATGCCCCGTGTCTTTACGTAAAGTTCACGGGATAACTGACCTGCCACAACCAGCTATTATGTTGGATATAGTCACATCAGAAACTGATCTTCAAAGTATCTCAATTCACATTGAACTCACGGTGTGAGTGTCAATTGGATACAGACCTTATAATAAGATAAATACCTTTCGTGCTTACTTTATAAATAATAAGAACATACTTCCAAAATTATTAGCAATACTTTAAGAAAATTATGAATTACGTTATTACAATTTAAACTTATTTATATCTAATGATCTTCTACTGAAAATGATACATAAAATATTAGGATTTGAACAAGGTGTATGCCATAAGAAAAATATGAATTTAAACACGGAGAATCGATGACAAGCAAATACTAAATATAAGAAACATTTGTTGAAGCTGGCGAATTATGCTGTGTTTTATGTAATATATGTATATATAGCCATCACATGATGAGAAACTAGTGAAAAGCTAGTAGCTAACCCTAAGTATATCATATCTTCAAGATGACTTGTGCAGTATAATAGGGAAGAAACGGCCAAACAAACAGAACAATATTGCATGTTATAAAGTCCGTAATGTCAACACTTGCGTATCGTGATCGTAAATCGTATTTTTCCATTTTTAACTACTCTATTGAGTGAGCAGTATCGTTTGTTTAACTAACATCACTCACTACTGGTACCTCATTTTGAGCCTACTGCCTACTTCTAGCCACCACTACCTTTTTCAAGAAGATCAATTATAAAGCAGCAAATATTTGTGTTTCGTTGGTTGATACTACTAATAATGTTATTGTTTTCATTTTATACTCGAGCTATTTCTACCCGTTTCCCCTTCATTTGTATATGTTGCTAACGCGATTAATGGCTAATTTCAACAGTGCCGAATACTCCACGAGCACTTGATGCAACCGTCACTGCAATGTTTTTCAGTCATTTCAGTACTAAAACTTCGAATTCATTATTTAAATATTGAAACGTTCCTAGATTTTTCTCATTTATTTCACATTGCTGACAGAACAGTCCTTTGGGATTCGATTTTGTAATGCAGTTGCAGTTCCACCTACATAATGTTTCTCAGATGAATAGTAAAAAAATTGTTTTCGTTCCTTATCCATTAGTTCTTTTTCGTTTCTAACCAGTATTAACGTTCATTGCATCCATTTCTTATATGCAAGAGTGCATAAAATTATGTTTACTAGTATAATATGTCACAAATGTATCAAAACGGATATCACAGGAAAAAATAGATGTAGAAATGAGAAGTTCCCATCCTAGATTGTGGAGAATATAAATACTAACGTGTCCATACAAAAATTTGCTGAAACTACAAAATGTTGTTACTCACGACTAAAGCAAAACCACAAGTTATCTTCCGTGAAATAAAAGAGCTTGGGCCAATGTTAGAAAAAACCTTATCTATAGCATATGTAGATATGGGAAATAGAGAACCATATAGAGCCAAAAAAGAAGCAAAATGTGAAACTATCAACTCAGTTAATTTTTTTTTCACCTGTCAGTTATCCAGGACCGCAGTTAGGGGTTAGTAGACGGGGTACGTGCCCCGGGCGCCGGATTGAGAGGGTGAAAAACGAAGATTTTTTTTACTGTAGCTATATATTTACGTTTTACGTTGGGGAAGGGGGCGCCAAAACAAGATCTCGTCCCGGGCGCAAAATAGCTTAGTTACGTCTCTAAAGTTATCAACTCTCAGAGTTTAATGTCCCTTGCATTCTTCATTTACAGTTCTAGATCTGTAGTTCTATAGTAATTCATCATGCTAAATTGAAGTCTAAAATCAAAATTTCGTTATCATTGTTGCGTTTTCAGTAATACAGGGTGTTACATAAGTACAGACACATGTTCAAAAAAGTTCTCTGAGAATGAAATAGTGATTAAGAAGTTACTGGTTTATATTGTGTTTTGTAGTGGGTGTCTTTGTTGTCTCTACTGATACATAAGCAGTCGTCTAATAACATACTGGTTCATGTTTTTCTTGATTTCTCATTCATGAAGACCTGAGTTTTAAGTAGGGGGCCGCGGTGGCTCAGTTGTAGAGCGTTCACCTCTGGTGCTTGGGGTCGCGGGTTCGATCCCAGCCCTCGCCAAGTGATCTTTGTGGTGCACAAACACCGTGTGTGTGGGTTTTCTCGGAGTTCTCCCGTTTCCTCCCACTTTCTTCATTCCACCATTTCATTCATTACTCATCATCACCGTCTCCTTTAGCCTAACCGGCATAAGCGTGGGACGTAAACCTCAAAGATTTTTTTTTGAGTTTTAAGTAAGTAGAAGTAACAGCTTAACCTCACAAGAATCAAAGTTAGTATTAGGTTTGATTCATTGGAAGAATAAACACTGGTGGAAAATCTTGTTAATCTCTGAAAATCGAAACTGATAGTGTTGCCAGATATTACGTTGGAAATTTCCTTTTCTAAATATACGCCGTGTTGTATATATATATATATATATATATATATATATATATATATATATATATATATATATATATATATATATATACATGAACTTAGGTAATTTCGTCACCGGAAATTTCGCCACCGGAATTTTCGTCACAGTAATTTCGTCACCGGTAATTGAACCACTGATTGGAAAAAGGGAATAAGTACAATTTTTTGCGATTTTAACCTGAGATAGCAGATGTGTTCCTTTAAGATAGTTACATCGTTGAGTAGAAAATAGAAATGTTTGGGCAACTGTATATGACCAATGTAGAAGACAAAATCTCTCGCTGATTAGAAAAAGGGAATAACTACGTTTCTTATTCCCTTCTTCTAGTCACTACAGGACACCACCAGAACTGTGAGACTGTGTGTAAGTAGACAACCACCAGAGCCCTGTGCTGTCGTTACGATACTTCGCCTTCTTTTCGCATTGCACAATCTATAGAGAACTTTTTGCCCCAATCAGTTACAGATTTACATGTTTTTAGTGATACAAGTGGTGGTCAAAACTGTAATCATTCAATGACATGAATGCTTTTCAGCCTGATCGTGTCATAACGGTTCAGCACTATATTTGCCTGTCAGAGGTCACAGTTTTTACCATGTGACCGAAATTTTGCCGTAATCAAACCAGAACTCAAACGACAGAATCGCATTTATTTACCAGCACAGTTTAACCACATGATTGCGAATGCAAGAAATACTGATTCTCCATTTCAGGTTTATGAAGTTGTCAATGAAGAAATCTTACATTTTAAACATTGGTGGCAACCGTTTTACAAGAAATCTTGAGGGAGCATTGTGGAAAAAACAGTGAAATCCCAAGTAAGTAGAGACACTGTTTATAAAGCAGAATCTCCAGGTTATGTGCAAGCTCATAAGTTTATCAATGGACTAAGAACTGATATTTTTCGATTACTCAAAAGTAATGTCACAAACTTTCCACTGCCAACGTCAAAGGCATACGATTGGCTAGTCTCGATCAATCAGAAAAAGATAAACGATTCTTCACAAATCATCAAATACATACCTGACCAATACAAACAGTTTTATAGGATGATTTATTCATGGAAAAACACTGACCAAGAAACTGTAGAAGACGAAAATGCAGACGGATAGGACCCTATGTAAACCCATTCTACTGTGACAACGTATTTTGCTACGTATTTTGTTCAGTTGTCTATTGTATTACTTTTCTTGCTGTACGAATAACATGTACTGTACAGAAAAACGAACAGTGACAATAAAAGTGTTAGAGGCCTACCATGCGTGGTAGTTCGAATATATATATCCACGATTAACATACAACATTGCATTCAACGTACATTTTCATAGCTCTATATCATAAACTGCGCATTACATACCCTACACACAATTACAATTGCGTCCAACTTTAATTGATTGGAAAAAGGGAATATTTTTTCCATTTTTAAGCTTTTCTAACTAATTGCAGTGCTGCAATACAATATTCTTCTTGTTGTCTTAGTGTTTGTCAGTTGTTTTGCTACAAGTAATCAATTATACACTTTTTGCAACAAATACAAAGAACGCCTTGAGAAGGTTTTTTAGCGTTATTGAAAACTTAGGTCTGATGCACTTATTCCCTTTTTCCAATCAGTGATTCAATTTCGTCACCAAAATATTAGCATGTAGGTTATTTCGTCACCAAAACATTCATTGCTCTTGTACCGTTCTGTGAATCCAATCTCTTGGACCTTTCTCCACGTTTAGTGAGTCAGGTGAAAAAAAAAGCAATGCTGTACACGAGTTGAGTTTCCGAAATTTGTCTTTAAAGTGTGCATTTCCGCTATCTCGAAATCCATAACCACAGTTACAGGGTCCGGGTATTCACTAAATTCACTGCACTGATGCACCACCGCACAAAACAGTTCTTCATATGAATGTTGTGTCTTGCTCTGCATTAAGGCATACACCTAGTAAAGGATTTTTTTAAGGAGTTATTGGAAAGTAGTTCATCCACCATCCATGTTTCACTTCTCAATAGCTCCATAAGGCTATATTTAAAGAAAATTGTTAGAAATATTTACAGTATATGTTTTTCTTCCTTTATATAAATTTGCTTTCTTGACATATATATCCAATAACAATTTGGCCAATGTTTAATCAGAGTTGAAATATTGAAATATAACATTCTTCTTTCAATAGCTCCTAAAAAAAGATCACTCTTTTCACATGACTCAGTTGACGTGGATGAAGGTTCAAGAGTTTGGGCTCAGAGAACGGTACAAGAACGATGCAAATTTCCGTCTAGTTTGCGGGAAAATGAACGGATTGGCATATCTTCCCATATTTATTTGCAATTTTCTGTTCTGAAATTTTGATATTGGCGAAGCTTAAAATTTGTAAATAGTGATACACCCAATAGTTCCCCACGTTGCCTTTGCTTTTAACATTTGCTGAAGCTGGCACTATTTTCTTGCACTGGTGCTTGCTCCTGCGTCGAGTACCCGAAACTTAAATTTTGCAGAGTTCAACGTCAACCGAATTGTTTTCCAAGTTTGATTAAAATAACGTAAGTTGTCTAGGTCATTTACTTTGCCTCTACTTAGTTCAAGAAAGATGAAAAAATAACCATGACAAAATTTCCCATTTGATAATATTTCTGACAGAATCACTAAAAACTTTTATCTCATATCTCAAATACGATATACAAAATATGTAACTATTTATTTAATAATAATAATAATAATAATAATAATAATAATAATAATAATAATAATAATAATAATAATAATAATAATTATTATTATTATTATTATTATTATTATTATTATTATTATTATAATTATTATTATTATTATTATTATTATTATTATTATTATTATTATTATTATTATTATTATTATTATTATTATTATATTTCGATTTGCTTCAGTTGAAGATTAAAGAAAGCAATTTCAGAAACGGTTTCTATTCATTCATTGTACTTGTATTATGTTCTAAAAGACACTGGTGATGAAATTATCATGACAAAATTTTCGGTGACGAAATTACCTATATGGTAATATTTTGGTGACAAAATTACCGGTGACGAAATTACCCTGACGAACTTTCCGGTGACAAAATTACCGCCGCCCATGTATACATGCCGTATATGCCGTCAATATTCTTAATACTTAGCAGTGTCATGTACTTATGGGACACCCTGTATTACTGAAAAACTATGCATGGTAGCGAAATTCTAATTTCAAATTTGAATTCAGAGTAGTGAATTATTACAAAAATATGACCCTTGTGAAACTGTGTTATTAATTAAGATAGTTTCCATTCCACCAAATTTAAACCAAAAATGGTGCTTTTTTTCACCTTTCCACCTACCAATTTCATTACTTTTTTCCACAAAAAAATCCTTTCGTTTTTTTCGCTCCGTGGCTTTTTGGTGGTGTCCTAAATTCAGTATGAGGACAGATTGTATTAAAATTTGCAGAACTACTCCTAAAATTAGGCCAAACTTACAGAAAAGTCGAGATTTCGTGGAGGGGAAACCGAGTGTCCAACACAGCATACGCCCCTGACCTCAGGCAATTTTCAAGAAATGTGTTATTTTCTTCCTCAACTCCCCTCAGCTCTAACACTCTAATTTTTCATGTACATCTGTAATTTTGTCAAATTAATTTCGACTTGAGAACATCAAAGATGGATTTACGAGATGCTTACATATTTCACATTAATTACTATATCATCTATGAGGTTTCCACATTTATATATATATATATATATATATATATATATATATATATATATATATATATATCTGTGAATTCATGTGCCAGTGTTATTTTAAATTTGTATAGAAGCTTAGTATTAATACAGGGTGTCAAAAATCAACTTAAACTTCGGGAGATGAGTGTTTATATCAAATCAAAGTAAAACGTTTTAATACATATAGGTCTTAAAACGAGTTCTTTCAGTATTATAAGCCGAAAAAGAATTAAAACGCCCTAGCTTAAAAATAATGGGACTTTTTCGCAAGCGGTTGAAAAAATTAGGCAATACCTAGTATTCCCCCTTATCTAAATACCCACGTTTCACAATCCCCTGATATCAACGTAACGATTTGTAAAAGGTATCCTTGTAAAAGGTAAAAAGATACACTTTTAAATACTAATTGGGTACTCTTTTCGTGGATACCAGAAGACTGTTCCACACAAATAATTATTACTAGCGCATACGAGTTCCTGCGAAATCCGTCGAATCACGTGCGATAGACTCCATAACTTTTGTGCTAGAGTGTTTTTAAAACGTGATTTTCCTCATTTTTGGCGGATTATAAATTTGAAAAGAGACATTTTTTGACCCACAGTATGTTCATCAATTTTTTTTTTCATTTGATATAAGAAATAACGTTCCAAACTTAGTAGGTTGATTTTTTGACACATTGTATATTAAGCTGGGTAGTATGTGGAAATAACAAATCGAATATTTTTTAGGTATATTTCAAAGAACCAAACCTATTTCAAAAATACAAGGGTGGGGTGAACTGTCCCCTCTTGCTCTCTGCTGCAGGCAATCATAGTCGAGAGTCTCATATTCCATATAAACATTATTATTATTATTATTATTATTATTATTATTATTATTATTATTATTATTATTATTATTATTATTATTATTATTATTATTATTATTATTATTATTATTATTATTATTATTATTATTATTATTTTCTAGTGAAGGGCAAGTTTTATTTTCGTAGACAGTCACAGTGGACACTGGATTAAGATTCAAGGCGGGCATTGTTTTGCTCGCAGTCTTTGTCATAAAGAGCCTTCAAAGTTCTGAAAAGAAAACTATTTTTATCTTCATACCAGAAATGAGCACGCAGTATAACGTATTGTTCCATCTGGTGGAGTATGAACCTTTGAGATCTAGAAAGAAGAACTTGAAAGTAACGTTATCGTAGTATTAATCTAACATAAGTACGATGAACATTCTTTCTTTGCCGACAGGAAGACTTGGTGATTCATTCCGGTGGCATTGAAAGAAAGAACTAAACTAAAAATACACTGATGACGAATTCCATTAGACATACAGAGGTAAAGGTTCTTTACATTGTACCTTCCCTTCCCATCCGAGGTGTTTGGGCTAACAAAGATAATGAATGAGAGTAGTACAGAAAATGGGAAAAATTGAACGTGACTCTGTTGTTAAGCCAAGTTCGTTGTATAAAACTAGCTTTAGTCTGTGTCAGTATAGCAGTAAATCTATTTTGTAGCATGTATATAATAATAATAATAATAATAATAATAATAATAATAATAATAATAATAATAATAATAATAATAATAATTAGTTGTTGAATCAAACAACTCAGACACAATTGCTTTTAATAGACCCAGTAAATAGGCCTATAGGTATTGTGACAACTTAAGTAACCTGGATTGCAATCAGGAGCGGATTAAAGGCGGAGCTAATGGAGCCCAGGCTCAGGGGGTCCCCTAAAATTC
The DNA here is from genome assembly GCF_964235325.1 of Thermobia domestica. Taxonomy (NCBI): domain Eukaryota; kingdom Metazoa; phylum Arthropoda; class Insecta; order Zygentoma; family Lepismatidae; genus Thermobia; species Thermobia domestica. The sequence continues at coordinate 265,216,820 of NC_137456.1, forward strand.
CCCTCTTTAATACTAAAATACATCAATCAACTTATTGTAGTATAGGCTTCAGATCCATGCTAATTTCTTTTCCCGCTCGGTAAGCTTGCGGTATCGCTAGAGTTAAGTCTTCTTCCACCAGCTTGGGCTCGTGCCTGCAAACATCAGACTTTCGTGGCACCGCCGGGCGTGGATAAATAAACTGATTGATGTGATGAATAAACAAATAAATTCAAACATCATTCACACAGAAGACCTTCAAATTCGGAACTTTGATCACAGTGTAACCTTGTACAGGTTTACTATTTGTATATGATTTTTCTCCTTTTACTCTATTAGTGTTTTTTACAGGGACTGTTGACCATTTGGCTCGTATTCGGCATTTATGTGTTACACTGAAGTATATATTCATTTAACTGTTAATAATGAATGTAATTAAACTAATTATTGTAAACTTGGAGCGCATTAAAATGTTACAGCATACTCCTCGGTGTTTCGATAAGCCTATGAGGCTGTGGAAGACAGCAAAGAAAAGTTATGCGCTGAAATTATTCGCAACATAGGGCCCTTTGAAATAGTCGGCTGCAGGTTCCCAAAAACCTTAATCCGCTCTCAGTGCTATGCGCAGAGACGTACGCAAGAATTTATTTCGGGAGGGGTCCAAAGCATTTCGGGGGGATGTCCAAACACAATTTCAGGCTAAATTATACTAAACTTTGTATCTAAAATTAGACTAAATTGACAAAAAAGTAAGGATTTCGAGGGGGGTTCCGGACCTCAAGGACCCACCCCGTGCGTACGTCCTTGGCTATGCGCACAAAATATCCACTTTTTTTTTTTTAGAAATAAAGGGGACCGCGGTGGCTCAGTGGTAGAGCGTTCACCTCTGGTGCGTGGGGTCCCTGGTTCGATCCCAACTTGCGCCAAGTAAGCTTTGTGATGAACAGACACCGTCTGCGTGGGTTTTCTCGGGGTTCTCCTGTTCCCTCCCGCTTTCTTCATTGCACAGTTTTATTCATTTCTCATCATCACCGTCTTCCTTAGCTTTGGCGCATAATCCTGGGACGTTGAACTAAATATATCATTTTATTTCATTTCATTTCTTTAGAAATAAAGCTTGACTTTTCGTGCCTTTCTTTCAATATGTCTGATTTACAATTGGTAGAGAACATAGATTAAAAAAATCTAAAATAATGGTTGCCAACTGTTTGTTGATATTCAACTTTTGGTGAAAGAAACTTAAGAGATGCAGAAAGAAGATATTGAAGTTATGACTATATAACACCATATTTATAAATGAAGGACGGAACATACTTCGGATACAAGCAACTTTAAGGACGAATGAATGAAATTACTCTTCATTACGAAATTCATTCTCAAGCAAACTCGTAATTTCAGGGAAGCTCAGGCCCCATGGGTATGGGCGTGATCTGTGCGATCATTGACTGTTTGCATTCAACAAGTAGTGGCGTAACTAGGATTTTTAAAAAGGGGACTGAAAAACCATTTTGGGGCCAAGGTTCCCAACACTCCAAAAGTCCATTGTTTCGGTATTTTAGGTTTACCTTTAATCAAGAACATAACACAATTTGCGAGCATTTGGGGCAAAAGAATTGTGGTTACTATTTCAGTCTTGCACATTTTTAGCAACATAGTCATGTTTGTTTTATTCTTTATTAAATTAAAACTATTGTTTCTCAAAATAACTCGACAAGATTCGAGACGAGACAGGGTTCTTCCAACAGTAAAAGATACATTTTTCGAGGCATCACTTTACACAACATATTTTCGAGGCGAGACAACCTCTAATCTTGTCTCGTGCGCATCCCTATTTGCATGTAATAATATTAGAATACAGTAAAAAAAGAAAATATTAGTTACCTTATAAAGTAATCAAACCTTAAAAGTCACCTATTTAAAATTTGCCCTGTGAAATAGTTCATATTTTAAGGGGGCTATTCATATAGTAACAGAATATTAATAATCAACGATCAATTACTCTGTGAAGATGCTGAATTTTAAGGTGTGTGTGCACCTTCTGTTGCATTTGGGTGCAAATTCGGTAGATTTTCTTAGTATCCTCTTTTCTAGAAGTATGTAACATAGTGAAATTTAGCTGGGCTTGTAAGAAATTGGGGAGGCTTGAACACCCCAAATTAGACCTAGTAACGCCACTGCCAACAAGCCACCAGTCACGAAAGACAAAGGGAAATATTTAATTTAATAATAATAAAAAAGTTGAACTGTGTAAATTTAGGACTATAATTGTATATGTAAATCATTATAAATACAATTATGTTTTATATTTAATTGAGCTTTTCTCCCTATCGCGGAACTTATGTCCGGTACGGAATCGAACCCGGATAACCCAAAGATCTCTGCTTCAGATAACCGCTGGGTAGAAATGTTCTCCTTCAAATAAAATGAAATGAAATATTCAGTCTAACGTCCCATGATTATGCTCCGAAGCTAAGAGAGACGATGATGATGAGAAATGAATCAAATGGAGGAATGAAGAAAGTGGGTGGGAAGGGAAGATCCCCGAGAAAACCACCGCATGCGGTGTTTGTTCACCACAAAGTTCACTTGGCGCTCCTTCAAATAAAGTATAGCTACAAATAAAAAATTTTCTACCTAGAAGAAAGAATCTCCTTTACATTGTTCCGTCCATTAAATGTACATATTAACAATTACTCTACTGAAACCATCCCTACATCTAGTGATGTGAAGTGGAAAATTTTCCGCTTAAAACTTCCCATTTCTGAAAATTTTCCATTCTAAACAAATATTCACTATCAAGTATTAACTCCACATTAAGCCATGATATTGATTGAATCCATGAATAGAAATATGACATTACAGCAAATTATAACCTTCCAACTTTCTAGGTACTGTAATGGGAAAATATATAAATATTACTGAGTACCTGGTAATAAACCTAGTATTTCATAACACAAGAATTATATGATAGAACAAGCGAGTATCGTTCTACAGTATGAAACTACGGTAAACTTCCAAACTAGTAGAACTGGAAATAGTAGAAACCTGAAGTAGTTTATTTCTACCACTTACATTTTAAATATTAGATTGTCGAAGGAGATGGAACTATTATTGGAACGACGGATCGTTTCCCGAAAACAGTTTCTCAATAGCTCTTACCGTTTTTGAGTTATGACCAATATTGTTGAAACCAGAAGTGGTTCAACATAGCTTCTGGTTTAACTCGAAGATTGGTGAAAGAGATGGAACCTATTTTTGGGATGCTGAATCGATTCCCGAAAACCGCTTGTCGATAGCAATTACCGTTTTAGGTCTAGGAATATCAATATTGAGACCAGAAGTAGTAGTGAATTTATACCACTTCCGATTTTAGTGGAAATAAAGGAGTACAGGTGGTTTGTCCCCTTAAGAATTAAATCGATTTCTGAAAACTCTTTATCGCTAGCTATGTTTTATATTCGTTTATGAGTTATGAATATGTTTGTTGAAACCAGATATGGTCGACTTCTACCACTTCCCGTTTAAGTAAGATTGTTGAAAGAGATGGAACCTATTCTGGCAATGCAGAATTGATTCCCGAAAACCGTTTGTCGATAGCTCTTACCCTTTTAAGTTTATGAAAATAAATATTGAAACCTGAAGTAGTAGTGGATCCTACCACTTCCAGTTTTAGTAGAAATGCAGGAGTTAAGGTGGTTCCATTCATATCCACTTATTTCCGAAAACCGTTTGCCGATCGCTATTACCGTTTTTTAATCGTGGTCTTTAATTTGAAACCGGAAACTTCCGATTTCTACCACTTCCGGTTTAACAGATTGACTGCCAAGGTGATTTGAGGGTACCTGTTAAGTAGGAGGTTGTTGAAGGAGATGCAACCTATTATTGGGATGCTGGATCGATTCCCGAAAACCGCTTGTCAATAGCTCTTACCGATTTTGATGAGATACCTGTTGACAGACAGACACACAGACGAACAGAGCCGTTCTATAAGACTTCCCTTTCATATGCATAGCGTAGTTTGGAAATCTAAAAGTAGGCATATAGCCAAAAGCAGGAAATATCTTTTTATTTGATAATTAAATATAAAGTTATTTATTGCGGCTTGCAGCTTTGTACTTTTCTTATATATATATTTTTCTCTTAGAAGAAGAAATAAAGCTTTTTCTTAGTTACAATTTCAGAATGAATGAATATATGAATATTTATTAGTTTCTCTTCTGAACGAATATATGAAAAAAAAAACATAATTTCCTGAGAACTTCTTGTATTTTTAATGAGTTACTTCCGTTAAAATTTGAAATTTTCGGTAGCCAAAAACTTGCAGTAGATATTTTTATATATTTCGTAATTATTGTTTCTATAAAATGAAAATATTTAAATATAGAAAAGTAATAAAGCTATGAGAAACATCTTGTCTTCGCGCATGAAAAGCGTATGAAACTGATAGAATATTGATATGACGATTTTCTGTGAACGACGATTAATTCTAAGAAAAAAACTACATTACATTTTCTAACATATTTTCCAGAAAAGAAGAATTGCAAGATAATTAATTTTATGAACCCTTACCCTCACCCTCACCTCCCTCACACTCACCCTCCATTGACGCCCTCCACTCACCCTCCCTCACACTCACCCTCCATTGACGCCCTCCACTCACCCTCCCTCACACTCACCCTCCATTGACGCCCTCACACTCACTCTCCGTCACACTCACCTTCCATTGACGCCCTCACACTCACCCTCCCTCACACTCACCCTCCATTGACGCCCTCCACTCACCCTCCCTCACACTCACCCTCCATTGACGCCCTCACACTCACCCTCCCTCACACTCACCCTCAATTACTTTATCGCCCTCACCCTCCAACACCCTCACTCTCATCTACTAAAATGAGGGTGAGGTGAGGGTGAGGGCGGCCCTCATGAGGGCAAAATGAGGGAGGATGACCATCTCTGGTTAAAACTTTACGTTCTAGTATAACTATTGGCAGGGTAAAATATTCCTACTAAAGTAGAAATGTAATAATAGTATTAATGGTCTCTTAAGAGCTGACATTTCTGGAGAAGGATACACAATGCAAACTTCCAAATGCTGGCACTTGACTACTGTGCAATAAAAGACACTTTAAGTGCGTTAGGTTGTAAAATCATATGTTCTAGATGAGTTGATTTTGAGTTTAACGTCTCTTTCAGCGGCGAGGTTATAAGAGACGGGCCATATGCCCAAGAGACCTTTTACAACCAAGAGAAAAATGACACTGAAATAATGGCACTTACAGTTTGCAATATAGAACGTGTAACGTACCTACTACCCGATATAAGCTCAGACTTCGGTATCGTTCCTGGGAAAGAGAGTGTTTAAAACTCCCTTCATATTATATAATTAATAATAAAGGCAGGTATGGATCTATCAAAAAGGAATATATATATTCTAACTGGGTTAACCAATCCCCATAAACTATCGCAAATACGATAAATTCCGTTCTCTTGTAGAGACTGTAAAGTGAATTGATTAGTATACATAAATATATCTATAAATCTAAAAGCAAAGTGGATTCTGATTGAGGAAAAAGAAAAATATATCCATGTGATTTAATAGCAATTTATATGATTAAATATCAAAATTGAGTAGATCCAACAATAACTTTGACGTTATCATGATCAAATAGGACCTTACAAAAAGCCTGAAGGGCTGGTTACTACATATCATTTTTTTAAAAAAAAATTATATATATATGCAAATTGGTCCCAATTATCTGACAAATTAAATATTTTAAACAATAACAATATAATATGTAAATTTACAACTTACCAATACTGCAGATTAAATAAGTACGTAATATATGAACACTGTGCAAACTTACTTGCTTCACACTTAACAACACCAAAGATTTTAATTTAAATATCACATCTTTTAATTTTTTTTTCCACACATAACTATAACTTTTAAGAAACGTATACCATATGGAACTAGGATGAATTACACCTGATTTGAATACACAAATAAACAAACATGCACTTAACTTTTATACTTATATTGTGTTTTATAACTTTGACTTCCATTCAATATCACAAACGTAGAACCGAAGGTAACCATGAACTAGTACAGTAATTCGACGTAATATATTATCATGGTCTGATGTTCCCAGTTTGAAATATAGCTTCATTATGACGCTTGCCTGTTATACACCAAATCATGTACAGGATAGTTCATCATAACGCCGCTAATGGCGCTACTAGCTTCCCACTAATCGTAACAGGATTTTTTTTTGGATAAACATGTAAGTCATTACATCAACTAACACCCCCCATAAAATCATTATGATTTTCCGGAAGGATGATAGTCTAGTTGTCAATATTAGTCATAATTAACCCAAGAATCTATTCTACTAATACTAATTCCAATTCATTCTACCATTCATTCCAAATAATATATAAAGAAAATAAAAATATCCCCCTAATAATCCATTCACGCAAACATTCATTCATCCTTACATTCTATCTACATCTATACCTAATATTAGTAAATTCTAAAGTCCCAGGTCAATACCTTCCTAGAAATTCATAACCTTACATGTACAAAATGAAAATAGAATATATATTTCCATTATCCAACCATATACATTATAAATAAATAACTTACTTTGAATATCCATAGTAATCCAAACAGGTCATGCATGACGTACATATATTCATAATATGAGACATACCAATCTAGGTTACAACTCCAGTATTCATTCCTATTACAGTCCATACGTATATCCAAAAATACATATATGATATTTTCCACGATTACAAACATTCAAGGTTTACGGATTTTTTCCAGGCCTGGAATTTAAAAACAGACATTAGCACAGAATAACTAATACATTGACAAAAACATAATAACAATATTTATATTTTCTAATATAATTAAAATTCAAAAACACACTAAAATCCTCTAAAAACCATTCATTTGAAAGAGACTAATTAAAACTGACTATTTAACGCCATAACATCTAGTTGCAATTATTAAATAATAATATAACCAAAATATTATCCATACACACACATATATGTATGTATAATTAGACCAGAATTAAGAATATACCCAAAATTTATTATTGTTTTCCGAAATACACTTCATGTTACACCTGCGTTACGAGGTTGACGGTACAGTTTAGTTTGAGAAACATGAGCGTTCCTAATATCCAATGGATCGTCAACAGATTTTAATTGAAGTGAGTTAGTCCCCAATAGTCTTTCAATCCGATAAGGCCCCAGCCACCTTGGGCACAATTTCCTGGTTATCTTGTCAGCCAAAGACGACTTATAATGCGACTTTAATAAAACTTGGTCACCCACTGAATATGAAGTAGCAACTTTAGACTTATCATATATACGTTTGCGTCGAGACCAAGCTAGTTCCATGTTCTTCATGGCATTGGCCCATACATTAGGGTCCTTTTTACGTATATCTAACTCATCTATTTTCCAGCGAATATCCAATGGGTCGCACACATTATAATTAAATGTCATCTCCATTGGGGAACATTTTAATTCCGAATGTTCGGCAGAATTTATTGAAAACTCTATTTCATGAATGCCTCTGTCCCACATCGTCTGTTTGTTGGAAAAATAAATTCTAAGACTATCACCCAATACTCTTAGATATCTTTCAGCATTATTAGAAGCACAATGATATGGAGAACTACGAATATCCTGTATACCATGGCTATACAAGAAATCTTTAAATCTAGCTGATACATATACTGACCCATTATCATGACTGACCGACAAAGGGAACCCAAACCTACACATGATCTTATATAACTTATTAATTATCGCTTGACTCGATAATATTCTTAATGGTTCCAGCCAAACTCTTTTAGAACAAGAGTCAACTATGATCAAACAATATCTTCCCGATTGGGATTGACATAACGGTCCATAAATATCAGTGTACCATCTTCCATTTACAGTTTTATCGAAAGTGGACACTAATTGACCCATTTTCTTACGATTATCACTTTTATTGAGCTGACAAGATTTACAACAGTGGACATATTCACGTACCTGATCTACCATCGAAGGCCATGTATATCTAGCTGATATTCTACTAATAGTTTTCCTTGCTCCCGAATGATTTCCCGGCAATATCGAATTATGATAAAATTCTATAATAGGTAATACAAGTTCTTTCGGAATACAAACTTTCCATGGATTCTTTTGCGCTTTAGTTTTCTTACATAATGTACCTTTAATTAATTTATAATCATCAATTTTTTCTTTCTTTTCTAACCTATCGATTATATTCATCAATTCTACATCTTTTCTTTGGTGTTCATTAATTGACATACAAGCATATGGCATGTTCCACATATTGACTAACAACAAATTCTTTACCTCATGATCGTGTGTTTGATCTATCTCCATAGGTTCGAACATTTCTCGATCATGGACCCTTGATAGGTAATCTGAAGAAATATTTAAATTAGATGGTACATGTTTAACATCAAAATCGAATGAAAACAATCGATACAATAAACTGCCATATTTCTTAATGCCCTTAATATTTCTTATGGCATACATTAATCCTAAATTATCTACTCTCAGTTCGAACTTTGAATACAAATAGGTACTAAAGCGTTCAATAGTCTCAACAGCTGCCATAAGTTCCAACAGATAGATTGGTTTATTTAAATCATAAGGTTTTAAACGTCTGGAATAAAACCCAACAGGTCTTAAGATATTATTCTCATCATATTGTTGTATCGTTCCGCCCAAACTTTTGAGTGTTGCATCCGAACTGACAAAAAACTTAGCATTTAAATCCGGTAATTTCAGAATTACATGAGTCTCAAATAACTCCTTAACTTGATCTAACGCTCTCTGTTCTTCATCACCCCACTTAAATTGTACTTTAGGAGACCTCATTCTATTTAATGGTTCTACTACTTCTTGAAAATGAGGAATAAACTTAGCATGGTATTGTAGAAAACAAAGAAGGCTAATTAATCCCCTTCTATTACGCGGAGCTGGTAACTTTCTAATTACTTCAACCCTGGAAGGATCCAGCGACATATTCCCGTTCTCTAAAATATATCCCAGATAAGATATTTTTCTCTGGAAGAATTTTGATTTATTCAAAGAAATTGTTATACCATACTCTTCAAATTTATTTAAGACCTTATCTAATAGTTTCTTATGACTCTCAACATCGGGAGTGAATAATATTACATCATCGTAGAACCATTCAAGACCTTCATTTTTTAAAGGATATAAAATGTCAGTTAATACCTTGGACAACATAAAACTACCAGAAGATAAACCAAAAGGTAAAAATTTAAATTCCATCAGACCTCGATGAGTCATAAATGCTGTATATTTATACGAATCTTCTGATAATCGTAAATGTAGATACGCTTTTTTAATATCAATAGCGGAAAATACTTTCCCACCAGATACGTTAGCTAATACATCCTCTATACGGGGGTAAACTGCGGATTTAAATATAATCTCCGATTAAGACATTGGTAATTAATAACAAGACGTTTTTCTCCAGACCTTCCTTTCACTAAAAAACATGGGAAAGACCAATTACTATTACTCTTTTGAATTATTCCCTGTTTTAACCAATCATCTAAAATGGAATCAAGTTGTTTTTGATCGCATCTACTCATAGGATAAGCTTTCTTCCTTATAGGATCCTCATTGTTCACCTTAATTTCATATTGATATCCTTTAATTTCACCTATTTTATCTTTAAACACACTAGGAAATCTATTAGGGAGACCTTCTACATACCTTTCCAATGAGGGATCATCTTCAGCTAGCAGTGGATCGACCAATATCTGATTGGATGGCTCTTTTCCTTCCGCAACTTGAAACAAGTAATATTCCCTAGGACATTCCATATGATTGGCAACACTGCTGATCTGCTCCCTTGTTCCTTGTACCTTATCCCCTCGGTCTGCTATAGAAGACTTTAAATTGTCCGTATAACTCGAAAAGCTACGGAATAAAAATTTTACGGCAGAATCATTTAATTCTTTAAAGTCACTATTAGGATAATAACTTATGGGAATGACCACTTTCTCACTTGCCAGAACTAATTTGTTCTCGACTAAGTCTATAAATGCACGCATATACTTTAATTGCTGAATCCCAATTATAAAAGTGGGCTCTAACTGGTCCATCAAAAAGAATTTAAGTCTATAAACTTTAGAGCGAAAACGTATTGGAATAATCACATATTGAGTCAATGTTATTGTTTGTCTATTAACACCTGTCCCTGTAAACTTTTCATTCATCACTTTAACAGGCACTTTCAATTTAGTATTCCAATCCAAAAACTTTCCACGATTTATAATCGAAACCGACGCACAAGTATCAATTCCTCCAACATAGTCATTCCCTAAGACGTATCCCTTTATAAACACTGCTACCAATTTATCTGAACTGTCCCTTGGTTTGCTAGTCGCATTATTAAGTTTATTTAATGTTGACCCTGAAGCACTAACATCCAAAGGATCATTCAATTGTCCATTTAGTTTACTATTTTTTTCTCCCTTTAAAGTACTTGTACCTAACCACTGCACCTTTCTCCTCGAGGTAGTCAAGTATTCTTGTTGTTTTATCCGCCTACGTAAATAACAGTCTTTTTCCCTATGTCTTCCACCGCAGGAATAACATTGGATAGGTTTTTTCTCAGGAATCTGTTCCTTTCTAGTGATCGCCTGGTAAACCTCAACATTCTTTTGATATAATTCATAACGCTGCACTTCACTTATTAGTTCATATAAAGTTGTAGGTTTTGAATAACGGAATAGTTCGTGTTGTATTTCCGGTTTAATCCCTTTCCATACATACTCAAGTATGTCTCTATCATTACGTATACCCATACATATAGTATAACTATCTACTATACTGTTAATATATATAGAGGTCAACTCTGTAGGTGATTGTAACCTATCCACATAACTATGGATTAATTGCCTTTTTGCCAAAGGGGATATAAACCTCTCAAATAGCTGACCACATATCTCAATCCAATCATGAGTAATACAGAAAATATTCATTAATTCCTGATGCAAACAATTACTAGTTTTTCCTAATGCAGCTATTAATACAGACTCAACCGGAAATAAGTTCAGTTTTATTATCTTATGAACCTCAATAGCAAACAAAAACAATTTGTGGTGCTCTGTTGCATCACATTCTGGAATTTTATTTATATATTCCTGAAAACTATACTTCGCTGCATCTACGGTCAGTTTAGGAAAAGAAGTGCAAAAAGGAACGAACGGGTTACTAGTATTATGACTTGAAAATTCTTTAGTTTGTTTATTTTCAACGCCTAAGTTCCTTTTCAATAGACTACCAGAACTAACATTTTCTAACAAGCACTTGCTTTGCTCATTTTCCTGACCTACCGCAAACAGTATATCACCACCAGCTGTTTCCTGGGTCATCGCCCGCTGAGTCGTATCAGCTAACACCTGCGGGCTGTCGCTCATCGCAGTACTTCTCCCCACCCCTCTTTCTACAAACGAGGTGCTTTCCTGCAGAAATGCTAAATCCCAAACATCGTCTGTTCTATCGACAAACAATCCATGATCACCATTATCGAAATTATTTAAATTCAACTGAGAATGGGCCATAACTAACAATAAACATATAATCTTAACAACCAACATATAAATCTTGATAATTTATACAAAATACAGCTATATTAATATGGATGTTATATACGGCAGTCATATACACTGCTGAAAATGAAAACTGAAACCGAATGTTGAGCTAGTCTCTTTCTTATTCTTTCAACAAAATAATAATTAATTACTGCCAATCGGTAAGGTATTTCTATACTTTTCCTTCCACTACTGCAAAGTCCATATAATAGCATCAAATTCCATATAATGTACCTCATAAAACCCAACCTGCTTCTAACTGCAAAAATGTAAGCAGTATAGAAATATAATGAAGCTATATTTTTATGTAACGTACCTACTACCCGATATAAGCTCAGACTTCGGTATCGTTCCTGGGAAAGAGAGTGTTTAAAACTCCCTTCATATTATATAATTAATAATAAAGGCAGGTATGGATCTATCAAAAAGGAATATATATATTCTAACTGGGTTAACCAATCCCCATAAACTATCGCAATTACGATAAATTCCGTTCTCTTGTAGAGACTGTAAAGTGAATTGATTAGTATACATAAATATATCTATAAATCTAAAAGCAAAGTGGATTCTGATTGAGGAAAAAGAAAAATATATCCATGTGATTTAATAGCAATTTATATGATTAAATATCAAAATTGAGTAGATCCAACAATAACTTTGACGTTATCATGATCAAATAGGACCTTACAAAAAGCCTGAAGGGCTGGTTACTACATATCATTTTTTTAAAAAAAAATTATATATATATGCAAATTGGTCCCAATTATCTGACAAATTAAATATTTTAAACAATAACAATATAATATGTAAATTTACAACTTACCAATACTGCAGATTAAATAAGTACGTAATATATGAACACTGTGCAAACTTACTTGCTTCACACTTAACAACACCAAAGATTTTAATTTAAATATCACATCTTTTAATTTTTTTTCCACACATAACTATAACTTTTAAGAAACGTATACCATATGGAACTAGGATGAATTACACCTGATTTGAATACACAAATAAACAAACATGCACTTAACTTTTATACTTATATTGTGTTTTATAACTTTGACTTCCATTCAATATCACAAACGTAGAACCGAAGGTAACCATGAACTAGTACAGTAATTCGACGTAATATATTATCATGGTCTGATGTTCCCAGTTTGAAATATAGCTTCATTATGACGCTTGCCTGTTATACACCAAATCATGTACAGGATAGTTCATCATAACGCCGCTAATGGCGCTACTAGCTTCCCACTAATCGTAACAGGATTTTTTTTTGGATAAACATGTAAGTCATTACAAACGACAGAGTTTTTGTACTGCGTAATCATTGAAAAACTGCGATACTTTGGGAACCTAAGTAGGGGATACATGTATGTTTTAGGACACTTTCCCCCTTCCACCCTCTAACTACCAAAAAAACATTTATGAAGCCACCCCTGAGTATTGTACTTTAACACAGAAGGATACCCCAAAGTGAGATTGAATATGCTTTTATGACATTTAAAATCATAAAAACTTACATCTAAAACTTATAACTAAAACTACACTACATATAATTACATCTACTCCTCTTCTATCTTATAATGTCCCCAAGCTAGCGTATTTACTCGTCTGAGGAATCTAATGCTAGCTTATGAACGGTTATGCTATATATATCGTGCTTATAACTTCTAATGAGGTTTATGTCTTTATACGTTTTAACATTTTTAAATAAGCTTTCTTTATAATCATCAAACTGCAACTCCTTGGCAACTACGCATTTAGTTACTCCTTTAGCTTTTTTCTCTTCTTTATTTTCTACTCTATAAGCATACATCTTTGATCTCAATCCAATAAACTCTGTCATTATCTTACCTTTATTTTCATCTTTCATCTTACCTATTACTTTTTTGTTTATTAGTGGTAGTCCATATATGTTATTTTCCTTGTATTCACTCGTGTCAAACTGGTCAACTATTTCTGCTATATCTTTGTAAAAGTCTTCAGTCTCAATCTCATATATAAAGCTATCGGTATCCATATAACATAAATCTATATTGTTTCCATATTTCGGCTTCATCGTGTTATAGTGAAAATCATACATTAATAGCTTGGATAGCTCTAACACACTCATACCAGCATATATTGGCTTATTAAACCTTAATCGCTCTTTTTTCATATGTATAGCACACAAGTTCTCACTAAATATTCTTCTGTAATCAAAGTTAGGTTTAGCAATTAATGCTTCTACCCTCTTAGGATCACATTCTAATTGTATGGGCTGTCTTTTTCGAATATTTTCCATAGTCTTTCCAAATACCGAGTTATTCATGAGCTTATAAAAATCTTCTTCAAACTTGTTTTTAGCTTGCGTTCTCATATTTGTATTTAAATCAATGTATTTCTTTAACCAGTCTGATTGTTTGAATTCTAATATTCTATGCACTTTCTTCAATCTCATTCCAAGTGACATATAAGGGTTTAAGTTTCTATAGTGAATTACATATCTTTCCTTATTGTAAAGCGTTGTTAATAATTTCGATTGTTTTGAGCCGGGTGGACACATGTTCTCTGGAGCTAATGGTAAATCAGAATGCTTGTTATGTAAATGCTTTGGATATTCTAAATCTACTTCTAATATATAACCAGTTTCTGAGTCATCCGGAATGTTCATTATATCTATGTAAGGTTTAACCCACTTAAAATCTTTATAAGGCATGTATTGACTCATAGCCCATCCATATAAGTTGTTTGCGTCTAGATATGCTAGGTATGTTGAACACTCATCTTTATTATAATCTTGCATATATTTGTTGTTAGCTTTTACATATCTTTTACTGCATTGTGAGATTCCCCCTCGTATACCCTTTTCTAACATTAGTATTTTATCATAATCAGTCAACATTTCTAAGTTAATTTTAGTCATCTTTAACATTGCATCCCACGATAGACCTGGTGCTGTATAATACCAAGCAGGATCTAATACATATGCCTTTAAACACAGATCTCTAAAGTTTTCAAAGATATCTGTTAATTGAAGGACATCTGTTTTGTTATAATGTTCAGTTAAGTCCTCCAATAACTCTAGATTGAATTCTTTACAAACTCGTACATGAAGCTTATGACGTTCAGGACTCATTTTTTCTCCTGTTAATCTGTTTGTAAATTTGTCTGGAGATAATGGAACACGTTCTTTCAATTTTTCAAATGAATCAACATAATCAAATGGATAATCACCTTTAGTATTAACTAGATCAAGTTTATCAATCGGGAAAAACTTTAATGTTTCTCGAAATGGTTCTGGCTTTAAATTCTTTGTTAACTCTGCTAAACTCTTTGACATAAATCTAAATGAATCAACAAATCTTAAATTTATTCCATCTTTTTTTTGGTCCTGCTTTTACATATTTTTCATATGTTATGTACCTTTCTTCATTGTTTGCAATCAGTTTAATTTTCTGCGTATCATAAGCTAACTCCTTAATAAACAAATGCGTATCATAGCCAGTTAAATTGTGAAGAAATACAGGAACAAAGTTGGGATTTTTATAGTTTAAATTGCAATAACTGTGAGCTGCACCTCTAAACTTCCCAGTTAAATGATCATGATCTCTTACTTTTGCTTTATTTTTATTTATCTTATACAAACACTTTTTTAAGTCATGCTTCCATTCCTCTATTGTTTCACTCATATCATCTTTATCCTTGTAGAACTGTATTTTCTTCTTCAGTATATTTATTTTTTTCTCAACAGCTGGTTGTAAGTCATTCAAGTTTTTTTCACATATATGACAAGTATCCGAACTGTTATAAACTTCTATTTCCTCCTCACTAAGCGGGATCATATCAACTACCCTTTTATATATTTCCATAATTTCTATTGCTTCTTTTTGTAACATTTCAATAAATACTTTCGCAGCATCTGGACCTATATAACTAACAGGAGCTTTATAGTCCCCATTTGAATATTTGACATAGTAACAAAAACTCATTGGCTTATGCTTTTGATATCTTACTGTTTTACTACAATTATGCTCTATTTTTAACTTACATAAGATGCATTCAAAGTCAGCAATTATCGTAAATGGAACTCTTAATGATCGATTATAGTTTTGAAGCTTTATTTGATTGTCATATGGTTTAGGAAGTTCTATTCTAACAGCCTCATGCTCTTTACAATATAGCTCATGGTTTTGCAACTGCTTCTTATTTCGAAAGTGTCTTGTTAAACATCTATCACAAAAGTATAACTTCTCAGTATGTTTTGTCACTTGACTTCTTATTAATCGTGATAAGTCTTTTATCCAACAAAAATGACTGTTTTTTTCATCTTTTACATATAATAAATTGATATGAGTTTCCTGCTTATTTTTTGTGATTTGAAGTGGATATACATTATAGTTTTTGTCATAGCTGTAAACATTGATAGAAATATTACTTCTTCTTTCAAATTTTGGAATATCTTTTAATTGTACAGGAAATTCAATGTTATCACAATACTTCTTTTGCAACTCATTAACAGGCTGTTTATAGTGTGAAGGTCTTTCAGGATGTATTTCAACAGGTTTTAAGTAACTTGCAATAGAATATAAGAAACATTTATTGTCTTTATTTTTAACATTAATCACTTCTTTCTTATCTTTAATCTGCTTTGGAAGTTCAATATAGGAAGAAGCTCTTAATGGTACATACTTATTTAATCTGATTTCTAGGTGTTTAATTTGATGTAACGTCCATGCTGATCCTCGGCCTTGAAATTCTTCCATTTCCCTTCTAAGTTTTTGTTTTGCATGGTTTATATATTCAGTTAAGTCAGTTGATTCTAATATTCTCTCGTTTTATGTTTTGAAATTATGCTCTTGTATTTCTTTATCTTTAATATAGTCACAAATGAAAACAAGGTTAACTTTAACAGGGTGAAATTTTAATTCCTCTTTGATTTTGTTAATAGCAACTCTTCCACTTGTATCTAAAAATTTTATTGGGTCTTTATATCCTCCTATGTTTTCGACTTTAATGGTTTGTAAACGCTTCTTGAATGCTGTTTCTTCTAATTCTACTTTGATGGGTATACGTGCTGGTTTCGGTTCTTCAAAAACTTCTTGTTTAAATGGGAATATATTTCTAATCTGTCTTCTGCTTTGTTCATCGTCATGTTGTTTAAGAAGGTCTATCAGTTTTGCTTTTCTTAATCGGGAATATCTTTTGATTCCCTTTTCTTTACATTGTCGCCTTAACTCTACTACAGTAAATCTATTATAATTACTCATCTTATTTAATATATAGAAAATCTTTATACTCTTCAATTTTTACCTACACCAAAATTTTTTACTTCATTTTCGTCCATTTTTTAACACATCGTTCAAACATCTGCATGTGCCTACATATGTTTAACTGTGTGTTAGTCTAGAACTTTCATGGGAAGACCCATCAAAGTTACATATACACATATTAAAAATTAAATCATTTTTGTAAACTTACACATCATCATCATCATCATTATCATAATCATCACTACCATATTTATATTCATCATCACTATTCAAATCAGATGTTTTTTGCTGTGTTATTAATAATTCTTTTTCCTTTAACAGTATTTGCTTCTCTAGTTGTGCTGCTAAGAGTTTAAGATCATGATGAATATTTTTAAGTCTATCATGTAATAAATCAAATTCTTTCTCCATATTTGTTATATAGAAAACCAACAAAAATGAAATAAATTTAAAATCTAAGAATAAAAAACAAACATGACTAGTGCTATGGAAATATTATCTTACAAACCTGTATTTGATTGTGTATGCAAATATTTAGATATTGGTGGTTATAATGATGAAGACAAAATAAATTTTAGCATCTCAATAGGTATGTTAGATCATTTGTTCAAGAAAGCCACTAAAGAAAACAACTCATTTCTTACACAAAACATTCTCTATGCAAATGTTATGAATTTGTCAGATGAGATATTAGATTCACTGACTAATGAACAATGGTTATCTATAGGTCATGATGATTATGAGGGGGAATATAACTATGATCACATTACAGAAGACTTCATACGTAAATATCTGCAGAAAGTTAATTTGAACGAAATATGTTTATGGAAAAAGTTATCGGAAGAGTTTATAAGAGAATTAGCTGATAAAGTTGATTGGGAGATTATTTCAGGAAGCCAAGACTTATCAGAAGACTTTATAAGAGAATTTGCAGATAGAGTTGATTGGAAGGAAGTATCGTATAACCAAAAGCTATCTGAAGAATTTATTAATGAGTTTATAGATAAAGTTGATTTTGATGCTACATCTTATGGAAACAAACTCTCTGAAGCCTTTATACGAGAACATGCAGATAAAGTTTCTTGGGGACGCTTATCTGGAACTCAACATTTATCAGAAAACCTTATAAAAGATTACGCTGACATAGTAGATTGGGAAATAATTTCAATATTTCAAAATTTAACAGAAGGATTTATTGCAGAGTTCAAAGACAGAGTTCATTGGCATAACATTTAAATTTTTCAACACCTCTCTGTAGAGTTTATATATATATTTAGACATTATGTAGATTGGAGAGTTATAATAAGAAAATACCGTAATAATCCTGATTTAGGTGGTATATTGAATTTAGCATTCGATGTTACAGCAGATGGTTTGTTTAATGTTTAACTAATTACCTTTTATGACTATTATATCATAAAAGTCGTAACCTTAATTATTAGATATTAACCTTAATTATCTTTTATGATTATTATATC
Organism: Thermobia domestica; assembly: GCF_964235325.1. NCBI lineage: Eukaryota > Metazoa > Arthropoda > Insecta > Zygentoma > Lepismatidae > Thermobia > Thermobia domestica. Next base: position 265,235,210 of record NC_137456.1, read on the forward strand.
ATAAAAGTTGTAACTTTAATTATTTAATATTAACCTTAATTATCACATAATAACCTTTCATATAAACAATCAATTTCTTTAATCAATTCTTCTTCTGATAGCGGCGTCCAAAACTCATTACCCTTACCTTTACGAATATCTAGTTCTTGCTGCATTAGGTTGAATAGCTTAATACTGTTAGGATCTCTAAACTTTTCATATATTATTACATGATTCGGATATTTTTCTTCTGCTTCATTAAGAGGCTTATATAGACTTCTCTTTTGACATCTCATAGCATAATAAGGGAAAGGATCATTGGGTTTGTTCTTCTTATATATGATTAGACAATTATCTTTTGAATTATCGTTTGTATATGGTGCTGCGATTGTTTTAAGATGATTTATTTCCTTTTCTTGTTTCTCATTGTTTATACGTAATTCATTAATTTGTTGTTCTATTTCTTGTAGTCTTGTTTGAAGTTGATCGTTGTTAGTAAGGTATAGATGTTGAAAGTCTTTAACGAAGTAGTTAATAATGATTTGATTACATTTAAGATAAAACTCTGGAGATAACCATCGTGACATATCTAGAATCAATTCTTTACAAACATACGTTCCTCTTATTTCATTCCATATTTCTCCTTTACCACCTGCTACTTTTTTGATAATTTCCACAGCTGGTTTACCAGCGCTGGAAATGTATGCTATTAGTTCTTTAGGTTCTTTATTTTGAAACCAATTTTTAAACTCTTTACCACCGTCTTGACATAACTTAGTAGCATTGAAGTATCCTGTACTCTTATCTATAATCAACTTGAAATCACCAAAAACACCATACCAATAATTACCCTTAATCTGCTCATAACAAATATCATTTAAACTATATGAATTATCCATAGTACTCATATTTATTATATAAAAGGTTGATTTAATCATTTTCGGAGTTTTTACCCATACAAATAAATTCTCATTCACCATCTTATCATATCAAGTATTAACTCTTTCGAAATCGCTAAACCTTACATAATCATCTAACACAGAGAGTAACGATTTGCTAGCCTTTTATGGAATAACCATAAAAGATAACGTTTATATTTACACTAAAACATTACTTTTATCTATCCAGCTATTGTGCGAATCATCAAACCCTAGCCATGTAACATATACTTTATCACCTTTCCTTCTTAACACCTTTTCCACCAAGTATTCATCTTTATGTTTCGTCTTTAATAGTTCTGGTTCGTAAAATATACCTTGTACATCTTCTTCTTCTAAATCTTTAATTCTATAGGTAGGTGGATTAGATGGAATAACTTCACTAATAACAAATACTTCTGTTGACCAATTAGGTTTATATCCTTTCTCAACTAACCCTTTCGATTTACTTATACGAACATGATCACCTAATTCGTATTTGGGTTTAACACATCTATATTCTTTTTATACACTTTTTCCAATATTGTTCGCTCATTCTTCTTATTAACTTCTATAGGCTTTAAACCAATTGTTCTATGTACTCTATTATTATACTCACTAACCAATGTTGGTAATATCTCTATCCATTTGTAATTTCCTTGTGCTGTGAACCTTTTCCACATGTTTTGTTTAAGTGTTCTATTAAATATCTCAACAACAGAAGCTTTCTTACCACTATAGGTTGAGTAATGATTGATATTGTTTTCATCCATTAACTTCTTAAACTCTTTATTATAAAACTCTTTACCTTGATCAGTTTGTAAGTTACTAGGCTTTCTCATTCTTAATATGGATTCGAATGCTTCTGTAACATTCTTACCACTCTTATCTTTAACAGGAACATCAAACGCATATTTAGAGAACACATCTATAATCGTTAGCAGATACTTATAACCTTTATTTAATTTGGAAACACCTTTTAATACTCCACTATCCATTTCAACAAGATCAGGTTGCCAAAGATCATCGATACCTTTTATAACTACACTTAATCTGTCAAAGTTTTTTCTAGATGGTTTGTGAATTTCTTCTATAATGTCTTCTTTACACCTTTACCTTCTTCTAGTCAATCGGGCTTTTTAACGAATTGAGTTTTAGTAACACCACATACAGAACAAATACCTTTCTTTAGATATCTTCCATTCTTTGTTTGTTCAATTATAATGGTATCTTTCTCCGTATCTGTTAACTTCTTACACTTAACACAATACATCATCATTATTTATTGTATAGAAAATCAACAAAAAAAATTAAAATTTATCATTACCTAAAAATTATACGTCTTTAGGAAAGCTCTCTTTCTATGTACATTACAACAAACAATAATTGACCTTTGTCACCGTCCTACAGCTCATTTTTGCGATTTAAAAGAAATATTGAAAAAGGATAGGTTTATTTTGAACTTTATTAACCAACCCTCGTATAAACCCAAGCGTTCTAGAAACTCTTTGTCAACGCTTTGGAATGTTTGTTCATCTGTGTTAGTAGACTTCCGTTCGATTTCATCACCATGTATGGACATACGACGCAGAAACAACAACCCTCTTTGTGAACGCTCTTAGTCCCGAAAGAAACGGGAAAGTCGCAAAAACACTTTACTTCTTGTCATTGCTCAACGCTGATTTGATTATTTAAAATGTCATCACTCTTTCAGCCAAAGAGTGTGAACTTGTTATCATGCGTCATCATCGTAGAGCTCCACACCCGAAAACATGTATATGATAGCGAACTGGACAAAGCACTCAGTCTGCAGTGGACAGTTTGAGGGAGCCTTCTTACTCTCAGTTTTCGCGTCGTAGCGCGCCCTCCTCCGAAAAGCAGCGTACCCTGCTGCTTAGAATGTAGCCCGTTCGTTTCGAGTTGTAGCTTGTTTGTGACAAAGAAGCCTGAACTATCAGTTTAATAATTCATACATCAGTGTTAAAAATTAAACGTTTGTTATATTATTAGTCAAGTGAAATCCTTTATTATTGTGAACGTAAGCGGAGCTTTAAAATACGACTTGATTGAGATCATAAAGTTGACAACAAACACACAGCGTCATTCGGAATAATTAGTGGAGAAGACACGAGTGGGACTCAATCCTAAAACTTCAGCTTCAGGAGTAGTGCAGGACATCAAAGACGCAGCATCAACAGGCTAGCCGAAGAAACACGTGAGTTATTATTTCATGCCACCACGTCGTTTATAATCAAAGCCACGCCACTACCGTATCAATGGTATTAAATTGTTAATGATGAGCATATTGGAAATATAAAAGTATGTAGTTTTTGTGCTCTTATAGTAACATTATAATTCTTTTACCGAAAAGTGATTTTATCATTTGTTACATGCTTAACATTTAATTTTCTTTATACGTGTAGCTTAACAACAAACCTTACGTTGCTTGCATTTCCATTGACCTTGCCCCCCAGTCATCGTAAGTGGAACGGCAAGCATGGTAAGTGGTCGTTCACGTCGTGGCGTAACTGGGAAACATAACTAAGTAAAAGGGGAAAATATGAGCAATGAAAAGTTATTCCGAACCACGGCGTAAATAACGATTACACCCGAAATGGCTCAACCGTGACAAGACGTACTTTAATCTTCAGATAGAACTGCATTTAATTATTTCAGAGTTCATTTACTAAAATACGAAAATAGTAAACATTTGAACCACGTAGTTACAGATAGCTAACTCAGTATAAAATCATGCGCAGATCGTTCTAACCCGTGAAAAGAAAAGAGAAAAAAAAATAATAATAAATAGGGTTTGAAAAAAAAAGAAAACAGAAAGTAAATTCAATTACCACAGAAATATTATTAGCATAATTTGTTTCGTGTGAAATTAAAACATTTGTTTGTTCGCGAACTTTTCCTCCGCTAAATTTTTCATAGTACGTACAAGCGAACATGTCGAACAGCTGATCACACATACACACACACACTAATAGTAGTATGCACCTTCATTTTTTTATTGTTTATCACGATAAATGAATAATAATTCGTTTGTTTATGTTGATTGTCTATCGAAACATTTTTACAAAATGAAAATTTGAAATAAAATGAAAACTTTGTGCAACTGAAATAATGAAATAGTTTGAGAAAGGTGTTTGTTTACATTGTTATTTACTTCAAGTGTTTGTTACTGCATGTTTTGTATTGTGATTTGGTTTGTTTTAAGTTAAGTAAATATGGAAACGAATATTATAGAACAATTTCAGGCAATATTAATAGAACAATTAGAGAAACAGTTTAAGAAATTAGAGAAATTAGAAAAGAATACTGAACGCTTAGAGCATAAAATTGATACTAATAACGAGCGAATAGATGAATTGAGAAACGAGTGCACGAAGAATAAGTTAGAACTAGGAAATAAGTTTGATTGCAAATTCGACCAATTGAGTACCGGTATTACAACTACCAATAATTCCATTATCGAGGTACATTCTGGACTAATTGATGTGACCAATCAAGTTGAAGCAGGAACTGTTGAGTTTAAAAATAGTGTAGCCAAATGTAAGGAAAGTCTCGTTGAGTTTCATGAATGCATGCAGACGGCGCGACTTGAATGCAAAAAAGTGCAAGGCGAAAGTGAAATCGTAAATACTCTTGAATTCGCGCAGGCCCCCATTGCGGAAGATAGATGCCTCATAAGTCAGAGAGTTAGTTATAGTCAGGAAAAGGAAATACGTAGTGTGGAGGTAGCAGTAAGCAAAAGCTTGTTATGCGTATCCGTAGACAATTGTGATTCTAGTATACTTAGCGTTAATGATTTACCGGCTAGGGATGCCGATGGCTCACACACAACGAATGGTAGCGTTGGGAATACGCGTACCCACCCTCTCCAAGAAGTCTGGGAAGACTTGAGAATTGAATTGTTGTTTTTGTGTGAAGATGTAGTTACAGTGTTGTCGTTTTTACGTCGCGGGCAAGTGGTCTTGCGCGACTTAACAGATTCAAATTTGTCTTTGGTACCATACATGGCCAACGTGAATTGCATTTTTATACTACAGATCCATTCCGACTTTACTAACTTTGAATATGGCAGTAAGAAACAGCTCCAGATTAGTAGTTTGAAGTGTAGGCCTATCCAGCGAATTGTGTTTTACGTGCTAAGCGCTTTATTTGTGAATAATTTGTCAGAAACGTTTACGGTAACTGAGCCTAAAGATAATATTCCTGTTCAAGTGCATGCAAATCAAGGGAAATGGCCATCAGTGAAAAAGTTAAAATGTAATACCGAGGTTAAGAAGAACAATGAGATAGTCCATGATAACCAATTGGATTTTGCTAACACTGTGGTTTATAAGCATCCGGTTTCAAGGTGTACCAACGGTAAACTTGAAGGGAGTAAACTTGAGCACAGTATTGTCACCTTCTATCAAACCAGTGCGTCATCATTGCGAAATTGTAGAAAGCGAAGGTTCAAATGTAGATCTACTCGAAAACAGCTGATCGTTCGCGATTATGTTCATGCTCGTCAATTTCAATGCAAAACGTTTTCACAGCGCGCACAATCCCGCATTAGGTATGTAGCGAAAAGCAGGGCAAGAGTAAAACAAAAGCGTTCTCAGAAACGAAAGTTGGCACAAAGTAATCGTGGGAGAAAGAAATTTAAGTGTAGATCGAAGTTAGTGGCATATCAACAAACTCGTGAGAAAGCCAAGACGCGGAAAAGGTGTATGTCGACTCCGAAGAATGCTAAAAGGCGCAAGTGTAAATACGTACGAGTCTCGTGCAGTAAGTTACATGGTAAATACAGTAGTAGTAAGTGTAAACTTAAAAGAAAAGTTGTGCATGATCCTAAATTTAAGCGCCGTAAACGAAAACGCGTTACTATGTGGAAGTTCAGTAGATGCGCTGCAAAAAGGAGAAAAGTCCCTCAAGTCATAAAAAGTAACTGGAAGAGTACTCGTAAGCGCAGAAAATTGCAGGCGTACAAGTGTAATCGGCATCGGTGGAAAATGAAAGTTGTAGCGTAACCAAAGCGCGAACTTTGCCCGAACTTGGATTAAATCCCGGAAGAAACGCAAAATTAAATACCGAATATGACTTTTAAGCTTTTATAGAGAATGAACATAAAGATTATTATTCTTTTACTTCAATTATTCCCCCTCGAATCTCGAAAGTTAGGAATTTGTTTTTCAGCTTCAAGTGTGTGCACACCGCCACCGACGCGCCCGTCCCAAGGAACCACCAGTATCTGTCTACAATCAGGTACGTTCATTTTAAATACCATGTTTTATTCTTTCTTTACAGTTCTTGGAGATGAGAGATGAATGTGAAAAGCAGAGGAAAGACAGCATTGGAAAATTTTAAATAGGTAATCAACTTAGATCGCGATTTCGGATTTTGAAATTTCAATAATACCCCTCCACTTTTGGAAACTTTGATTATCCCGTTTTGGATACAGAACTTCTGTATCAAATTTTTGTTAGGATGTTTATGTTTTGTATGTCTTATTTCTTTTCAGGTGCTTCCAGTTTTGGGAACCAAATGTCATTAATAAAAATTTTACCATTCCATTTTCTTTCGAGTTTTTATTCATTTACCTTGTATGTTTATATAAACATTTAGCTGTCCCCATACCATTAGGCATTTAGAGAAATGTTAGGCAATTCGAGACACTTGAAATTCAATTAGAGAAATACTAATGAATGTTACAATTAATTATGAAATTTGGATTTAAAAAAAAAATGTGTCTCCTTCAGTTCACGAATCTTTTCATTCGACCTTGTCATTAAGTATGTGCAAGAGTATATTGAAAAGCAGAGGATATTGACACAATTTGGTGGTGTAATATAAAATCAGTTAGGCGTTGAAAATTGAAGATTAAACCTTGTTTAGTATGGTTTTGAAAGTAATTAAAAATAATGTTGAGTTTAAGAAATCTGTTTACGAATTTATTCACGTATAATGTTCGTTATGTAAAGTCAGTGGGTATTTGTTACGACATTAATGAAATTTGAAACTTAATTGAATTTAATTACAAAACTGTTCTATAAGTTAAGAAGAGGCAAAAGGTCGAAAAATATGATTCAACCCTTAGAGGCGTCACTACTTTCTTTCTAAATTACAGTGACGAAATCGGTGTAGCGTCCGATTGGGCCTAAGCTAGTGTGTGAATTTGGCCTTTAGACACACACACTTCTAAATTCCATTTCGGCTTGTGACATTCTAAATCTATTTATTTAAAAACAAGATATTTAATTTGACGCTTAAAATTTCGCATTTTATTAGATATTCATTTTAAATTGACGAAAAGGAGTTTATAAATTGTGTTTATTTGGGATTTTGATAAATAATCTTTCTCTTCTTTCCTTCCTGTAGTTTAGTTTTCGCGAAATGTTACATATAGTCATAATAACATTTCGAGAAAATTGAACTACCAATGATCATCGACACAATTTGGTATCGACATATAAAGTGTTTGTTTTAATTAGGTAACAATTACTTATAATAAAATTGGCTCATAAAAATGGGAAATATGCATAATATAAATTGGTTACAAAATATTATGCAGATCAGATAGTTAAAACTATTATCAGCCTTAAATTCATTGATGTTAGCAATTTTGAAAAAAAAATGATAAATATTGTTTTAAGTTTTGAAATAAATTTATTTTTGGAAATAGAAAATGTGAATAATAAATCAAATCACGAATATGACACTTCAATTTTAAAAGATGTTTGTTAAATGCAACGATTAATTCAGATTGTGAAAATTTTCCAATTTCAATTCTTTTAACTTCTCTTGTATGAAAAGAGTGTCGGTTCTCAAGTGAACATTGTATAATTTTCAACTCACTGATTATCATGGTCGGACTTGTAGTATTGACCTTGTTGTCTTGTTTCGTTAAGGTCATTACAACTCTGTTATTTATTTTTCATTACTCATATGAAAGAAGAGATAAGCATGACATGTTTGTGCTGCATGCCGATTAGCGTTCCCTTACGCACTCATAATCTTATCAGTCTGCTGGAAAATTGTTATCTTGGATTATAGATAATCATAATCTCAAGTGTATAAGCTAGTATTCTCGATCGTGACTTTAATCTCGGCCATGACTTATTCTCGGATGTGACGATATTACTGATGTTGATAAGTGCATATTTGCCAGTAGGCCGCACATTTAGAATCGGCCAGCGCTCTGTTAGTGGAAGAACACTTTGTAAACCTACTAATTTTGTAGGTAGGAGCGGGCCTAAAATAATTAATAGTTATTGAATGGTTGACGATATTGAAATGCAGGGCTGTAGTATCGAACTTCCCCTCCCCAGGGTATTCTCATTGTCCTTTTCATATGTTTATTTTCTTAAAATACCTTCTTTAGGTCTAGATACTGACAGCCCAATTGGGGTTGGAAAATGTTACCCGATGATGACATAGCTAATATGCGTAAAGCATCTAGCTGGGAGGGACAAAGGATTTCATGCAGAAGCGATTTTGTCCAAATCGTCGGGAAGGTTGGCGATCCCGCATACTTCGAGCTGTAAGAAAATAGTAAGTCGGTGCCTTTTGGTCTTCGGGACCAATTCATTAACCTATATTTTTGTTTAATTTACGACTTACGACCTGTGCTGTCAACCAATGGATGGCACTATGTAAGGCCTAACCGCCGTTTAACTTATGTATATATTAAAATGTTTTAAGGTTCACTAGTTAGGTTATGTAATGGAAAATATATAGATTGATCTTTTAACTATTTTGCATATTATGATATAATCCGTAAAAATGTTAGCGTATAGGCAGGTCTTGTTTAGTTTTGAACTTTACTAGTTTATGAATAGATTTTGCATATTTAGTGAACAAATGTAATCAGAATTTGAATTTCGTTCATATATCATATTACATTTATATATTATGTTCGCATATTCCAATTATTATTCTGGAAAATAGATATTTAGAAATGAAGAAGTAGTTTTAATGTGGAAAACATATTTTAAAAAAAGGTTTACTTTTGTAGTTTTTACAAGTTTATCTATTGCTCAACGACTCACATAAAGGAGAGAATACCTAATTATATTTTGTTTGTTTTAAATAATTCATACAGGTGGAAAAATTTAATTTAATTCACTTTATTAGAGTTTTATTCATGTCAATTTGAGAAAAGCATCAGTTAGAACTTTCGCTACATGGATCATTTGAATAGAACGATTGTGATTAACGAAGTATTTTGTTGTTTATCTGATTATTTTCATGTTCATAAGTTCGAAAGGAGAGAACATCGTTTTGAATCAGCACTTGTCAATAAACTCACACGATTATAACAAATTTTAGATTGAATTTGAGAATTTTGAGAATTGAGAATTTAAAAAATAAATAAATAAATAAATAAATAATGGAAAGATATTGGTTTGTTGTACATTTAATAGTAACTGCTAGATTCCATCGTTTATAGTATGTTGAGGCAATCAAGTTTAAATTTGATAGTCACGTTGACATTGATAATGGTCATCGAGCGAACAAAATGATTGTGTGCAAAGTATTTTGAGCTGTATTCGTTTGAGTCCGACTGAATGGCAATTGAGCAGTACGAATTAATTAGGGCTATTTTTGAGATGCCAAAGGCTGTATAGAGCGGCATCCTCGTATGAATTTATTGCTATTGTGTACCCGTATTTTGACGTGATGTCAAAGGCCATTAAAGGGCGACTCACGTTCGGAGATGGATACTCCTTATTATTTCCCGAATACCTAGCTTGTTCCTAGACGAGTAGGGAATGTCTTTTCTAAGTGTTTAATGCGTTTAGAGGTGGATTGTATATCCCTCTTGTTATATGTGTTTGCGTTTAATGCCCGTAAAATGGAGTTATAGTTTGCCTTTGCCAATAAGATGCTTGTTGAAAATGAGATTCAGAAATGATTGTATCAGCCAAAGGCCGTATGTTCGCCAATGTTATACAAGTTTCGTGCACTAGTGTTGATGCTCGCATACTTATTGCAATAAATAAATAAGTAAAATAAAAGTTTACGTTTGCTGTGAGTAAAGCTGATTTAAAAAAAAAAAGTTGACATGTGATTCTAAATTTATTTGAAACAATTCGATGAATCTCTTGTTTGTTGTTTGAGCAATACGATTATTGAGACTTGATAGTATAATTGATTTTGCATTCTTTTAGTACTCTTGATGTTTAATAAGCTGAAATACAGTATTTTGAATAATTAGTATGTGAATTATGGTATACTTATTTTACAAATCTTTGTTTTGAAAACTCTTTTAGATTAATAATATTTTGCGTCTATGAATATATATTAACTGATATAATCATTTGATGTTATATTAGATTTTTATGTTTGATAATCGAATGTTATAAAAACTATGAATAAGAAAATTCGAGTATTAATTAAGTTTGTTGTAAAAGGTGCATATATACACACGCCACACTACACAATACCTACTAGGAATTCTGCTATTAACGTTCATTCCGTTGTTAGGCTACACTTCCGAAATCGGTATACAGATTTTACTATTGTTTAGTAGTTAAGTATTTTCCATATTAATGTTCATTTGTACATTTATTTGCATTAACATGTTTAAGTATATCATGTGTTTTGCAAAAGATGATTGAAAAGTGAATTAAAATATATTTAATTATGGTGAGAAACCAATATTCGAAAAATAAATAAACGAATAAATAAAAAAGAACTATAAACTGAAAATATAAATAAATGAAATAATAATGAACAATTTACTAATGGTGGCATAAAAGTAGCTCTGTTTAAACAAAAGGTGGCTTAATCAGAATTTAAAAGTGGCTTAGTTCGGACTTAAAGGTGGCTTCATATAAGTAAAAGGTGGCTTTAAAGAACACAATAGGTGGCTTTAACAAAGGTGGCTTGTTGTCATACAGGGTGAATAATCACACAGCTATTTAGTGAAGTGCAATATATCGTGCAGTCTCAATACGTTGAATTTTCATAGTGAATCCCCAACCATCTTCGATTCACATACAGTGTTCCATAATATAGTGAATTTCTAGTAACATTTCAGTACACTAGTAAAGCACGTTATATACAGTATAGCCTCGATATATCGAGTCGTTATGGTGAACTATCAGTGACAGTTGATTTATATACAGGGCGTTCCCAAAATACAATGATCATTAAGTGACATTCCAGTATGGACTAGTAACCCCTCAACGGCCAGGGTTCTCTTCACAAATTGAAGCAATTTGCTCGGACACTGCTCGGGCCCCAATAGGATGTCACCGTCCTACAGCTCATTTTTGCGATTTAAAAGAAATATTGAAAAAGGATAGGTTTATTTTGAACTTTATTAACCAACCCTCGTATAAACCCAAGCGTTCTAGAAACTCTTTGTCAACGCTTTGGAATGTTTGTTCATCTGTGTTAGTAGATTTCCGTTCGATTTCATCACCATGTATGGACATACGACGCAGAAACAACAACCCTCTTTGTGAACGCTCTTAGTCCCGAAAGAAACGGGAAAGTCGCAAAAACACTTTACTTCTTGTCATTGCTCAACGCTGATTTGATTATTTAAAATGTCCGCACTCTTTCAGCCAAAGAGTGTGAACTTGTTATCATGCGTCATCATCGTAGAGCTCCACACCCGAAAACATGTATATGATAGCGAACTGGACAAAGCACTCAGTCTGCAGTGGACAGTTTGAGGGAGCCTTCTTACTCTCAGTTTTCGCGTCGTAGCGCGCCCTCCTCCGAAAAGCAGCGTACCCTGCTGCTTAGAATGTAGCCCGTTCGTTTCGAGTTGTAGCTTGTTTGTGACAAAGAAGCCTGAACTATCAGTTTAATAATTCATACATCAGTGTTAAAAATTAAACGTTTGTTATATTATTAGTCAAGTGAAATCCTTTATTATTGTGAACGTAAGCGAAGCTTTAAAATACGACTTGATTGAGATCATAAAGTTGACAACAAACACACAGCGTCATTCGGAATAATTAGTGGAGAAGACACGAGTGGGACTCAATCCTAAAACTTCAGCTTCAGGAGTAGTGCAGGACATCAAAGACGCAGCATCAACAGGCTAGCCGAAGAAACACGTGAGTTATTATTTCATGCCACCACGTCGTTTATAATCAAAGCCACGCCACTACCGTATCAATGGTATTAAATTGTTAATGATGAGCATATTGGAAATATAAAAGTATGTAGTTTTTGTGCTCTTATAGTAACATTATAATTCTTTTACCGAAAAGTGATTTTATCATTTGTTACATGCTTAACATTTAATTTTCTTTATACGTGTAGCTTAACAACAAACCTTACGTTGCTTGCATTTCCATTGACCTTGCCCCCCAGTCATCGTAAGAGGAACGGCAAGCATGGGAAGTGGTCGTTCACGTCGTGGCGTAACTGGGAAACATAACTAAGTAAAAGGGGAAAATATGAGCAATGAAAAGTTATTCCGAACCACGGCGTAAATAACGATTACACCTTCTTCCATAGCTGAATTTTTATTTGGTTTAATTGTAATTATATCGTTCTTGTTAAAGTTAAAAGGTAAATTTTCAATCAAAGTATCACCCAAATATATCTCTAGAAAGTATTTGTCCAAACTTAATTCCATGCGCATTATTTTCCCATTATAGAGAGATTTGTAACCATTAGAGAGATTAAATATTCTAAAGATTGGCTCCTTAACGTTTTTAGCTCTTAATCGATATAGTAGAGGTACAGTTTCTTTCTGCATAATCAATTTAGTAGTATCCATCCTAACCTTTTGAAAATCTTCTTTCTTTATGTATGTGTCTTGTAACGTTTCTAATGCATCTTCAAATCGTTTACTATCGTTCTCTAATTGAGCTTCTATTGATCTAAGTTGACTTACGCTAACTACATCATTTAAATTCTCCAACAACTTTAATTTTTCTTCACTAATATCAACATTATCTTTTCTATCTTTAACATTACCAAATATATCCATACTCATTTATTATACAGAAAATGTCCAACCTAATTTTTCAAAACATTTCTTTAACATCTCTATTTGTTTAGATGAGTGTTTAAAATCAATATCAACATGAACATCGTGCTTTTTCAACAGATGGTACAAAACACATTTTAAGTTAATAAACAATACTCTTTTTGGGTACAGTTCTTTAAAGGTTTTGTATAAGTTTTCGAAGTCGTCTATAAGTGTCTCTTCCATATGTCGTAAGTTTAATGGTTTTTGATCGGTAAGGTGATGGTGTATTAAATAGACATCATCATAATATTTTGTGTATTTGTTTTTCTTTAGTACTTCTAGAACATCTTTTGTTGATATTAAATCTTTTGGTATATCTCTAAATTCATCATTCAACACCTTGAAAACCTCTTCAGGAATAATTCTATCCTGTAAAGCTTGCATACGAGATAACTGTAACTTAAATCTTTTTATAGTATCATACCATGGTTTTCTTAGGCAAGCTCTCATTCCTTCACAAGTACTGTAAACAAAACCATTCGCTACAGAACAATTATCACAAATGTATGTACTCCTACCTTTTGTTAATGACTTACAACCACAATTCCTGCATTTTAATGGTCTAGAGCTATAATTTGACAACAACTCCTTTAAGGTAATTATTGGACGTAACTTTACCAACTCTTCCTCTGAATACAAAAATTTAGGTATTAACATTCTCCAAAAATCAATAACATCATATACGTTGTTTTTATCTTTTAAGTCTATCTCACTAACATACTCAAAATACTGATAAAAATTAAATCTATCTAGTGCATCTAGTTCATCCTCATGCTTCTCAAAATAATCTAAAAATCTATTGTGTATAGCTTCCATATTATTCTTAAAACAAAACTTTTATGAATATAAACCATAAAAGTACTTAAACTTAATAATATTTAATCATTTTTAATCATATACATAACAACACTAAAAGAATACCCTTGATTTAGAAGATTTAAAACCTTAACACAAAGATGACCACATATAAGTGAATTAAAGTCTTGTATTCGTTCGTCATTGTAAAATAAGTTTTCGGTACCAAGATATTGTACCAGTTGTTTAGGAGGAACACCACCATAAGAATCGAACACGTACTTTATGTTGTTATCTTTCCAATAGCATATCCAATGAGTACCAATGTTTTCTGATTTATCGAAGTTAACTATACCACACTCATGTACATGGGGTTTTTGTGGAAGTTCATCACTCATAAATACACCTCTAAATCGTTTTATCTTTAATTCTTTAACCAACCTCTCTATATCGAAGTTGGTCAATGGTTTTAGTTTTTTGACTTCTTTGGCTTACCTGTTCCCTGCTTTTCTTCCATAGCCATATTGTGTATTTTTTGTTCTTCAAGTTCTTGCTTATTCTTCTTGGCATCCAGTACAGTTTTCGTAATTGCTGCTGCACCACCTGATAATGAGCCAACTGCTCCTAAAGCTGCTAAAATGGCTGGAACTGTAAAAATAAAACCGCCCATATGCTCTTTCTTAATCTTTTTCATTTATGCAGTAGTTAAAGTTAAATCCATTCCTTTACCTTCTTTAATTTTCTTAGATTTATCACTAAGCTGTTTCTTTGTTAATACATGATCAATATTTAGATTCTTTAGTTCGTTATAAGGAACACTAAACATACAACCTTTAATAGAACACATCTTCCTATTTATTTAAGAGAAAATCTTAGTTTGTAAAAATACAGTTGTTCTTCCTCCACCAAAATCAATTAAGGAATCATTCTCATCTGTTATCCTTATCTCAAAATTGTCAAACTTGTCTTTGGATATAGGGAAAAATAATGGATAAGTAGGTTCGTAAATGATGCTATGTTTAAACTCGGCATGTGTTTTAAATGATGCTATGATCCCTGTTTCTCTATGTGTGTATTCTGTATCTTTAACAAACATACATGAAACTTTGGCAACTTACTTCCAATATGTGTTTTATTCTTTTCTAAAACTTCAAAAACATTAAACCCGAGGACAGTACCTATACTCCCAATTGTAACATCATTACTATCAGTTTCTATTTTAACTCTATTTCTTAAATGATCTTCTGATAATGTTATGTTGATGGATTGAGATTTTAAATATTCATTAAGACTGTTTAAGCTGTATTGCCCTTCTGGTATAAAAACTTGTCTATCACCATATGAGAAACTGTTTTTTCTGTTGTTATGTTTGGGGTTAGATATGTACTGTAAAACCCAACTAGTCCTATGCTTAAGTAGTTGTTACTGTTGTCTAATTCGTAATGGAGTTTCTTCTTCAAAACAGAAGTATCACTCGTTAGCTTAAATACCTTAGCCATTTATTATATAATAAATGAATGAGTTTGATTTGCCTAGAGATATTCCAAGAGAGAAAGTAATCAAGTTAATTGAAGATGTCATTCAAAAGTTAGAATACAGTTTAAAGAAGAAAAAGAGAAAACTACGAATTGTTAAATATGCATACTACACTTTGATCACGTTATCAGTTATACTTTCTGCAACAACTGGGTTTATTAATATTTTTATACCTGTAACAATTTACTCGATATTAACAACGTCTCTTGCAACTGGAAGTGCTATAAGAACAGGTTTGTCTTCTAAGTTAAACATAAGCAAAAGAAAAGATGAATATAAAACCATTGTCAATTGTATTAAGTCATTTAAAGAACAGTTAGAGATGATAATAACAAAAATGGTGAAATGGATAGCGAATATATAAAAGATACGTTGCTTAAGATCAGAGAACAACTTAAAGATATAAGATCATAAAAGAGTCGATTTTCTCTATAATAAATGAGTAAGAAAACTATTAATTGGGATGTAAAAGAGATGATAAAAGAAAAAACAGTTAAGAAAACAAATGGAGAGCTTATACCTGATGATATTCGTTGTCTTATCGTAGGTTCATCGGGGTGTGGTAAGACGTTCTTATTATTTAATTTTTTATTACAGCCAGGATGGTTAAACAATAATTACTTCTATATATATTCTAAAAGCATGAATCAGCCAAAGTATGAGCAGTTAAAAGATCGGTTTGAAAAGGCAGAACTAAAGTTTAAGAAACAAATAGCAACGTTCTTAAGCGGTAATGATTCTATTGTACCTATTGATGAATGTGAAAAATACTCTGTAGTAGTGTTTGACGATTACATTTTGGAAAATCAAGATACTGTTAGAAATTACTTTACAAGAGGTAGGCATAGACATTTATACTGTTTCTATCTTGCACAAATATATTCAAAAGTACCTAAACAGCTTATAAGAGATAACGTTAACTTCCTATGCATATTCAGACAACATGATATTAATCTTAAACATGTGTATAATGAGTTTGTTGGAGGAGATATGTCTTATGATAAATTTAAAGAGATATGTTCAAAATGTTGGCAAGAAGATTATGGTTTTATAGTAATTGATATGACAAGGAAGGTAAACAATGGTAAGTATAGGAACAAGATAAAACACATCTTAAACGTTTGATGTTTATTGACGTTTTTTCACGTTCTTTGACATTTATTGACTTTTATTTATGTTCTTTGACGTTTATTGACGTTTGTTCGTTTGCTATATAATAAATGGGTGAGAAAGATATTAATAAGAATATAAAGTTAAAGGAGTTCTTGATTAAGGGCTTCAAATCTTGGATGAAAGAAAGAGCAGGTATATACGATAAATTTTAAACACAAGAACAACCTGTAATTGATGCTATTCAAAACTTGGGAAGTGAGATCAAAGAAGTAGCAGAACAAAATAAAAATCTAATAACTGAACTTGTTCCAGTTGTACATAAGTCGGCTTCAATAGATCCTAGTCTACTAGAAACACCTAAAAAGATAACTTATGAAAGTTCTCCAAGTAGTAGTGATACACCTATAACGGGAGAAATAAAACAAATGGGAAAACAAATTAAAGACAAAGTGGAAGAAGTAGAACCTTTAACAACAGCACAATCATTTGGTAAGATTGGAACGAAATATTATAGTAAAAGAAATGATAGTGTATTTGGAATAAGAACTGTAGAAGAAGATGGAAAAATAATAAATAAGATAGGAAATTCTGAAGTTAAAGTGAATGGCGATGATTTGATAATTAATGGTAAAACTTATAAGGGAACAGATTGTCTATGGGAATTGTTAACCATGAATACTAATAAAACCATTGAAGATTATGATGATGATGATTTTGAACAGTACAAGGAAATAATAATAGAATCAGATGCTGCCTTCCAAAAATATAATCGAGATAAAAAAGTAGCATCTAGTAGAGGTTCTAAGTACATTAATATTATCAAGCCTATTTGGGATAATTATATTAAACCATCTTTACCTCCAACTCCTAAAAGGACTGGTGAAGGAATTAAACAATATACCGAGATACCTAAAGAATATGTATGGATGGATGATGTGAGAAAGTTAATTGATCGGTTAATAGTTATAGATGGAGAAGAAAAAGCTGGTAATAATAACTTTTATAATGAGAAAGTAGGTATAGTGACTATGATTAATAATAAGCTTTCACAATTTATTCCTAATGATCCAAAAGGTATAGGTTATTTGATTAAGATATTAAATACATTACCACCACGATTCTGGAATGATAAGAAGCTTTGAAAAGGACTAATGAATAAGATTTTAAACATGAAGGGGATACCAGAGTTACATATACCAGGCTTCAGATTTTGTGGGCCTTTTACGAAGCTTCAAGAAAGGTTAGAAAGAGGTGATGAAGGTATTAATCCATTAGATGAGACTTGTAAAGAACACGATATATACTACAGAGACAATAAAGATACAGAGTCAAGACATATTGTAGATAAGGAACAAGAAACTAAAGCATGGAAAAGAGCATTTAGTAGTGATGCGTCAATTGGTGAACGATTAGCTGCTTTTGGGGTTGGTACTGCTATGAATGCTAAGCTTAAGTTAGGATGGGGATTATAAGTTTTTAATTGTTATTATGTATGATTCTTTTTATGGGTATATCCCATAAAAGCGTTGTTTCAAGATTTTCTTTATAATAAATGGATAGTGTTGAGAGTTACGAGTTACAGAGTTTTAAAGCTAACACAAGAACATTTAATAATTTGAATGAAGCTAACAAAGATATTGAGTTTGATTTCGATGTGGGGGATGGGTTCGTACATCCACACAAAGCAGATTGTCATATGACTTTTGAAGTTGTTGGTGCATCAGTTGGAGGAACATTTGGTGCAAATGATACTATAAAACTTGTAGATAACTTCTTACCATTCTTCTTTTCTCAAATTGAGGTTAGAAAGCATGGAGTTGTTATAGATAAGATTGAGCTACCTGGAATAACATCTACAGCTATTGGAACATTAAAGATTTCCAAACCAGAAGTTGAATATTTAAAACAAGCAGGATTTGAAACAGATGATAAACTTGGTCTAAGAAAGGACTTTAGTGTTTTATACCCATTAAGATTAATTCCAGGCTTTTTAAGTGATTATAAAGAGGTTATGTGGAAAGGTGGATTGAGAATAACATTTACAAAAGCTAACAACAATAACGATGTCTTGTACAAATGGGTTGGAACAGGAGCAGGTGCAGCAGCTCCTCATGATGGAAAAATAACAATAAAAAGTATGGAGATAAGAATGCCTATTTCTGAATACGAATCTAATTATGAAAACAAGTTGAATATTCTTAAAGAACCTAAAATCATGTTCTCATTCCATACTTATCAATGTGTTCAGAAGACTGTTGTAGGTTCTTTGTTAGAGTTTGATGTTACTACTCAATTTAATTCAAGACAATTTGATATGCCTGATTTCGTAGTTGTAATGTTTCAAACTGATATAAGTGGCAAACAAATAGCAGATACAAGTATGTTTGATCATTGTAAGGTAAAGAATATCTATCTTAAGAATGGAAGGAATGAGGTATTTCCAAAATAATCAAGAAACTTAGATATTGCTAACAAGGATTATTTTAAGATGTACGAAGATTATACTGCATTTAAGAGAATAACATGTGGCAATACCGAAATGTACTATGATACTAAAGAGTTTATAGATAACAGACCAATGTATGTGATTAATTGTAGTAAGAGGAAGAATGTATCGGTAAATGAGAGAACAAACATAAAGATTGTAGTAGACTTTGCAGAAGCTGTGGCTGCTAATACTATATGTTATGCGATTTTAATTGGACAAAAGAACTTTACATATGACCCTAAGAATGAGAAAGTAGTAGAAGAGTTTTAGATAGTTAAATGTATGTTTGTATTAAAGTTTTTCCATAAACAAAATTGATAAAAATGATTAAATATTTTTTTGGTGAAGATAAAAATTGAAGAGTGTTCATTGATTTTCTATATAATAAATACGATGTCGAGTCATATTTAGCTTTTAAATAAACTTGGAAGTCTTGAACAAAAACAAGTTATTGGATTAAGAGAATTAGAATTAAATACAGAATATAAGATTTGAAAATGGAAAAGATTAAAACTAAGTTTGGAAAGAGCATTTTAGTTGAATGTGAAGAGTTTAAGGTATTTCTTCCACCTAGATTTACAAAACATTTAACAGATAAAATGATTGATGAGATCGTTAAAGATGGAATAAAAATCAAATACACTGGTTTAAAAGATAATTAACCAACTGTTGAGTTCTGTATGTAAAAATTTTATGTAAATTTTCTATATGTAAATGAGGATTGGTTTTATGAATTTCTCATAAAACGAGCATTTTCCTTATAATAAATAAACTATGGCTAATTATTTGAATAAAAAATGATGTTAAAGCATTGAAATTCCTTCGCATAGATGAGTTAGAAAAAGGCAAAGCGTACGAGATAACATTATGGAAATTGATTCAAACACAGCGTTATGGTCAAAGAGTTTTAGTATATTTAGATGAGAAATATAAGACGTTATTACCACAAAGATATAATGATGAAACTGAGCAAGTATTGAAAGATTTGAAAAAGTATAAGCTGTTTGTTAAGTATGAAGGTTTGAAAGATTTAGATAATGGTTATAAAATACATCAGTTTTACTTTAGAAATGAATCCAAAAAATAAAACTTGTAATTTTAAGTGTATAAGTGTTTTTATGATTTCATTATCAATATCCGAACTTGTAATTTTAAGTGTATAAGTGTTTTTTATAGTATCAGACTATAAAAACTAAGACCTAGAACACAATGTCATTTGAATTTTAAAGATACATGTATAAAAAAGGGATTTATTTGAGTTTTTGTAATTATATCCTTAGAGCTATGCAATTTATAAGACAATCAGTAGATAGGAAATTTATTTGTCTATTTATTGTTGTTTGAATTTTGAAAATCGGTTAATATTTGACAATTTTATAGCAAGTTCAAAATTTCGGGAATTTTTTACGGGTTTATTTTTGAGTTTTCTGGAAAATGTTATTCTTTAAAAAAGTCTTAAGATTCTATTTGACTTATGATAGTATTTTTATTTTTTTGATTTGTTGAAATTTTGTGGAGATATTGAAAAAGGGAAATGTATCCTGTGGGTTATGCAACCATTTTTGCATGTTAGAAAATGGGGTATGTTATTAGTATTTATTTACCGTTTGAATTTTGAAAATCGGTTAATAAAAACGATGTTATAACGATCTGGAGATATTTTCCCTCATGAGCCGCCATTGAAGTCAGGGTTGGTTATCGTTTCCAAAAAAATATCATGTTTACCTTATTTAGTACTAGTTCATTCGTAATAATTTCAGAGCTTAATTCGTAATTTTAACAATTCTGGAAAAACATGATAAAAAAATTAGTTTCCAACCCTGTTTGTCACGTGAAGGTAAAAATCATCACGTTACATTGTCACGTTATCTAGCTACAATTTCTCTCTCTTCACAATCGAAAAAGTTTTAAACTTCTTAGTTTTAGTTATAACGTGACAGTTTTGGTATTGTTATTACTACACCTCCATATACTGGTTGACTACTAAAAAGAAAGAAAAGAAATACATCTAGACTGCCTGAGGGAATGCAGCTTGTTACTTAAAAAGAAACAAGTTCTCCTTTACATTGCTACTACAATTATATTCATATGGAAGTCACGTACGCAGCTTGCATGCAGAATCTTCCTTATATACAATGGAAGTAGATAGCCTTGGCTTTAGTTCAAATTATTTTTTTATTTTCACCAAGCAAACTGGATTGAGTGTGTGTCTGTGTGCATGTATCAGTGAGTTAGATGAATGAAAATATATATATACTGTTTGGCTGTGCGTTTATTCAATACTCCTATACAGTCTAAAGTTCATCTTCTTATTACTCGGGCATTTGTGAATCGATTTTAATCAAACAAAAAGTATCTGTTAAATTAAAGACAGCACTATAAGTTACAAGTTTTAGATGTAAGTTTTTATGATTTTAAATGTCATAAAAACAGTAGTTTATTCATCTTTACTCCGAATTTGAATAAGGCATCATCCTTACCCTCCATTTCAAAAATGCATTCATATAATCAATCCACTTGTTATTATTAATATGATTGATAAAGATATGATGGTTCTTAAAACTGAAATAGTAGTCTAAATTCTTATAGGGTAATACATTATTCCACAGCTCGTGTATTTTATTAAGATGATATTTTGCTCTTTCATCAAGTTGAACTTTTCCATTCTTATAGTCGATGTAAAATTCTAAAAACATTAGTTTGATATAATTCAGTTCGTTTTGTAAGTCTATAAATTCTTTTTCAGATAATTGTTCAGGATTTACAACATGATAAGCAAACGCACCTATTTTTTCTGTTTCATCATTTTGTTTGCTAATTTTATTCCGGCATGCTTTACACTCATCTCGTCTTGTATTTCCATTTCGAGCAAATTCTTGATATTGTTTTAATTCTCCACAAATTACACACTTTTTCATGATTTATTAAATATAAAATATTCAAAATAGTTAGATCATTTTTGTTTGGTTTTAAATGTCATAAAAGCATATTCAATCTCACTTTGGGGTATCCTTCTGTGTTAAAGTACAATACTCAGGAGTGGCTTCCTAATTTTTTTTGGTAGTTAGGGGGTGGAAGGGGGAAAGTGTCCTAAAACATACATGTATCCCCTACTAACCTAACTGTGTTTATGCTTGCAGAATGAACAAATATTCTCGTGTGTGCCTATTGTGACCATATTGTTAAGTTGCATATATACGAAGCATTTAAACACACGCAACAGAGTTAAAACTTTACGTACTAGTATAAATATTGGCAGTGTAATATATTCCTATAAAAGTAAAAATATAATAATAGCATTAATGCTCTCTGAAGAGCTGACATTTCTGGAGAAGGGAACCTAATGCAAACTTCCAAATGCTGCCGCTATAGGACTGTGCAATAAAAGACGCTTTAAGCGCTGCAGATTGTAAAATCATATGTCCTAGATGAGTTGATTTTGATTTTAACGTCACTTTCAGCAGCGAGGCTATATGAGACTAGACATGTGTCCTATAGACCAGTTACAACTAAGAGAAGAATGGGAATGAAGTAGTGGCACCTACAGTTTGTAATATAAAACGACTTATATTATGGCCATACGGTCACGCTAATAGTTCATAAAGTGTTGGTCTCCATATCTCATCATGCTCCCTCTAATTCGCTACGTCTGCAGCCTATGTATTTGCCTGACAACCACCTTGATGCTTCATTGTTGGATTTATAAAAATATGAATTTATTATGATGCTGATACATTTTTCGTTTCGTTGGCACAATAGCAGTTAAATAGGCTTACTATATTAGTAATAACCTGAGATAAATACAGTACAAAACCTGTTACAAATAAATATCAGTATATTATTAAAAATTTTCTACAAACATTTTGTTATTCTATCTGGCAAAATTCCATGTAGTTGCTGTATCACATATCATTGAAAGAGAAGATTAAAACATTTTTAAAATATTTTATATAAAAATAACGAAATACTAATAATTATAAACCTAATTTATTTTGTAACTTATATTACAGCTTGAAATTTTGTATATATATCATAATTGTCAATTTTTAAAACAAAATCATATTTTAACGCATCAAATTGATTTTATTTTCATATCTTAAAAATCAATAATAAACATAATAATATTAAACATAATTTGTTTTAGTACTTTTATTATTGCTAAAAATTTATTTATATATCTTGGCTTCCATTTTTTTTAAATATTTTATTTTACGCTAAATATAACTTTGTTCAATTACACAAACATGACGTCATAATATACTACTAAAAATAGTAAAACGGCTGTTCATGGCCTGTATAGACTTCCATTGTTTTACAGCAAAATACGAAATTTAACATATACAGTCGAATAAGTAATAACAAGATTTTCTGAATGATAATTTGGTTTTCTTTACATTAGAGCACTGTGCATCGCGGATAATTAATGTATCTACATAAAACTCAAAGATTTATATTCTGTCTAAATACCTCTAGTTTTAGTGTTAAATTCAGATAAATGTATGTTAGTTTCAATACTGATAGGCGGAATCATAATAGTACATCGGAGTCTCTTGTTGTACCGGCATACCGTATTGTATCGGATAAGCGTATTCTTGTACTGATACTCCAGGCATATTTGGCGCCTTCTTTTCTTTGAGTTGCTTGTAAAAGCTAAACACAACGATGATGAAATACACCTCTAAAGCTGAAAAATATAGAAATATAAAATAAGTAGAAGATGCAATATGATGTAACACAGGTAATGCCAATCGTTCACTTTGCAACGCCTTTCATGATAGTACGATGAATAAGTAGTGAGACGTACTAACATATAAAACATATATCTAGAAATTTTAAAAATATATTTATAAGGACTGCAAGAATAATACATCTGCACCCAAATTACAGATAGTTCAGCGCAATTTAGGTTTTGACCCGTAATTTTATAATAACAATCTGAAAATTGGTAGAGGTGTTCAGATTGTTGTTCTGAACAATACACTCAAAAAAGTCCTAAAAAATCCCTCTTGGGGAAATCAAGATATAATGTCATCAAGATGGCCGACGACAGAATATATCCCTTAAATTTTTAAACGTCGTGTCTTCTCGACATTTCAATATAGAAACTTCCTTCTTGCTTCATTTCACTCGGAATAAGCTCAAACTTACCATTTATAACGCTTTCTTGTCATACACTATTGTTGGCTTTAAATATGACGATTTATAGTGAAAGGAATGTGTGTTTTTAATTTGTATTTTAATCTTTAACTGCGCATAACTTTGAAACGGAATTATATGCGGAAAAAGTTTTGAAGTAATCGTTATTCGTTGTTTTGAGATTTTTCCAACGAGCCCAAACCATTGTTCCATCTCTAAAATTAACACAGCTAATCAGTTGTATGTTGAGCTAGCAGTGATCATATACCACAATTTACTATTACACTCTGTTAGTTAATCAGCAAATGGCGCTACAGATCAAACTATTATTAATACTTGGTGACATAAAATCTAATTAACAGGGGTTCCATTATTTACGAATAGAAAAGAGAACAAAACTAGATTCCAAATTATTTTGCAAATTCCAAATTGATATCGTTAGGCTTTTTTACGGTAATGACTTACCAGCGACGTTTGAGGGTAGGAATGTATTTTTTTCAAGTGGAAGATATCAGCGCAGCTTTCCCGGTATAAAATAATATAAAAAATGCATGACTAGGATCTATGTTAGATATTGGCTACATGATGCAAGAAACGCCAAGCCCTATACGGAATGGATATATCACGCTATGATCAAAGCAATGCCTAACGAATACGAAACATCAGCCGTTTTGCCTCTAACGTTTGTGTCTCTCACCTCAGGAAACCGAAGTGCAATTTACACTTGTCTCCTGAACGCAGTGGTTCAATTCATGAAAATGAATCAAAAATCAAGTGTATTGACATTTCATTAGGCACAATATGCTAAAGGCATAGTCATGGTTCCAGCAGCGGAAAAAGATAGCCCTCTCTTGTGTGTGATTGTACGCCTTAGAGGACTTAACTTATTTACGTCATTTCTCGATGCTGTTGGAAATATTGTTACTAATAGCGGTTTGGAAGAGCTGTAGGAGATTATCTACGTAAACAACAAAGTAGCCCTCATGATGACTGGGCATGGATATGCTCGAGCTATTCGTACGCATGTTCTGACTCAGATTTCGGTTGCTAAAGTATAACTAAATGAAATGAATGTAAATGAAGATCTTACTCATAGACGGAAAAGCGTGCACTTTGATGTACTTCGCGGTACATTGTCACAGGAAAATATGAGCAGGTTTCAATATCTACTTTACATTCAAAATATGCTACACGAAACATTACACAGTGTATTTGCCTCAAATCAAACCGTAAAATTATGGGCGCAATACTTCGAAACGGTTAACATTATGCGTCTCTTCATTAGAGCAGAACGTTCAGGTAATTGGAACCTTCACCTTTATGGCGTTCAATGCATGATGATGATCCCTTTCTTGAATGCTGTAGGCTATTTCAATTATGCAAAGTCTCTCCACACGTTCTTGCCACAAATGCTGAAACCAGAAATTATCATGAGTCTTGAAGAATATGACAAATTCTTGAAGCATAACTATTTCACAATTAGAACAACAGAAAAAATGTCACGAATATGGACGGATATGACAATCGAACAAGTGTTAATGCGCACATCAGCAATGCGTACATCAGCACATGTTTTAGACGCAGTCGAAATTTTCACCGATGTTTTCCTTACAACGTCCGAACAACACGTGGAATTGAGAGAATCTCAGAAAGACAAAGACAATATGGATCTTCAGGAGAGGATGATCTGACTGCACTCTCACAAGCCTTTTGAAATCTGGCCAAATCTTTTGGTTTCCATATCTACTGCCTTACTAGGCGATAAAAGTGTGGATTATGATGTGAAAATCGAAGTGTAGCCCCGACTAAATCAATTGTGAGTCAGCGCTTTAGTGAGGCCCATCTGAGGCGAAGAGACAAGATGCTATCGCTTACAAGTATGGCCAAAACTTTAAATTTTAAAGAAAGATATGTTAAAGTTAACCCTAATCAACTTTTTCATCGTATGCTATGTGTCGTGGGAAGCGATGAGGCGTTCCTCGAATACTTGAGGTACGAGTTGGCTATAAGACCACCTGATCTTTCTGATGGTGTTTCAATGCGAAAAGGCAAAAAATCAGCACTGATCGCTGTTTTGGAGGAACTTGCTTCTTCCGAGAACACGTTACCATCAGATCCCGTATATATAATCCACCGAGGTTTTCTATTGCATCGTGTAACATGGATGCACGCCGTCAACTTCCGTCAGATATATGACAATCATATTAAATATATTCGGCAACACTTCTGAAACAGTTTAATGTCTCTTTTGATAGCTACTCAGGTCCAAGCACGAAAGATTAAGAGTACTAGAGGCGAAGGTGTAAAGAATCAGTAATGGGGACAATAACTGACTATTTCAAACCATCAATTGTATCCCAAGGACTGTTTCTGGTAAACATCTAAAACCAAAGACATTTTATAGACCTTTTAATAGAGCATCTTCAACCAACGGATATTAAGGTCTGCCGGCGGAGACTTCTTGGCGGTTTCAACATCAGTTACCGTAGAAAGAGCAGAGTATCTTTAGTCAATTCTTTTAGGACAATACACTGGTTAATTAATTCTTCTCAATGCACATGCTGGTGTAGATTTCGAAGTTTTAATGCTAATACCAGGTAAAGGAGACAATCCTCACAAATTTTACAGCAATAGAAACTTCAACTGCCCTCGGAGAAGTTCTTTCTAGTATTCTTTTTCTCCATGAAGCAACTGGCTGTAACACAACTTCTTTAGGAGAACGGAAAAAAGATTCGATAAACCTCTCTTTTATGAAAACGTGAAAGTGTATTTAACAGGTCAGAAGCAACTCACGAAGAAATTGCGAGTGCTGGGGAATTATTTCTTCTAGATTTATATGGCTTCGATATAAATGGTAAAATGGATAAAGCAATTTACTGTCAATGCATGAGTACTGTGGTAATACCGTCTGTTAAGACAGCATTATCTTCACTTCCACCAACATCAGCTGCAGCAAAGCAACACTCCTACTGAGGTTATCACCAGGTTCATCAGCAGAAAGGTGTAAATTTATTACCAACGGATTAAGGATGGATGTTAATAGATAATCGTAACAAAACTATTCCAAGCACGAAATGCCCGTGCACCTGAAAATATTTTATTATTCTAAGTCTGGTTGCAAACAAAATTCCGAATGCCGAAGAAGGGGCTCAAATTGTTCGTCAATGTGTGGTTATTTTGTTGGTTACGGCTCTGAAAACCGTCCACACATTCTAGATGAGGACGATGGCACGGAAGAGCTTGAATAATAAGCAGTGACATGAGCAGTTTCATATTCCATTGACATGAGCAGTTCCACGCTCATTAATTATTCCTCTGTGTAACAATTATTGTTTGTTAATTTATCATTTTCCTGGCTGAAGGTTAACATGTTTCACTTTATAATCATGAACATTTTGTTTCACACGATAATCACAATCACAAACACACACACACACACACACACACATATATATATATATATATATATATATATATATATATATGTATTGTTTTTTAAGATATGGCCTATACAATACACCAGAAGACATCATAGCAGTTCTGATAGTATTTTGCATACAACACATGCAGAAAAAATAACCGAAAATATAATCTATTCTTTGAATATTTGTTCTAAAAAGGAATCGTTTCAAGAGAAAACAACATGGATCAATAAAATCATTGAATAGAGAAATATTTTTCAGTATTGAAAAATTAAGTTTTAGAACAATTATGACGTACATCTGCTTCTTAAGAACATTCCGTAAGCTGTATATTACACACTTATTTATGATACAAATATAACATAAATTATCCCGAATATGCAACTATTATTTGTCAATACACATTTCGTTTACTTCCGTTAACAGCGTCATAAATGATTTTAATTCGATCATCTGTCATTTTTAGAGTTAGAACAATAATGTTGGGCTAGCTGGAAAGATCTTAGAACAGCCAGTAACGATTACATCAGAACATTTTCCCGTATATAATTCTGTTTCAAAGTTATTCACAGTTAAGAATTGAAATACAAGTTCAAAATACACATTCCTTTCACTTTAAGGCACCATATTTAAAGATAACGATAGTGTATGACAAGAAGTCGATATAAATAATAATATTTAATTTATTCTAAGTGAAATGAAGCAAGAAGGAAGTTTCTACCTTGAAATGTCGAGACGATACGACGTTTTAAAATTTAAGGGATATATTGTCTCGTCGGGCATCTTGATTACGTCATATCTTGGTTTCCCCAAGTGGGATTTTTTGGGACTTTGAGTGTGTTGTTCAAAACAACAGTCTTAACATATCTACTAATTTTCAGCTTGTTATTATGAACTTCCGAGTGTGGACCATTCCTTTTATCTAATTGCACTAGTCGAAGAACGTTGCAAGATTTTTCAAATGCAGAATGAATGAACATAAGGAGAAATTTATCTTGAACATCAGCAGGGGAACATTATTTTAGAACATCTACTTTCGAGCTTGTACAGCAATAACACTGGACCAATTCCAATATAACTTTTGAAAGTCTCTTAAATACTTTCCTTTCACAGTACTCAATGCATTTATTAATTTCTTACAAATCTCAATGTCCTGACCAAATAAAGCCAAGGGGAAAATTAGCCCTTTGAACAATATTAAGTGGTACCTCAAGAGACCTAAACTTTTGAAGCCGGTTACAATATGTAGCATATAGAAAAAATCTGGAATAAACTTTTGTAAATTAGAAACGTCTAAAGAGAATGCAAAGATATCCTGGATAATGAAACTAGAGGATGAGACACACATAAGGTTGTATAGTATTGTCACAGCGGCCATCTAGAGGTCCACCATCTTATATTCAGGTCAAAATTTTTAAACGGGAAAAGGGTTATGTGACTTATCGTTTAGAGGTATCGTTTTATCAGAAGCTCAAATCTGGAACTATTTTAAAGATAGCTTTACTAGTCTAAGAAATAATTCCTGTGAAAAGATTTATCTTTTTTACAAATAATAATTTATACACGGCTAAAAGTAAAGACATGAATTTGGTGCGAAAAAAACTAAAGTGATATGCATGGTTTCATTAGAAAGAGGATCGCAAAAGAAAATTCACTTCTGAAAATAAGTAGTTAGAATCTTATACACCAAAAGACATTTAGGTAAGCGTTTCAATAAACGAAGAGGAAAACCCATTTCAGTATGTTAGAGAAAATGTAAATATGGATGCCTGTGTGCATCCAGACCCTGAACGAGACGTAAAAGGGGGAAAATTAATTTTATTAGTCCTACTCTGAGACAGGTTGTGGCTCTTGATCTAGAGAAGGTCACTGATAGAGCAAAAATACATATTCCGACAGCGACGGGAGAAGCATTAGGCCATAAAGTAGAGGAAAGTAGGCCATAAACATATAAATACTGAATTGTCTGAAGTGCTTTTTTCTAAACTTTCTCGGTATCTAAGGTACTTAACGGATGTATACGTAGCATTGGGGTTTTTTGATGACGAAGTTAGCATAACGGGAAAACAAAAATCGGTTAAAAGAATTAATAACTTTAAGAGGAAACCTTGAAGCAGCAGGAGGCTTGACGCAAGAGGTGATACCATAAAAATTATTGTGAAATGAGAAATCAATCATTTTGCTAAGCCAAACATTTTTTTCTCGAGAGATTTAAAATATTCAAAGGGTTTCTTGAGTGCGATCCGACTTCATGGTCAAATAACAATGACTAACTTCAAAGGAAAAACAATATTTAAATTCGTCCGCGAAGAAACGATGCAACAGAAACGTGAGTGAAACTAATAGATTACAGCAAAGCTGTTACGAAAAATGAGGAGCATAAACTTTTTTTTTTTTTTTTTTTTTTTTTTTGCAGATAGTGAATGCCCATAGAAAATCTTTTCCTAGATGTGACAAAAGTGAACTGTTTAGAGAATAAGAAAGAAAACTTATTGAATTCTACTATAAAGTTATTACATAAGTAAGGGGTATATAGATTTCTTCCAAGTCATAATTTTTCTTTTGGTCTATGAATATTATTGGTGGAAAACCTTATTCCTAGTTCATGGAGAAACAAAGATTTAACTTTCTCCTGAAGTTTGTTTCCAATTTATGTAAAGCACTTTCAATTTATGTAAAGTACTTCCAAAATTCTTACAAATCTGTTGTCCATAACTACACTAAAATACCATTACATCGAAGGATTTCGTTTTTCACACTTAATAACTCTTCCATGATTATTAGAACCGTAATTATAATGCCAGATTTGTGCTACTGGGAAAACGATACCTCAAAACGATATGTCACATTACCCCTTCCTATTTGAAAATTTTGACCTGACTTCAAGAAGGCAGACTTCAAGATGGCCGCCATTATAATGCTATACATGATTAGGTTGGTGTTTTTCTCTAGTTACATTATCCAGGGTAGCTTCCCATTACGTTAAACCGTTTCTAAATTACAAGTGTTTATTCCAAATTTCCCCCATATACGGTATGTTGTAAACGATTCAAAACCTTAGGTCGTTTGAGGAACCATTTAAAATTATTCAATCTATCTATTTTCTTCTCCTGGCTTAATTTGGCCATATATGGAACCACTTTAGGGGGCTCGTCCAGGGAAATTCCTAAATTAATTGGATTCATTTATATAAAGACTACCCTAATATATATATATATATATATATACAGAGCGAGAGTGTTACACATAGATATAGTTAGATACATAGATAGATATAGATAGATAAAAAGATAAATAAGATGAATGGAAACATAGATAGAAATTAAATTCTTAAGTTTTACAACCAATGGTTATGTCTTCGAGTTTAAATGAGACATTGATAATGAGAAATGAAAGACATGCTGTAATGTAGAAAGTGTAAGGAAAGGGAAGACACCCCGAGGGAACATACAGCGACGATGTTTGGCATCCACACAGTTTACCTGGCACAAGCTTGGATCAAAGCAACACTCCTATGGCACTGAAGTATACGCTTTGCCTCTGAGCCAGCACGGCCACTATATGTAGACAGCGAGAACTGTTAGTGAAAACGCTGAAATTATGATCCTTTCATTAATCGCCTGGATAACATTGCCTAATTTGTATATACCACTGGGCAAACAATGGTAATAACACAACTCAAGACGTACTTGAAACTACAATGAGAAACGTAATCTTAAAATATCGTGTTTGTTATTCAGCAATGGAAAATAAAGATGCTACATTATCACAAACATCCAAATTTGTCACCGTTCATTGTATCAATAATACAAGTGACAAGGAGAGGGCGCCGCAGATCCGAAGTAATTTAGTGCATATTAATATGATTTTCATATGATGAAGGCACATTAGTACGGAACCATTTCGTCCGAAGGTGATAATGAACCGAGTGCAAACGAACGTAATATGAAATATTATAGAGTAGATGACAAAGTTAATAAGTTATACCATGGCTCGACGTAAAAATTTCAAAGGACATCGAACATTCGACCATCGTATACATCGCTTGCTGAAACAGATTTCGCAAATATCACCTGCAGAAAATATTGTTTATAAGGAAAGAACAACGTGACAAAGGCTCGTTGACAACAAATCGCGAAATGTCATGACGTGATCTCCAACAGGACATGATCTGCAACAATTTACAAGCGCAAGATGATAACCACATTGACCACGAGTTACATTATGGGCAAAGTAGCATGCTGTGAAGAGTGGTCTCATCACCTTAATAATAAAGACGCATGGATTGGGGTAATAAAAAGTTTCGTGAGTCGTAAAATCGTGTCGTATGTCACAATGAAGTATGAACGCCACAAAGAGGATATAGTGATGGTTATTATTTGGTGGCGTGACGAGACCAAGAACATCGTGGAGAGTTTCGACAATACAAATATATAGAATGATGATTAATCCGCTTTGACGAAAGAGTTGACAAGTTTCTGCACATTAGTCAGCAGGGTCATCGCACATTCAGGACTTTGTACAGTCCGTACATACAAGGCTGCATTCGTAGAGAGTGATGTATTACAGTGTTGTTGTCGAAAGCAGAGATGGTGTAAGAGATAAACACGTTGTCATTCTTCAGAAAGTCGTAGCTTTCACTTCTCGGATTCATGACATTTTTTTCGCCGCACCAAATTTAGTGATATTCTTTACGCACCCTAGTAAAATGGTAATAACACAAGTTGCACAGGTGCTACGAACACATACTGTCTACTGTTGTTTGATTCATATGGACTTCATAAGAATAGACACACCTTTGCAACGTTGCTCCATGAAAATGAATCCAAAGATGATCATATTCGTTTCCATATGATACCAGAAAGATTACCTCGCAGTGCCAAACGTTGGAACTGATTTGTTTCCTTAAGTATAAATATATGGTAGAGCGGATTTCGGAGACATTTCGTGACCATACCAGAGTGAACCTACGCCAACGAGACACAGTCCTTAAGTTTTAATTACTATAACATAACAAATTCTGGTCTCTACCATTTCACATGATGCATGAATGCCTGTGGAGACTAACTAGATTAGAGGAGGACGTTGCTTTTCAGTAAAACACAACTCCTTTTCGTTTCAATATACGAAAGCGTGAGTGCAGTACAGACGAGTGAGTAGAACTTTCTGTCATCAAACGTGCTTGGTAATTGCGGGAGCTGCCTGTCTGCATATTTGTCTAACAGTGTGTTGCGTGGAATCGAAAACACAGGCCTGTCTCATCTACACCGTTGTTTATTTGGTCACCTATTACATGCAAAAATACACACACACACTCACACACATATATATATTAATTCGTGCGTCAATTTCATTGTGTTCACTGTGCAAAAGTGGTATGAGCTAAAGCCGTGCAATTTGGTGTAACTTTAGATGAAGGACGTAAGCTTTGTTTCGCTATAGAAGCATGTCATTCGTACTTAAGATTGAAGAGATATCTGGTCAAAGGGCAAATTTCGATTGTTTCCTTATGGTACTCCAATGGTAAATTCTGAAAGAGCCTGATAAAACGTAAATCAAAGTGATAACAAAGAAAAAGCTGAATGGTATGATTCTGTCACAAGCCGACCAAATATGAGTCAATTAAGGGTAAAGATCAGAGGTAACGGCCAGATGAAGGTCAAGGTCATCTCGAGAACCCATTTGAGTACACTGAAAACAACGCAATGTCCGTACCTCATAACGTCAAATGGGTAGGCGCGTTAAAATTCGTAAGCAGCTAGTTAGATAAATACAAGATAGACTTAGTAGGAATTCAGGAAGTTAGGTGGAAAGGAAATTGATGTGTGAATTCCGGAAAGTTTACGTTCTTTTACGGGGGAAGGAAATAAAAGTCACCAATTA
Organism: Thermobia domestica; assembly: GCF_964235325.1. Taxonomy (NCBI): domain Eukaryota; kingdom Metazoa; phylum Arthropoda; class Insecta; order Zygentoma; family Lepismatidae; genus Thermobia; species Thermobia domestica. The sequence continues at coordinate 265,268,474 of NC_137456.1, forward strand.
TAAACAGGGTTTTTCGTTCACAAACGAATATTACCAGCAATTAAACGGGTTGAATTTGTTACGGACATACTTTCTTTTATTACTCTTAAGGGACGGTGGTGTGATATTATTGTTTATATGTACATGCCCCGACTGAAGATAAGAATGACGATATAAAAGACTGCTTTTACGAATAAGTGGAACGGATATTAGACCAAATCCCGCTATACCATATGAAAATTCAATTACGGGATTTCAATGCGAAGGTAGGACGAGAATATATTTTCAAACGAACTATAGGGAACGAAAATCTGCATAAGAAAAGCAATGACAACGGTGTTAGACTCGTGAACTTTGCAAGATCCAAAAACCTAATCGGGAAGAGTACAAAATTCCCACATCGCGTTGTCCATAAATACACTTGGACATCACCAGACGGAAAAACACATAATCAAATTGATCATGTTTTAATAGATAGAAGAAGGGAATCTAGCATAATTGATGTCCGATTGTTTAGAGGGGCTGTTTGTGACACTGATCATTACCTTGTAGCAGCGATAGTACGAGAAAGATTACCGTTGAATAAAGGTAATATTCATTGTCCAAAAACGGAGAGATTCAATTTAAAGAAATTAGATGAGAGCCAGGTAAGAGAGGAATATCAGATAGAAGTTTCGAATAGATTATCTGCTTTAGAAGATTCGGAGTGCACTAGTGTTGAGGATACCGGGATTGAAATTAGAGATACCATTAAAATTTCAGCAAAAGAAAAATTGGGACAAGCGGAAATACGTAGGAACAAATCATGGTTCGACCAGTAATTAACAAAACTAGCAGAGAAGAGAAAACAGGCAATATTACGCTGGCTACAAAATCCGAATGAAATAACTACACATTTCGCAGATATTAGCCGCGAAACTTCCTAAACTTATAGGACAAAGAAACGCGATTTTCTGAAAGATAAAATTAAGGAACTTGAAGATAATAGTAAAAATAAAAACGTCCGGGACACATATAAGTTAATCGGCGAATTTAAAAAAGGCTATCAACCTCGTGCTTATATATTAAACAAATCTGGCGATACAGTTCTCACCGATACGGATTGCATCTTAAATAGATAGAAAGATTTCTTTGACGATTTGCTTAACACGCAACGGAAAACTAGTGTGCGTGTAGAACAGGAGATTTACACCGCAGAACCCTATATTCCAGAACACAACCGAATAGACGCAGAAACCTCTATAATGAAATTAATGAAGCTAATCAAATCCACGGGTGTAGCTGAAATTCTGGCTGAGTTAATTTTAGCTGTTGGCGAAAAATTATGGAACAAGATACACAAGCTCATTCTCCTTATGTGGAACACGGATGAATTGCCACAAGAGAGGAAAGAATCAATCATTGTTCCAATTCACAGGATACCAAAACTGACTATAATAATTATCGAGGCATTTATCTTCTGTAAACATCCTAAAAATCTTTTCAAATATTCTATTAGCAAGATTATTCCCATTCACAGATGGAATTATTGAAGATTATCAGTGCGGATTTAGACGAAATCGATCAACTATCGACCAAATAGTTACCATTCGCCTAATACTCGAAAAAAGTGGAAATACAATACTCCTGTACATCAACTATGTATTTATTTTAGAAAGGCCTACCACTCCGTTAGGATAGAAACATTATACAACGTTCTTACAGAACTTGCAATACCAAGAAAGAGTAGTAGAAAATGGATCGATCTGGGCCAGACCTGAGCCAGTTTTAGCCAACTCACAAGCCACTGAGAAAATGACCACCGTGCACCGTGAGCCCACGGTCTTTTACGACCTCCATTTTAGGGGTGAATTCGTTCTCTTTTATGACCACTTTTTGGGGGGTGTATTCATTCTCTTTTACGACCTCCATTTTAGGGGGTGAACTCATTCCCTTTTACGAGCATATTTTTCAACTCCTCCTATTTTAACATAGCACAGCTAATAAAAGAACATGGTTTATTTCCTAACATAGCTGAGACTACGTAACACACAACAGCCTCCATTTTAAGTGGTGAACTCGTTCCCTTTTATGAGCATATTTTCCAACCCCTATTCTGAACATAGCAGATAACACATAGAAGAGCAGATAACACATAGAACTATTTTAACATAGTAGGTAACATAAGATTACGAACACATATAAGAGCAGAAGACTACATAACATAGCAGGCCTCCATTTTAGGGGTGAACTCGTTCCCTTTTACAACCTCTATTTTAACATAACAGAAATGACACTGAGATTATGAACACACAACAGAACAGGTAATACATAGCACATGGCTTATTTTCAACCCCTATTTTAACATAACAGAAATGACACTGAGATTATGAACACACAACAGAACAGGTAATACATAGCACAGTTAATAAAAGAACATGGATTATTTTCCAACCACTATTTTAACATGACAGTGACTACGAAACATAGTGAAGATTAGATAACACATAAGAGTACATAACACAACAAGGGTGTATTCGTTCTCTTTTATGAGCATATTTTCCAACCCTTATTTGAACATAGCAGAGAATGGGGGTGTATTCGTTTTCAACCCAACATTATTTTCTTTTACGGGGGTAGCAAGACCCCCAACCCTCCTCCTTTCTCATCCAGGGCTTGGGTTATTTGAACATAACAGATAATACATTCGACCTCTATAGCAATGGTTCTAACCTATATTTGAACATAGCAGAGATGATTATTTAAAGAATGCGAAACTTCCGTGTTTTGTTATCAGTTACATAATAACTTCCGTCATATGTAGATAATTCTCATTACGTCATTTATCCGGATTTTAAAAAACATTGACCTAGTTTTCTCTTTAACAGACAATAACTTGTCATTCAACGATAGGAATCCCTGAACGTAATGTAATCAATCACAAAGGTATAAAAAAAAAGAGAGGGGAATCCCCCAGAGGATGACTCATACTATTGCGCAATGCTGTCAGACAGGTATAAAAGACTGCCCGACATGTTTTTTGTAATCACTTCCTGTTCAGCATCCGAAGCGTAAAGTTCAGTTATTTTTTGTGTGTGTGCGTTTATATTAGTAGTGTGGTTTATTAATAGTGTGGTTTTGTTTTCTTTTGTAAGTAAGACATTTTATAATAATACTATTCATATTATATTATAAAAACTCAGTTCAAAATTATTATAGTAACTTTGAGAAGTTAGTTTTTTAAAAAAAAATGGCAACAAAAAAGGTTAAATCAAATATTATCAATTCTGATACTCTATTTAATAATAATTTTAAAAAAAAATTATTTTAAAATGTGATACTGAATTAAATGAGGATAGTGGATGTTTTTTAAAGAATAAAAGAAAAGACTGTTTAGATATATTACAACAAGAACAAACTTAGACATCGTTTAAAGTAAATTTTTCTTTGGGTACAACTTTTGTAAAACCAGTAGATTTAGAAACATGTAGATTCTTTGTAAATAGTGGTAACGAAATTATTTTGCCGAGTACAGATTTGAATTCTATAATTGAAAAACTATTTAATAAAATTTTAGTTGAACAAGAAAATAGGGCAATTAAGAAATCAGGGTGGTCTTTATGTTCTGAACCAAACCATCAATTAGAAATTAAAATCAGTAAATATGATCCGCTTTCGGCTTCTTCTTTTATAAAATTACCTCAATGGATTTTATCCAAAAAGAAATGTGTTTTAAATATTCAAAATAATGATAATAGATGTTTTATGTACTGCATTATAGCTGCGTTGCATCCAGTAAAAGAACATCCAAATCGTGTGAATAATTACATACAATATAGTAATAATTTATTACCATTATTTGAAAAAAACAATATACAGTTTCCCGTCGAAGTAGAACACATAAGCAAATTTGAACATATGTATAATTCCGTATTTCCTAAAGAACAAATTTCCATTAATATATATGGCATTAACTATGATCATGAAACTATTTTCCCATTACATATAAGCGAAAATGCAGGTGTATTTAAACATATTGATTTACTGTATTGTGAAGAAAATTGCAATAGTCATTATTGTCTTATAAAAAATATCAATGCGTTATTGAAGAGTCATAAAGAGAAAACTTATGTAAAATTACCTCAATGGATTTTATCCACAAAATGTGTTTTAAATATTCAAAATAACGATAATAGAAGTTTTATGTATAGTATTCTAGCTGCGTTGCATCCAGTAAAAGAACATCCAAATCGTGTGAATAATTACATACAATATAGTAATACTTTATTACCGTTATTTGAAAAATTTCCAGTCGAAATAGCACACATAAGCAAATTTGAACATATGTATAATTCCGTATTTCCTAAAGAACAAATTTCCATTAATATATATGGCATTAATTATGATCATGAAACTATTTTCCCATTATATATAAGCGAAAACACAGCTGTAGGTAAACATATTGATTTATTATATTTAAACTCTCATTATTGTCTAATAAAAAATATCAATGCGTTATTGAAGAGTCATATAAAATTGCCTCAATGGATTTTATCCACAAAATGTGTTTTAAATATTCAAAATAACGATAATAGAAGTTTTATGTATAGTATTCTAGCTGCATTGCATCCCGCAAAAGAACATCCACATCGTGTGAATAATTACATACAATATAGTAATACTTTATTACCGTTATTTGAAAAATTTCCAGTCGAAATAGCACACATAAGCAAATTTGAACATATGTATAATTCCGTATTTCCTAAAGAACAAATTTCCATTAATATATATGGCATTAATTATGATCATGAAACTATTTTCCCATTACATATAAGCGAAAATGCAGGTGTATTTAAACATATTGATTTATTATATTTAAACTCTCATTATTGTTTAATTACAAATTTAAATGGTTTAGTCAGACATCAGTTAGGTACTCATCAAACATTTATTTGTAGACGATGTTTAATATCTATTTATAACAAATCAAAATTAGATGAACATGACAAATTATGTAAAGAACACACTCCAACCAAAATTAACATGCCGAAACAAGGAGAAGTTTTAAAATTTCGAAAATTGAAATTGTTATTACAGAATGATGTGATAATAATTGCAGATATGGAAAGTTTATTAAAACCTATAAATAAACAAAGTGGATCTCATACAGTACAAATTCACCAACATATACCATGCAGTTTTGGTTATATTGTATGTTGGAGTAACAACTATATGAAATCAGATTTAGTTATTTATCGGGGAGAAAATGTATCGATGAAGTTTATGTCTGCTATGGAGAATGAATTAAGAAAAATCATAAACATATTAGATCAAGAAAAACCATTAATACCATTAACTAGTTCTCAGTTACAGGAGTTTAACCTATCCACTGAATGCTCAGTTTGTGATAGTAAATATACGAGTGACAATAGAAAAGTTAAACATCATAACCATTTAACTGGTCAATTTATTGCCACGGTGTGCAACAAGTGTAATTTACAAATTAAGCGTCAAAGTAATTTTATCCCTGTCTTCTTCCATAATTTGTCTGGGTATGATGCACATTTATTTGTGAAAGAATTAGGTTGCACCCCGGGAAATATTTTTGTAATTGCTGAAAGCACTGAGAAATACATAACATTCTCTAAGCACTTTAATTTTAATGGTAGACCTATCGAGTTACGTTTTGTAGACTTATTTAAATTCCTACCGTATAGTCTCGAAAATTTGGTGTCAAAATTAAAACCTGAGCAATTTGTCTACACAAAGCAATATTTTTCCGATGAAAAGTTTCCTTTAATTCTCCGTAAGGGAATTTATTTTTATGAATACATAACAAATTTAGATACATTTAAAGAAACTGAATTTCCTGGAAGAGAGGCGTTTAGTAGCAAGTTGAATGGAACACAAATTTCCGAGACTGATTATCAATATGCAAAACTGATTTGGCGTGTGTTTAAATGTGAAAATTTAGGGGACTACCACGATCTATATTTAAAATGTGATGTACTTCTCACAGCAGATGTGTTGGAGAATTTTAGAAAGACATGTTTAAATGCTTTTTGTATTGATCCGATTAATTGTTTTACTGCACCTGGGTTGGCATGGCAAGCCATGTTATATAGAACAAAAATTGAACTTGAACTTTTATCAGATATCAATATGTATATGTTTGTAGAAAAATCGATTCGCGGAGGTATTACTCAAGCTGTGTTAAGGTATGCCAAAGCTAATAATCCTTACGTACATGATTTTGATGCGGAAAAAGAAAAATCTTATTTACTGTATATTGACATGAACAATCTGTACGGACTATCAATGATTGACTATTTACCATATGGTGGTTTTCGGTGGGAGGATAAAATTGACAACTGGCAAGACAAACATAAAATTATCAATTGGCCCACGGATAGTGAATGGGGATTTTTTCTAGAAGTGGACTTAGAGTATCCAACTGATTTACACGAATACCATTCTGATTTTCCGTGTGCTCCAACTAATGAAGTTCCACCGAATGGTAAATATTCAAAATTACTATTGACACTTAAACCGAAATCGAATTATATTTTGCATTATAGAGTATTACAATTTTATCTAAAACAAGGTTTAATATTGGTAAAAGTACATAAAATATTATGGTTTCGTCAATCTAAATGGCTTGCATCTTATATTCAAGAAAATACTCAACGCCGTGCAAATGCTACAATTGAATTTGAAAAAGATTTCTATAAGTTATTAAATAATTCTGTATACGGAAAGACAATGGAGAATGTACGAAAACGAATTGATATAAAATTAATTAACAATGAAAAAAAGTGTAAAAAATTAGTAGCGCAAAATCAGTTTGAAAATTGGGTAAAATTGGCTGATAATTTGGCATTGTTTCATATGGTAAAAAAATCGGTAACCCTTAATAAACCAATTTACGTAGGAGCAACAGTTTTAGAATTATCAAAATTAGCAATGTATGAATTCCATTATAATATAATGAAACCGCGATATGGAGATAAAATTAGAATTGCATATATGGATACTGACTCTTTCATTTACCAAATTAAAACTAACAATATTTATAACGATATAAAAGATATGAATGAGTATTTTGACACCTCAAATTATCCTGAAAATAATTCTTTATATAGCACAAAAAATAAACACGTTTTGGGTAAAATGAAAGACGAATTAGGTGGAGTTCCTATGATTGAATATGTTGGGTTACGAGCAAAAAAATATGCTATAAAACTGGTGAAAATAAAGAATTGAAAAAATGTAAAGGGATCAAGAAAAATATAGTTAAAGAACAAATTACGTTTGACGATTATAAATCATGTATATTTAAAAACGAAACGATCTATAAAACACAATTTGAAATTAAAAGTAAATACCATAATTTAACAACAAATCAGGTAAGAAAATTAGCATTAGATCCGTATGATGACAAAAGAAAACTTTTAAATTGTAATATACACACTGTTCCTTGGGGGTATAATAAAAGATGTAAAATGTACGATTTGTATATTGTAAATACGATATAAATTTTTTTTTGGATATATTAGTATTAAAAAAAAATGTCACAATCAGTTCGAGAACAAATAGTTGCAGAATTACATAAAAGTGCAAGACGAAACTATCCTCGAATACCTGTTATAACGAAAGGGATTCATGATTTATGGCAAGCTGATTTAGTTGAAATGAATAGTGGAAAATTGAAAGGTCTAGCAAAAATTAATCGAAATTTCAAATATTTATTAACTGTGATAGATACATTCTCTAAATATGCTTGGGCTATTCCTGTGAAAAATAAAACTGGGAATGAAATTACACAAGCATTTATAACAGTAATGAGAAAAGCAAACAAAAGCCCTAAATTTTTACAAACTGACAGGGGTCGAGAATTTTATAACTCAGAGTTTCAGAAGGCGATGAACCAAAATAACATTAAACATTATTCCACGTACAGTGATGTGAAAGCAAGTATTATTGAAAGATTTAATAGATCGTTACGTAATTTAATGTGGAGACAATTTACACTGCAGGGAAATTATAAATGGATTGGCATTCTGCCGGAATTACTACATAAATATAATAATACTATTCATTCCACTATTAAAATGAAACCTATCGACGCTATTAAAAAAGAAAATGAAAAACATCTATTGACAAACATCTATTGCAAAAAGTTTTCTGTGATAAAAAGAAAAAGTAAATTTAAGATAGGTGAATATGTAAGAATTAGTAAACTTAAGCGTCCTGGTTTTGATAGAGGTTTTACACGCAATTGGAGTACAGAAATTTTTCGAATTGCTAAAGTTTTCTTCACTAATCCTCCGACATATCACTTAGTAGACTCAAATAATAAACCTATTGAAGGACGATTTTACGGACACGAATTACAATTAACGAAATTTCCAAACACATATTTAATTGAAAAAGTGTTGCGAAAGAAAAATAATAAGGCCTATGTGAAATGGTTAGGTCTGCCAAAAAGTGAAAATTCTTGGATTGATTTAAAACATACTATATTGTAAAAAAAAGAGAAGTCAAGAATTTATAGGTGAAGCATGTCGTCACAAGTTTTTCTTGTAGATTTTATAATTTCAAAAGGTGAATTTTCGTTGCTTAGTTAAATTGTCATCATCATCACGAGGTCTATCAGTATCACAAGTAAAAAGTATATTAAATCAAATTTGTTCTTCCACAAACGCTGTTTTTTTTATGTAAAGGAGAAAAGAAAGCAAAATATTTAAAAACGCTATTTAAAATAAATGCAATATATCTGTAATAGAGATGGAATAGAAAATTTTGATACACTTCCCTACGGTTATAAAAGAAATCGAATAGGGTAAATACAGTATTAGTAGAAACGATAGTTTTTAATTAAGTAGAGAGTAAAAAAAATGGATAATCAAATTTTAAATCGTTATTATTATTATTTCGATGAAATCGAGGTATGTGTTGGTCTAGCATACGATGGTGAGGGAGAATTTTCTGTTATTATCATTTTACATAATTACTATGATCGTATTCGTCTTTCACCTGATGAGTGGTATACTTTTCTATCATATTATTCATATATTGAAAACTACTTTAATGCTGATACAAATTCTTCATTGCCTACACAATTTTTCATTAGTGAAAATTATAAAATATCATTGTCAGATACTCTTAACGGTATTCGTCAGTGTTTTATTCAATCGTCAGATGACGATAGTAATGGTCAGGTAAATTTCAGTGTTTGTACATGGCGAAAACTCCAGCTTCATTTGCCGTGCATTCAGCGAACCATAATTACTTGTTCTCAATTATGTAAAGTTGTAAACATGCCTGAAAAGTAATAATAATAATATGTTATTATATTCATAATTATTTTGTGGTGTAACAGAATATGGAGTTTCAACACCCATTTACTTGTATTATAGCTGGCCCCACTGGGTGTGGTAAATCATATTTTGTAAAAGAGTTTTTAAAACATTATGCCGAAAAATGGAAAAATATAGTATGGTGTTATGGTGAGTGGCAACCTCTGTATGAAACTCTATCCTCAGGTTGTACATTTAAAGAAGGGCTCCCCAAAATAGATGATTTTCCAGCACAAGCTGGCCCCCATCTGGTAATTATTGACGATTTAATGCGAGAATGTGATACACGAATTGTTGACTTTTTTACTAAAGGTAGCCACCACCGAGATTTAAGTGTTATTTTTATAACACAAAATATGTTTCATCAAGCTAAAGGTATGCGAGACATATCATTAAATTGCCATTATATAATATGTTTTAAAAACCCCAGAGACCAGGCTCAAATTAATTATCTAGCACGCCAATTATATCCTGGTAACACAAAATTTGTACAGGAAGCCTATCAGGACTCAACACAAGATCCTCATAGTTATTTGGTTTTTGATTTAAAACAGGGCACTCCCGACGAACATCGTGTTCGAACAAAAATTTTCCCCTCAGATTCTTACAATTATGTTTATGTACCGGTAAAAAAATAATCTCAATAAATGATATATCTTAATACTCAATTTTAATATAATAGCTACAAAAAGAAAAAAATGATTAGCAAACAGAGTGCACATTTACTAAAACTTTTAGCAAAGGCAAAACCCAAAGTACGCCAAGCAATTTTACAAAATGCTGATCCCGAATTAATTCGTTCTATTTGTGAATGTTCCTATAACGTATTACAAGGAAATGTTCCGTTAAATAAAAAAGAGAAAAATACATTAAAAAGATATAGAAAGGAATTGAGGTATTTAGCGAAAAAAGGTCCATCATTAAAACAAAAGAAAAAACGAATAATTGTACAAAAAGGTGGGTTTCTTACTGCTTTGCTTGCACCTATTATTGGAGGTATACTATCTACTTTAATTAAATAATTATGCAGCATGCACAAAAGCTTGTTTTAATTGCACCAGAAAAATTGCACCAATATCAAACTATATCTAATTTAGATGATGAGATGAAAAATATTTTAAATAATAAAAATATGAGTGTTGAAGAAAAATGGATACGCTATAAAGAGGTGTTACAAAAATATTTACACATTGTGCAAAAACCTACTGCAACAACATCAACTAGTGTTGGTACTTAGAAGGAGGAGGAGGAGGACGGGGAGGAAGAGGATGAAATACTATCTACTCTTCCCGAAAATTGTCTGCGTAAAGCAAGACCTTTATTACGTAGATTAAAACAAAATTCCAACATTCATTGGGACGATAATGGAAATGTGAATATTAATAATAAATTAATTCCTGGAGCTAATATAGTAGATCTAATAGCAGATTTTGTCAGGTATCGCAAGAAAAATATTCCCCCTACAGGCTGGGAACCCTTCGCTGTACTGTTAGCAAAATCCAATATACCTTTAGAGTATATAGGCAACCCACAGCGTATAGAATATATTCGTAAGCTGACATCATCATCTGCCGCTGCTGCTGATCCAAAACAGGAAGAAGAAGAAGAGGAGGAGGAGGAGCCACCACGTAAACGTAAAGTTGTCAACAGATGGTGTGATTATAAAATATGAAGAAGCTGGCCGATATTTATTATAACCCTTCACACCCTGCCTCGTTTTCAACCGCAACGTCATTATGGAGAGCTGTGAAGAAATCTATTCCTTTACACAAAGTGCAACAGTGGGTAAAAGAACAGTCGGCTTATACTCTGCATAAGCCAGTACGTAAAAAGTTTCCACGTAATTCCTATTTAGTGTTCAATATTGACGATCAGTGGCAAGCGGATTTAAACGATATGCACAGTCTGCAAAAGTATATTTTAACAGTGATTGATTTGTTTAGTCGTTATGCCTGGGCTGTGCCTGTACGTACAAAAACTGGTGAAAACATTTAAGCAGATATTTGCATCTACACGTCGTAGACCATTACGTCTACAAACAGAGTTTGTTAATAGACCATTTCAGTAATTCTTCACAACACAGAACGCCGATATTAAAGCAAGTGTGGTGGAACGAATGTGGAAATATTTTACAGCCAAGAAGACTTACCGATACATAGATGTGCTATCGAAACTTGTTCAGGCATATAATTCTAGACCACATAGGGCTCACCCGCCAGTGTGAACCAGGACACTTTTCAACAAGTTTGGAATAAATTAATAAAACCAATGCCACATACTAACATTGCAAAATATAAAAAAGGTGATACTGTGCGCATTACTAAAGCAAAACGGCATTTTGAAAAAGGGTACAAAGAAAAGTGGACTGTAGAAATATTTAAAATAAAACAGGTGATACATAAGGAAAAGAAAGTGATTTATGTGTTGGAGGACTTAAATGGTGAAGTAATTGATGGTACATTTTACGAGGAGGAATTACAAGGAGTGCCTCTGCCTAAAGTTTATGAAGTTAAAGGTAAACGTGTACTTGTTCGTTGGCGGGGATATCCCCCTTCCTTTAATTCATGGATTCCTGTGTCACATTTAAAAAACATTTAGCCACAATACAATATTATAAACAACTGTTATATCTGTATATATAGGAAAAAATAATAATAATGAATGATCCATACTTTAAATACTATTCTCACCAAGCAGGAGGTGGTTATAACGTGTATAGAGGTGCACCATATCAAGAAGGTTATGGTATTGGAAGTTTTTTAGGTGGTTTATTTCGAAGTGTATTTCCGTTAATTAAACAAGGAGCAAAAACTGTTGGTAAAGAATTGTTACGTACAGGAATTAATGTAGCTGGAGATGTATTAGGTGATAATAGACCTATTGACGAAGCTTTAACATCACGTTGGCAAGAAGCTAAAAATAATTTAAAACCTAAAGCTCAAAATAAAATAAATCAAGTGTTGGTAGGATCTGGAAGAAAACGGAGAAAAGTTCATTTTGCAAAGACGACTGGTGGTACAAAGAAAAGGAAGAGTGATATTTTTGATTAATATGGAACAGACTAGCTTTTATCTTACACTACCGAGTAACAGTTCTATGGAGTATTTTCCACAAAATACTTTGTCATGTTATACCACCAAATTATATCATCCATTGGTGCTAGAGAAAGGTGAGTGGGAGACGGCAGTTGTTGAAGTACATTATACAAATTCATTTCAGAATGTTTCCAAATATACTAATAATATTTATTACCGGCTCATGAATACAGAAAGCTGGAACATAACTAAAATCTTACCAGGACACTATTATAATGTCGATGATATTCTATCTCAAATTAATCATAAAAGTGATATATTAAATTTACAATTAAAAGTTAAAGCATCAGTAAAACGAATTGAAGTCAGTAGAGTAATAAAAGATCAAGAGAGGCGTATAGAAGTACGTCTATCTCCTGAACTAGCCAGAATACTAGGTTTTGATCACATACAACAAGAAGATATTGCAGTTGTGCATCATGCTCGTTATCCACCTGATTTACAAAAATCGCTACCTACACTTATGTATATTTACAGTGATATTGTAGAACCACAAATGGTGGGTGACACAGTAGCTCCATTGTTACGTATTATAAATACAAATATTACAGAGTATGGTATTAATAATGTACATATTTTTGACAATCCTCACTATGTCTCCGTGCAACGTAAACAATTTGATCAAATTATTATTGATTTAAGAGATAGTACAGGTAATCCACTTCCTTTCCAACATGGCAGTGTATGTGTAAAATTACATTTTCGCAAACGTAATACGGTATTATAAATTTTACCATGTGTGTATATTAATAGAGAGAAAAAAAATGCAGTGTGAGTGTATGAAATCAGAATTAGATTTATTTGCTGGTTTACCCACTCAAACCAGTATTATAGGTAATAAAATAGTTCCATATAAGCCTGTGGCTTCGATAGCTGATAATGCACCAATAGAATTTGTTGTCCCCGGTCATGGGGATGACTATATTGACTTATCGCACACAATGTTTTATATTAAAGGTAAAATTACTAAATCAGATGGTTCTAATTTAACTTCTGCCGATAAGAAAATCGGCCCTGTAAATGATTTTCTCAATGCAATGTTTAGTGAATTGCAATTATATTTAAATAATCAACTTATTTCCTACTCTTCACACACATATCCATATCGGGCGTATATTGAAAAACTACTAAATTATAATGCTGAAGCTAAATCAACGCATCTTCAAACATCAATGTGGTTTAAAGATACTGCAGGACATATGGACAGTGTGGCCGATGCTAATGTAGGATTTAAACAACGTTTTCTTCTCACTACTTTAAGTCAGTCATTTGAATTATTGGGTTATATTCATGCTGATATATTTAATCAGGAGAAATTTTTACTGAATGGTGTACAACTGCGCATTAAACTAATTCCAGCTAAACCTACATTCTGTCTAATGGGTGACGCAGATGCTGATGGAAAAGTTGTAATTACCGATGCAACATTGCTTGTGAAAAAGGTTGATGTATCACCAGCAGTTAAAATAGCACAAAATAAAGTATTACAAAATCCTAAATTTAGAGTAAAATATCCTATAACAAAAGTGCAAGTGAAGACTGAAACGCTGCCACAAGGAATTATGGATAGTACACTTCCTGATCTATTTTCAGGCATAGTGCCTAAACGTATTATTATTGGTTTTGTTACTAATACTGCTTTTAATGGTACTTATCAGACAAATCCGTTCAATTTTCAGCATTTTAATATGTCATTTTTTACACTGTATGTTGATGGAACAGCTGTGCCTTCCAAACCACTACAACCTGATTTTGATAATAAGCTATATATACAAGCATATTCCACGTTATTTACAGGTTCAGGTATTTATTATTCTAATCAAGGTAATAATATTTCACTCGCCGAATATCCTAATGGTTATACTCTACTGGTGTTTGATTTAACTCCCGATTCTAGTGCTAGTGCTGGATTTCATACTAGCCCACAACGGCAAGGAAGTGTACGTTTAGAGGTTCATTTTAAAGAAGCACTGCCATCTCCTGTAACAACAATTATTTATGGTGAATTCTCTTCAGAATTAGAAATTGATTTCCAGAGAAAAGTATATATTAATTAAAAATGTTAAATACAATTGAGCTTTATGAAGCATTACAACAAAATCTGCCTAAAGATCATTTTATTGGTGTGTATGCCGCCGATGAGTTACCTCTGTTTATTCATACATTTCCAGCCGCCATAATTATAAACACTGATTCTAGTGATAAGCCTGGTGAACATTGGGTTGCTGTTTATATATCTAATATGTGTGTGGGAGAGTATTTCGATAGCTATGGTATACCTCCCTATATACAACATCATATAAGGTTTTTAAAACGAAACTGTTTGTATTATACATGGAATAATAGGCGTATTCAAGGTGATTTATCTCAATTTTGTGGACATTACTGTTTCCTATATTTAGCATGTCGTGCATCTGGTTATTCGATGCAGGATTTTTTAAACAAATTCTCACTCACTACTATTGATGCTAATGATATTATGCTTTATTCATTTATGAGAGTATGATGATGTTATTTTTTTAAACTCCGCCATTGCCGGTCCCAAGCCCTGGATGAGAAAGGAGGAGGGTTGGGGGTCTTGCTACCCCCGTAAAAGAAAATAATGTTATGTTAAAATAAGGGTTGGAAAATATGCTCATAAAAGGGAACGAGTACACCCTCTAAAATGGAGGTCGTAAAAGAGAACGAGTTCACCCCCTTAAAATGATGGGTTCAAATAGGGTTGGAAGGGTGGAACAAGTCTTATGTATCTGCTGTGTGTTCACCTCTGCTATGTTTCGTAGTCTCTGTCATGTTGAAATAGGGGTTGAAAAATATGCTCATAAAAGAGAATGAATACACCCTTGAAAAAGTGTTATGTGCTCTGCTGTGTTATCTGCTTTGCTATGTGTTCGTAATTAAAATAGGGGTTGAAAACGAGTACACCCCTTCTATGTTTCATATTCTTATCTGTTATATGATCTTCTGTGTGTTACGTAGTGTTATGTGCTCTTCTATGTGTTCGTAATTAACATATGGGTTGGAAAATATGCTCATAAAAGGGAATGAGTTCACCCCCTAAAATGTGCTCGTAAAAGAGAATGAATACACCCCCCAAAAAGTGGTCATAAAAGAGAACGAATTCACCCCTAAAATGGAGGTCGTAAAAGACCGTGGGCTCACGGTGCACGGTGGTCATTTTCTCAGTGGCTTGTGAGTTGGCTAAAACTGGCTCAGGTCTGGCCCAGATCGATCCATTTTCTACTACTAGAAAGGTAATTCGAATTATTAAGATATGTTTAAGCCTTTGGGGATCTTTTCGTACATTTTGTACGATACGCATTTTCCATCGTACATTGCGTTATTTCTCTTCTATTTGAGCTTTTTCGTCCAGGTTTTTTTGTTTTTCAAGTCCAGATACATTGTAGAAGACATTACGTATGGTTTCAGACCGTCCTGCGTCCAGACATAGGAGGTGATGACGTCATAATTTTGAAATAGAAATTTTCTTTTATGAAGCCTATGTTCATTATTTTTTGGCGGGATTATTTTTTCACATAGAAGATTGAAATTTTGCACAAACATTCAGTCTACGGAGTAGTATTTACCGGGTTTTTTGTTCCGATATCAGTGCTAAAACAGGGGGGAACCAGAGGGGCAAAGGGTTGAAAAAATGATATTTTTACACAAAAATCCCGTTTCTTAGAATTTTCCCGCCTCACATACATGATGGGGACACGTGAGTCTTACCGCCTGAAAGGCAGTTCCATTCTGAAGAGTATGACGGTCGAATCATTATCCTACGGTAATTAGGGACGTCTCAGGGATTTTTTTAAAAATATACTTCTATATAGGGAAACATGGGACACGGTGGGTATATCTTTTTGGCGGGCTTACTTTTGCACCTAGAAGATTGAAATTGTGCCCAAACATTCAGCCCACCTAGTAGTATTTCTCAGACTTTTTCCAGATCTCTGCTTGAAAACAGGGGGTGCAGAAGGGGAAACAAATTGAAAAAAAGGGATTTTTAGACCCAAAAAATCCCGTTTTTCATGATTTTCCCGCCTCACATACATGATGGAGACACGTGAGTCATACCGTCTGAAAGGCAGTTCCATTCTAAAGAGAACGACGGTCGAATTATTATTCTAGGGTAATTAGGGCCGTCTTAGTGAATTTTTATCAAAATATACTTCTGTATCGGTTAAAAATGGCCCATGCTCGGTACATTTTTTTGGCGCCGATATTTTTTTCACGTAGAAGATGGAAATTTTGCACAAACATTCAGTCTGCCGAGTAGTATTTACCAGATTTTGTTTTTCGATTTCTGCGTAAAAACAGGGGGGTCCAGAGGGGCAAAAGTTGAAAAAAGGGATTTTAAGGCGAAAAAATCCGTTTCTTTGGGATTTTCCCGCCTTACATACATGATAGAGATACGTGAGTCATACCGTCTGAAAGGCAGTTCCATTCTGAAGAGAATGACGGTCGAATTATTATCCTAGGGTAATTAGGGATGTCTCAGGAAATTTTTCCCTGATATCATGGTGTTTTGTGGTAATTTGGGGCATTGTGGGAATTTTTGATAAAATTTCTCCAGCGTTTTCGCCATTATTATTTAACTTTGTTCTTGAACACGATATAAGGAAAATCAAAGATAGCAACCAGGACCTAGAGTTGAACGGTACCCACCAGCTTATGGCATATTCTGATGATGGAAATTTAAGAGGAGATGATAGGAGAACTACACAAAAAATTCAGATATCTTATTAATCCCTTGCAAAGATATGGGTTAAGAATTAAATGCAGAACGAATTAAATACGTGGAAGTGCGTAGAGACCGTAATACAGCTAATTATTTATGCGTTAAAATATTAAATAATCCTTTTGATAAATTGGATAGTATCCAATATCTAGGATCAATATTAACAGAGGAAAATCATATTCCCGAAGAAATTAATTGTCTACTAAAAGCAAGAAATTCGTGTTACTATTCGGTTCAAATCTCCTGTCGTCGTGAATTCTGACAAGAATTTGAAGCTTAAAATATACAAAAAGATAATCATCCCTGTTGTTCTGTATTGTTGCGAAACATGGCCTCATACTCTGAGGGAAGAACAGAGACTGAAAGTATTTGAGAACAAGATCCGGAGACGAATATTCGGACCTAAGAGGAACGGGAATGGAGAATGGCGGAAACGTCATAACTAGGAACTACATAATTTGTATGATTTACAAAACTTTGTTAGGGTCATCAAGTCTAGGAAACTTAGGTGGGCGGGTCATGAAGCTAGAATGGAAGAAAGTAGAAACGCTTTCAAAGTATTGACCGGAAGACCAATCGGAAAATAACCATTAAGAAGACCTAGGCACAGGTGGGAGGACATATTAAGATGTATCTCAGAATACAAAGTAAAACCTGGATGTAGTTAGCTAAGTATAGAAGTCAGTGGAGAGCTTTTGTGAACGCGGAACTGAACCTCCGTGTGCCATAGGCCATAAAGTTTGTTAGTTATTCAATAAATTATTAACATTTCTGATTTTTTTGAAAACAAAATTCAAAACTTCATTATTTTGAATGAAATACGGAACGTATATTATACTCGTAAACCAACTAAAGACGAATCTATTACTGTCAAGTAATTGTAGTTCAGTGGTCAAGGCTCTTGACCAGTAATCTGAAGGTAATCAACTCGGAGCCACGAACGAGCAGTACATTTTTCTTTTGCTTTGGAATTTTCGGTGGCGACTGATCAGCAATGACACCCATTACAGCACAATTACATAGGAGGCATATGCCTATCATGTTCCCTCAGGTACATGGGAATGTGTCCAGCATGTGCCTTATATACTTCTGAGAATGAAATCACATGAATGGCAAGTGATAGTCACAGTCTATGTCCGCCCCTAGGCACATACCTCACACGTACGTGGTGAACGTGCCAGTATGTTCTTAGTATGTCCCCCATGCAGTAAGCGTCAATGAAGCACAAAATTACTCACTGAAAATATGTTAAATCGCCTATATGCGTAATGTGTTTATATTAAGGTGAATGAAAAGAACACTCTAAACAAGAAAAATGTAGGGCTACCCTAGGGCGGGCGAGAACCACCAACCTTTGGATTAGTAGCCGCATGATGCTCCGACTTGGCCACAGAGGCGATAAAGAGAACGTCGGTTGTAGAGGCATAAATTATCGAGTTCTTTTTCATTCTAATAATCAGTGTGCTCCTTTATCCACATATGTTCGATTATAACCGTCTGGGATCAGGTACAATCTGCTCGCCATGTAATTTCATAACAAATTGACGAGTCTATTTTATTTCATGGCTCTTCCATATTCACTTTCAAATGATCGGCGACAATTATCATCTAATAAAGTTGATGCGTTTATTGCTTCTAGCACACATTGCTTAGGAAAAGAAGCAACAAATGCATCAAATATGGGAGATGAATTTAGAACACCTAAATGGCGAATGCCTACCACATCTTGTGCTGTTAGGATATCTGAAACAATATGTACCTAATATGGCACAATATGACAGATATATATCCCAAGTGACGACATAAAAACGAATTAATTTAGAGTGCGAAACTGAGCCAGGTGTATAAATGCTATATTTGTAGTACATAGTTGCAAACATCAATTATGTGTAATAAGTACCTAAAACTGTATGTAGCTGGAGTACATACTTAGCACATGAATATCATATGTGCCAAGCGTCCAGTAGCTGGGATACCTAAATGGCACGTGCCTATCACATCTTCTTTTGTTAGGGACATGTTCTATTATGTTCAGATATTTGAATACTCGGATGTTTCAATACTTGAACTATCAAATCTTCAGGAATAATAATAATAATAATAATAATAATAATAATAATAATAATAATAATAATAATAATAATAATAATAATAATCAACTAATAATATTTTTTATTATCTCATTGAAGATTAAAAGTTAGGAACCTATTATCACACAAGGCATAACATTACAACCAGATTCCTGGTATCTCGCAAGAATATTTTGGTTTTTTATTGTTGCCCACGAGAAGAGGAATTTCTCATCTCATATCTAAAACAAAATAAAGAAAATTGAGACGAAAATTAACATTTTACATTCGAGACGGGACAAGGTTAACTCAAATTATCGTCTCGCTTTGGAGATTAGAATTGAGACGAGACACAAAGTATCGTAAACATTTCTCGTTTCATCTCGATTCTTGAAATAAAGTAAGTCCATTCTTTAATTTAAAAAAAATGCTTTCTAGACTGAATCTTATACGGTATTTTGTTACCTTGTGTTTCAGAGCTCATTGAATTTATCATGTTCTGTGTATGTATTTTTGTAGCAACGCTTTTATAATTACTTCTGCATATAATAAAATTCAGTTTATTATATGCCTTACTGTTCAGTGATATTCAGTTATTTTTATGAGCAGTTATTTTCCTTAAAACGTTCAGTAAAATATTTTCTACCTGAAACTAGTGGAATGCTTTATTTTAAAATGTTCGTAGTTGCAGAGGTGTGTTCTGGAGGACCGGACAAACTCCAGAAATAATTGAAATAGAAGTGAGCCACACAAGGGTAAACCTAATTCAGCAGTTAGAACATGTTGCAGAGTAGTGGAACATTTCAGATAAAATACATGCAATTATTTATGAAAATGCTAATAATATCACAAGTGCAGTACGAGAACTTCCGTATGCAAGCATTTGTTGTTTTGTACAGACCCAATAACTCTATAAATAAGGGTGTTGCAATAGATAAAATCGAGAAAAATGATAAGTGTTGCTAGTCGGAATGTTTCTCATTTTAAACATAGTACGTTGGCAACGTCGGAACTGGAAAAAACTGTAAAGGTTGTTAGGATTAGCAGTACATTCCCTTATACAGCAAGTTAAAAGTCGTTGGAACAGCATACATGGAATACTTCAGAGACTGATAGAAAAAGAGCTCTTAACAATTAATTATCAGGTAGAAATGTAACAAAGGCGTCAGATTGCAAGAAGTTTAAACCTTTAAGAATTTCCACTTTTTGAGGTAAATTTTAGATGTTCACTCAAACAGCTACTACTTTCTTATTGTCTATCGTAGCAACATGGGTCCTAACTCGTTTTTCTCACGATGGAGCATAATTATCAACGATACCACTTGTCCGTATCATAAACCTTAACCGAAAAAATCGGGGAAAACGCAATTTTTCTGAAAGAAAAATCAACCTTGCGTAACACTTACGCCCCTCGTGCCTGTCCCCGGTTTTGCGTTGGGATCTAAAAAAATTGATAAATGCCCAGAGTTACACACAATCCTTATGCAAAGTTTTAATCTGATATCTTAGAAACTAAAGGCGTGAAAAGGTTTTGCAATTTACCTTAAGAAAACGTCACACCCCTTCGCCCCACTTGGCGCCGCCAAGTTGACCATCCGGTTCCAAAATGCATCTGCGGTGTTCTTTGATCCATCCTTGACTTGAAAAATAAAAAAATCCCGGCTTAAAAACCTGTTATAGAAACCAAAAAAGCGGCCAAAGGCGATAGTATGCCATGGTATATAAATGTATTATCTGTCAGGAAAGTAAATGTACACCTATTTTTCGAGTCTGGCATTCCTGCTCTCCATCCGTGGAGAGTATGAGAGTTAAATCAATCAAATGTTTAAGGGGCAAAAAGAAAAGTTTAATCTGAATAAGACATTGTAGAGGGACACAAGCTGTGAATACGAATAGTGCATAGTGTAAATAAAGACGACACCAAAAGAGGAAGCCAGAAATGGCTGGTAAACTTAGAAAAAAGAATAAAAATTGTTGAATTGGGAACATAAAACACAAATATAACAAATACACTGACAACTAAACGATCACCATGCCATGATCTTGATGTAGTGGTTAAGGTGCTGGCTTACAAATGCAAAGGTCGCCAGTTCAAATCTTCGGTGACGACATTTTTAATTTTTTTGTTAATAATACATGCAGCTCATGAGAGATGGTAAAAGAGGTCGTATTTAATCTTTCGTAGCAATTATTATTGGTAATGTTTAGGACTGATAATACTTTTGTCTTTACGTATTGCTTTTATTCTTTTCTTCATTTCAAAAGAGAAGAATATCCGAATTAATGCCACCAAAATTCCTCATATTTTGAATGTAAACGCTATTTGCAATTAGTAAAGAATAAAAATTGAACGTTCCGATGTAGCTGCAAAAAGTAAAAAGACAAACATGAAAGTGGAGTGTTCGAATCCATATTCATGGTTATTAAAAATACAATTTATACATGCCTTACACCTCTCGACCACGTTTCTACGTTAGCAAGTAGGAGGTTTGTGTTTAGGTTAGGCTGGTCAATACGTTTTGCAAAGGGGCCCGGTTTAGCTCTGACGCACCACACGTGCGAGAAGAGAGCAAAACACTTTTTCTCTCTCCCTCTGTGTGTCTATTTATCTATCTATCTGTATATATATAACGCTATTTGTGAATGCCATAACCACCCTAATTTTCAGCGGATTAAGACGAAACTTGGCACAAACATTAATTGTTGAAATATCTTGATGAGTTCGTTAACCAGAATAATCAGATAAAAATGTTCAAAATAGCAGCCCTTCAAACTCTCTAAAACTTCCAAGGGAACCAAATTTCGCCCAAAAACGGGCCTTTAGAAAGTTTAAATAACTTTTCCTCTTTTACTGAAATATATGTATACAGAGACTTATCGAAATATTGGACCCGATTAATCGCATAAATAATGTTCACGCCCTTTCGCTACGGTGAAGTTTTTTTTTTTTTTTTTTTTTTGCAGGAGGGGGTTATTTTCGTATCGGAACAAGATGATTGTTAGTGATGATATGAAATTACAACATTGAAAGTGAAGTAACTTGTGAAACGTGCTATTCGAAAGAATAATATAATAAATGTTCTTTCCTCTAACACAGAGAACTGTAAATCATGTATTTCGAGTTCGGGAGCCTGAATAGCGAGGAGTGTTATTTGATTTGCTTTTTAGGATCACATTGCATTGCAAATAAAGGTAGGCAACATTAGTAGTAAGTAAAACAACAATAATAATAATAATAATAATAATAATAATAATAATAATAATTGGTGTTGTTTGTGGCAAGGCAATATCTTCCTCAATTCTTCTTCAAACGTAATGATTGTAACGCCATATCTCCCTTACAAACAAATATTAGCAATTTACATCGAGAGAACGGGAAATTGTAGAATGATGGGTGCAACGTTGGACAGTATGCACTCATAGTACTCAGAAAAACAAGCGATTTCAATGCAAAATGAACGAAGAGTCATCGCCATGGGTAGTCATGGATCCAAGCAGAGCAATCTTTAGGCAAAATGTTGATAATTTATATCGAGAGAACAGGAGGTGATAGTGAGATGGTACCAACGTTGGACACCGTGGACCCATAAGGCGCATCGAAAATATTAGGGGGGCGGGCGCCAGCCAGCCTTACTTATTTCCACATAATAATATAAAATTATATTGTCGAAATACACACACGAGTTAGCTAGTAATATTTCATATTATCATTATTATTATTATTATTATTATTATTATTATTATTATTATTATTATTATTATTATTATTATTATCGACAGCGTCTTTTCATTACGTATGCATGTTTGACATGAAGCCAAAGAGAAGATCCATCATTCGTAGAAAGAATAAGAATAGCTAGTTACTTTAATTGTGAACTACGGCGGAAAATACAGAAAGAGTGACAACCTTAGCGAAAAGAAGCAATACTTTCTCTCAAATTGATAAAAATCAAGCCGAGATAGATTAGAACTCGCATGGACGGCGCGAACAGCCAGTTCATTGTCCACTTTTTTTTAACTGACTCACCGAACGTGTTTCAGTAACTTACTTATTGCTAATTTTACTTGCTTCACTCGTTTAAGTTGCATTTTCTAATAACTTATAACGACAAGGACACGAACATAGAAACATCGAGGACAGTTGAAAATCGTAGATGTTCTCCCGCCGGTAATCGTACCCGGGACACCATACGCCAAAGGCGCACTAGACTAGCTACAAGACCAGCGGGGAGGGCACTGATCACTTTCTGTGTCGTTAGGGATTACGACCGCTGTATTGCCAGCTATCACTTCTGTGGGTTGTATACTACGATCACATGTTTCTTCTTTGCTGGAAGAGTTAAACCTACATTCTGTGTAATACATGAGGTATTCAGACCTACATGCTCTTCATATAATGTAATAAAAGGGTCATGCTGGGAATAAGAAAAAGAACATTCCTTGGACAAAACGGAAACTATTGGCATCAGAAATATTTATCTATGATGCATGCGCAGTAGTATATTTCAGAATAGTTACTGTTTTGTTCAGTAAACGAAGAAAGGGGTGTAAAAAAGCAAATATGTCGCGTCAACGAGATGGACCAGAGTTGACAGAGGCGGAAGCAGATGTGTAGTAATACAACAACTTGGTTAAATTAATAATTGTTTTTTATTCTGTAGTAGATCGTATTACAACTTTACGGGAGAGCAGAGAAAGACTTACTAACGCTGTCATATAGTAAGCTTTAGTAACACGATCATACACAAATGGATGTAACTGTGAGTACTACAACTTGGATTTGACGAAAGCCGTTTAGATATTCAGTGTTTTGCAGAATTGTATAAGACACAATACAATTCTTCATACCTCAGCTTCCAGTAACTAGATACATGCAATTTCTGGATAGATACTGAAACTGCTGTCGGATTTTAATACATGACGTATTGCAGGATACAAAATGCTTTGAATTACTTGTTTGTTTTGTAGACAGTTACTAGCTTATTGTTCTCAAAGGTTGTGTATAAACTAGAGATAGCCAATTCCGGAATTATTACTTTAAGGACTCCCGAATGTAAAACCGGACAAATTCCGGAATTCGGAAAAATCCGGAATTTAGAAATTTCTGATTTCGTTTACGTTCCGGAATTCGGAAAAATCCGGAGTTTTTCTCAATTCCGGAATTTTCCAATTTCCTGATTCTTCCCGAGTTCCGCAATTCTTCTAAATTATGGAGTTTTACTGAATTCCATAATTTTCCGAAATCCGGAAAGTGAAATTTCCGCTTCCAAAAAATGAATTTATTTTGGTTAATATGAATCGTGGTGGAAATAAGTCTTTGACCAGGTAATGGCGACTGCTTTGAAAGAAATAGAGAGTATGAGAATTCAATCTGTCATATTTGTAGTTTCGTGTGGAGAAGAAGCAAACTTGTGAACCAACGGTTTAAGAAAAGTCAAGTTATTAATGTAAACTTTTCCGACATCATAAAAGAAATACGAAATACATTTTGAATCGAAGAAATATAACATACAACTTTGCAAGCGGAGACAAAGAAACCTAACGTAACCAGACTAAAGACGAATCGTTTACCGCGTAGCAATCAAGGTCAAGCTGTTTTCCAGGGCGAGTTTCGAGTTGAGTCGGGTTTGATAATGGCTCGCTCGCTTGTTCAGCTCGTTTTAACTCTTTTTTAAATAATGGCCTGATTAGACTGGAAAGCGAAAGTCATGAGAAATGTAAGCACTTATGTGGAATACTTTTTAGTGTTGCTCACGACAGGGTGCGTCTCGTCTCGTAATTTAGTGAATCTCGTGGGGCAATTTTTGTGTATCTCGTCTCGCCTAGATAGCGAGAAGACAATGTTTCTTTTTTATTATTACGAGACAGCCTCAAATGTCTTAATCACCAATATAAGTATATACTGTTGTTCTTAAAATCAAGGCTGAGATCTTCACTGTCGAATTTTTGAGCCTAAGCAGAAGACCAACTCGGGTAGCGATATCAACCAGCTCGGCTCGTATAGACTGAGCGAACAGCTCGAGTCGGCTCGGTTGGGATGAGCCAATGACCCGAGCCGGCTAAGTTGGAACGAGCCATCGATTCAGCTCAACTAAGGCGATGGCTCAAATCGGCTCGGTTGGTTGCAGGGAGTAATCTGCGCCCCCCCCAACACCCCCCTAACACTCCTCCAAATTTCTTCACACACACCCCTGAATGGAAAAGGAATACTTCCCCCAATCCAATTGTATCAATCGGTATCATATAGGTTATTTATTACATCAAGTTAAAAAAGGTTTAGCGTTGAGGAAAGAAGGCAATATTCTTATTTATTTATTTCACTTTAAAATACCTCGTTCTCATGTACGGCTTCCAGAACCACATGACCTCATTGTTTAGGAGGTGTTTCGATCGAAACAATTGACAAACCAGACCGCTCATACCTGCCCTCCTGGGCTCCGCGGTCGTTTCCGAGAAAAGAGGTTGATGGACAGATTCATATGACTGAAATTGGCAACGTCTTGAGCGGTCATTAACCTACCTCGTCCTGAATAAAGAAAAATGTGACAATATAGTAATAAGTCTATACCAGATTCACTTGATAAGTGTTACTCTGCAACAGTCTCGCAACCAGAGGGGGCTAGGGAGGGCCTGGCCCTCCATAAATTTTTCATATCCCTTCAGACCTCAGTACAAAATGCACAATTTAGATATTTGTAAGAGAATTTTTAATGACTTGGTCCCTCCTAACATACGAGGCCTGTCTAAAATGTATTCGACCTTAATTTTTTCCACGCAAAGTAGTGATTCTCAGGCGGCGCCACCATGCACGGTGGAAGGATGAACCTTAATGCGCATGCTTGAATTTTTTCAACGCGTTCGCATGTGCCAGTCGTGAGCTGGTGGTCGCGAAGTGAGGTGCTGTTGGTATTGTTCGTCGGATTTAGTGTTTCTCGCAAGACGACTGAACGAATTGAGCAAAGATACTGCATCAAATTCTGTCAAAGGCTGGGAGATTCTCAAAGCCAAACAATTCGTAAGATTCAGCAGGTGTTTGGAGAAGATGCGATGGGTGTAACACAAATTAAACAATGGTCCAACCGATTCAAAGAATGGAAGCACATCAGTCGAGAGTGAGCAGCGTAGCGGCAGGCCCCAAACTGCTCGGAATGCAGCTGTTGTTGAGCGGGTGGGAAATTTGGTGATGGCAGATTGCCGTTTGACATTGCGGGAGATTGCAGAAGGTGTTTGAGTGAGTAAAGATTCTGCACATGCAATTTTGCGTGACGATTTGAACATGAAGCGAGTGGCTGCTAAATTTGTACCCAAGTTGTTGTCTCAGGAACAAAACGACACCCGTTTTGACGTTGCACAGGACCTTCTGGACACCACCAACACTGATCCTGGGTATCTGAATACCGTGATAACTGGAGATGAGTCATGGGTGTACGGGTACGACCCAGAAACAAAACAACAATCGTCTCAATATAAGCATCCCGATTCTCCAAGGCCGAAGAAAGCGAGGCAGATGCGAAGCAAAATCAAGGTGTTGCTGACTGTTTTCTTCGATGCCCGTGGAATTGTGCACCGGAAGGACAAACAGTGACAAAGGAGTACTATCAAGATGTTCTCAGGCGACTCCGTGAGGCAGTCCGGCGCAAAAGACCAGACATGTGGACAGCGAAGAACTGGCACGTCCATCATGACAACGCCCCAGCACATTCATCCCAATTGATACACACGTTCTTAGCCAAACATGGAATTACAACCGTTCGCCAAACTCCCTACTCTCCAGACCTGGCTCCTTGTGACTTCTGGTTGTTTCCAAAATTGAAGACGCCTCTGAAGGGATCAAGTTTTGAGAGTAGAGAAGACATAATGCGGAACACGACGACGGAGCTGAACAACATTCCAAAAGAAGACTTCCAGCGGTGTTTCCAGCAGTGGAAGGATCGGTGGGCTAAGTGTGTGGAAGCACAAGGGGCCTACTTTGAAGGGGATTAGGGTCCCAAATCTGTCAGGTATTCGCAACTATTTTTCTGGCCAAAGGTCGGATACCTTTTAGACAGCCCTCGTATTCATGGTCCCCCAAAGCTCTGTGGCTGGTTTCGAGCCTGCTCTGCAAGTGGTGTATCAACGGACGGACGTTAAAAGGGTGTAGTCAAAACGTTCTTAGAAATGAAGAAATCGGCCGAAGTAAGAATTATATATTTTTAGACTGAGTCTAGCGTTGTGCGGGAATACATTTGGCGCTAGCTTAATTTTTTGTAAAGTATATTTTTATTGATGTAAATTCATTGAGCAGAACAGGGCTCATACCGAGTCACTTCTTAAACTAAAATTTACCTGTTTTCAAATTGGTCACTAAAAGTTCTTTTTTGAGAGGTAAAGTAACTATTTCGTGTGATTTATGTTTTGGATTGGCAGTTTTCTAAGAAAAGTACAAACGCAAACGGAAAAAGGCAGGAACTTGTTACTCATTACTCTACTGAAAGCTTCAGTACTTGCTGCCCTATCTGAAAGAGTCAGCTTTATTCTCACTTCAGCTTTTATTCTTTCTAAAACACACTGGACAGTTTGTTGGATGCTTAAACTCTCAAGGTGGAGTTGAGAACCCTTCTGTGTCTATTCTTTCTACTATCATAATAATCTTTTAGTTTTCTCTCGTAATAATAGTTAACGCTCCGTTCAACGTTGTGTGTGTGTGTGTGTGTGTGTGTGTGTTTGTGTGGTTCATCATATTCGTCTTCTGTTATGCATCTTGTACACTCTGTAAAGAAAAAAATAGCTACACCTCAATTCTCAAGCTAACTTACACAGAAAACCATAGTTGCAGCCCGTTAGAAGAGGAATAGAAGGACATGAAGAGTTTGATAATTCATTTGCGTTATCTGTGACACCTGTGGTGTACGACATCGCTTGCCAATTGTTTGTGTATCAGTAATATGTTCGCTAGATGGCAATGAGCGCGTCTCGTAAATTATTGTATTGAGAATTTTGCATTGTATTTGTGATGTATAGGCTGAGGTAAATAGCATTTTATGATTATTCTTTGCTTTCTCATTGTTTGAACAGTGTCAAGTGGCAAAATTGTTGTTGTGCAGCATTGTTTGTGTGTCATATTGTTGCTACATGTGGACTGTAAACAAATAAGATGAGTAAGAAATGTGACTTGTTGCCATGTGAACAAGACATAATTATTGCTTTGCACAGCTAAGGCAAAACTCTAAGGGAATAGATGGAATACTGATAATCCATGATTCTACGGCAGGAAGAGTAATTCACAAGTGGAAACAGCATAACAAATCGTCCCTTCGTCAACAGTGTGCACGAAAAAAAGTAAGCATCTCCCAGAGCAGATTGCTAAATGATATCAATAGCACTGCCGATTTCAGGCGTGATTTCCCCAAAACTCGCTTCTGTAGTTTGACATGATCTTGGAACTGCAGTTACTCATACAACTGTATTGTCTTGACTGTATGAAGAGGGTATTACAAAGAAGAAACCGCGTAGAAAGTCCAAACTGACAAAACACAGAGGACTTCAACATGTAGTTTTGAGAGTTGATATGCAACATGGACTTATGGCAACTGGAAACACATCGTTTTCTTTGTTGAAAAGAAGTTTAGAATAGAGGGAAATGGTGTTGGTGTGAAGTTGTGGATATGAACAAGCAAGGAACTTGACAAGGATTTTGTTTAAGAGATGCAAATATTCAGTTACTGAGGGATGATATGGGCTTGGTTCACCGTTAAAGACGTCAGAACGACGGATATATGTGAAGGATCGTTTGATGCGCGAAAATATGGTACGTAAAGTCGTCTTACAACAGCTAAGGACGACTTTTCTGAAGAAAATTTGTACTACTTCCTTTTCCAGGACGATAATGCTTCATGTCACCGAAAGAAAATAGTTAATACGTCGTTCAAGAATATGACTATTTAGAGACTCATGTGGAATACAAACTCACCTGACATGAATCCAGTTGAAACTTTGTGAATCAATATGGGTAGAAGATTCAATAGACAACTATCTCAAACCGAATGGAATTCAAGGAACAGATAATCCTGGTGTTATTCCGTGAAATCGAGGTTGCATTTTGCAATAGCCTTGTTACCAAAGGGCTCCGATGATTCGCTGCACTGCAGAAAGCTCATGGTGCACATACAAAATACTAGTTTGGTGTATCGTACTTCCCGATGTCTTACCCTTAAGAAATTCCATTTCTTGTTTTCTGCTATTGTTGTTGATCTCTTTTAGTTTTATGTATAACTCTTACTATAAACGATTTTGCTCAAAACACACATAGCTACTTATATATGCATATACATTCATTAAATTCATGTCAAAAGCCTGAAAGTCTGGCGCAAGTATTAAGAATGAACTCCTCATTAAGAATATGCATTGTAATGTTATGAGGAAATCATGTAAAAAATCATATTGATTAAAGTATGTTGTGAAAACCATATCCGAGCAAGTGTCGATATTCTTTCTTTACAGAATGTATGTTCTTCTTAAGAGTAGGTGATGAATTTGAATATTTCACGTTTTTGAGAACTCTTAATGCTAAGAAAAATATAATGTCTGTGATGAAGAAATTCGGAAATAGACCAGAACTTATTCCACTTACTCAGAAGCTTTCTACGTCTGCTTAGTGTAACTACATAGCATACTTAGAAAACCAGAGAAAGGAGGAAGCTCAAAAAGAAAGAAACAAAAGTAAAGAAGGAACACAACAACAAAGGGAGAGGTGATGGAGAAATTGACAAAGGAAAAAAGGAGCATGATGAGATTTTGGTCACTTTTTCGTGTGCTTTTGGCCATTTTTGGTCACTTTTCAAGTATTTACAAGAGACCAGACCACTATGAGCCCTGGGGTTATTAAAATTAGTGTACATTAAAAAAGACAAAACAGAAGGATACAAAATATTTGTAAATTGAAAAACTGGATTTCTGGAAAACAACTAAATCAATGAATAATTTTCTTATGAGAGATAATCAGAGCCACTAACGTAGCCAGGAAGGGGTAAGAGCGGAGATTAAGAGATCAAATAATATTAAAACAATTAACGTTAACAACAGGGTTAGAATATTAAAATAATGAAATTGTAACTATGTACAGTATTAATTACTAAACGAATGTGATTTCAGCATGTGACGAGGGGATTTTTTCTAAATTAATATTTTGGAAAAAATCACCCACTAAAACTTGCTGGGTGTGAATAAATTGAATGATAGTCGAATTTTGCAAAATAATTACAATAATTCGTATGTAATCAATTCATATGTAATTACTGGGTAAAATAGTGGTGGTTAATTCCTAATACAGTGGAAACCCCTCTCAATGGGCATCTCTCAATAGTGGACACTTTCATAAGAAAACAAACTTTCTTATTCTTCCATGCTATAAATATGTTTGTGGTGGTGTTATGAGAGAGAACCCTTCCTTCTAGGAACATCTATTCATTTAAGGACAAATAATCGGTTCGACCGATGTCCGTTTTGAGCGGTTTGCCTGTATTACTTAGTTTAATAATAATAAAAAATGCTCAAATGTGTAAACTTACTTTATTGAACCTACCACTGCGAAGAGCTGATATAATAATAATAATAATAATAATAATAATAATAATAATAATAATAATAATAATAATAATAATAATAATAAGTAGTAGTAGTAGTAGTATTGCAATAGTTGCGTAACAAAATATACTGTTTTCTTTAAGTTTGTTTAAAAATGTATATCACTATTCTGAGAGCAACCCCTTTAATTTTGAACACCCCCCTAAGTAAAAATTTCTGGCGTACTTACTGGTTGGTTGAGCTGTTGGCTCGGCTCACTTCTTGGTTCGGTTCGATAGTGAATGAGCTGTAAGCCGAGCTGCTCGAGCCGTTGATAAGCCTAAAACCGGTCCCAGCTGTTTTGAACATGTTTGGCTGAAGCCTATAACTCTTAACAATTTTTGGCTCGAGCCCGAAAACTTGCCCCTTCGGAACTCAAACCCAGAACGTGACCGATGTCCTTCCCTCCTGAAGACTCCTCGACGACCGAGATCGACAGTCAATTAGCTTTTACTACTCAGATACAAACCGCATATCTTTTAAAGATTATACACGGTGTTGATATAATAATAATAATAATAATAATAATAATAATAATAATAATAATAATAATAATAATAATAATCACAATAATAATAAAAGTTTTAAGCTTACCGTTGAAATTTGGCAAAACTTACTTAAAAGTAGAGATTTCGGGGAAAGGATTCCGTACCTTCAAGACAGTGGCGTAAGGAAAGGCGGGCCCAGAGGGCAGGCCCCCCAAAGAGGTCCGACAATGTACTTTAATACTTTGATATTTCTAATTTTTTATATATTTTTATGTTTACATATTTTTTGTTTGTAATTTTTCTATATGTGCGTATAACAGCACTTGGCCCCCCCAAACACACATCCTGGCTACGCTACTGCTTCAAGACACACCTCTGCAACTACCAACATTTTAAACTGCAACGTTCCATTGAAGTTTCATGTAGAAAGTATTCTACTGTATGTTTTAAGGAAAATAACTGTAATAAATATAACTGAATATCACGCAACAGTAAGGCATATAATAAACTAATTTTTAGGATATGCAGAGGTAAATATAAAAGCTTTGCTACAAAATACCTACACAGAGCATAATTCAATAAACTCTGAAATATAATGTTACGAAATAGCCTATAAGATTCAGTCTACAGAGCAATTGTTACTTAAAGAATGGACATACACTATTTCGAGAATCGAGGCAAGACGGGAAATGTTTACTATACTTTTCGTCTCGTCTCGATACCCATCTCCAAAGAGAGACGAAAATTTTCAGTTAGCCTTGACCCGTCTCGAATGTAAAATGTTAATTCTCATGTTATTTTATTTGTTTTAGAAACGAGATGAGAAACTCCTCTTCTCGTGAGCAACATTAAACCAAACCGAAATATTCTTTCCAAATGTTACGTTTCTGCTTCTAATGGTATGACCTGAGCGATAATTAGCTCCTAGCTTTTAATCTTCTACGAGATAATAATAATAATTATTAGTTTATTATTATTATTATTCCTGTGGGTTTGATAGTTCAAATATTGAAACATACGAGTATTCAAATATCTGAATATAACAAAACATATGTTATCGCTGATCAATCGCCATCAAAAAATCCTAAAGTAAAAAAAATACAATGTGCATTCGCACAAGCACCTTGACCACTGAACCGCGCTCGCTACGCGGTAAAAGATTCGTTTTTAGTATGGTTACGTTAGGTTTCTTTGTCTCCGCTTGCAAACTTGTATGTTATATTTCTTCGATTCAAAATGCCTTTCGCATTTCTTTTATGAAGTCGGAAAAGTTTACATTAATAACTTGAGTTGTTCTTAAACCGCTGGTTCACAAGTTTGTTTCTTCTCCACACGAAACTACAAATATGACAGATTGAATTCTCTTACACCCCATTTCTTTCAAAGAAGTCGCAATTACCGCCACAATTCATATTAACCAAAATAAATTCATTTTTCGGAAGCGGAACTTTCACTTTCCGGATTTCCGAAAATTATGAAATTCAGTTAAACTCAGGAATTTAGAATAATTTCGGAACTTGGAAACAATCCGGAATTTAGAAAATTCCGGAATTGAGAAAAACTCCGGATTTCGAAAAAAATCGGATTTTTCCGAATTCCGGAATGTAAACGAAATCAGAAATTTCTAAATTCCGGATTTTTCCGAATTCCGGAATTATTCCAAAATCGGAATTTTCCGAATTCCGGAATTTGTCCGGTTTTACTTTCAGGAGTCCGGAAAGTAAAAATTCCGGAATTGACTATCCCTAGTTTATACACAATCTTTCAGAACACTAAGATAGTACCTGTCTACAAAACAGACAAGTAATGCAAAGCATTTTGTATCTTGCAATACTTCATGTATTAAAATCCGACAGCAGTTTCAGTATCTATCCAGAAATTGCATGTATCTAGTTACTGAAAACTGAGGTATGAAGAATTGTATTGTGTCTTATACAACCCTGGAAACCACTGAATATCTAAACGGCTTTCGTCAAATCCAAGTTGTAGTACTCACAGATACATCCATTTGTGTCTGTATGATCGTGTTACTAAAGTTTACTATATGATAGCGTTAGTAAGTCTTTCTCTGCTCTCCCGTAAAGTTGTGATACGATCTACTACAGAATAAAAAAACAATTATCAATTTAACCAAGTTGTTGTATTACTACACATCTGCTTCCGCCTCTGTCAACTCTGGTCCATCTCGTTGACGCGACATATTTGCTTTTTTACACCCCTTTCTTCGTTTACTGAACTAAACAGTAACTATTCTGAAATATACTACTGCGCATGCCTCATAGATAAATATTTCTGATGCCAATAGTTTCCGTTTTGTCCAAGGAATGTTCTTTTTGTTATTCCCAGCATGACCCTTTTATTACATTATATGAAGAGCATGTAGGTCTAAATACCTCATGTATTACATAGAATGCAGGTTTAACTCTTCCAGCAAAGAAGAAACATGTGATCGTAGTATACAACCCACAGAAGTGATAGCTGGCAATACAGCGGTCGTAATCCCTAACGACACAGAATGTGAGCAGTGCCCTTCCCGCAGGTCTAGTGACTAGAAAGTGCGCCTTTGGTGTGTGGTGTCCCGGGTTCGATTCCTGGCGGGATAGCATCTATTATTTTGAACTGTTCCTTATGTTTCTGTGTTCGTGTCCCTGTCGTTATAAGTTATTAGAAAAAGCAAGTTAAACGAGTGAAGCTAGTAAAATTAGCAATAAGTAAGTTACTGAAACACTTTCGGTGAGTCAGTTAAAGAAAAAAAAAGTGGACAAGGCACTGACTTTTCGCGCCGTCCATGCGAGTTCTAATCTATCTCGGCTTGATTTTTTATCCCTTTGGGAGAAAGTATTGTTTCTTTTCGCTACAGGCAGAGACGGATGCAGGACCGACTTCTGGGGGGGAACGGTGGGTTGTCATACTGTTACTTTTAAGGGCTCCAAACTTTGAAATGGGTTTTATTTATATATAAAAAATGAAAAGAGGTCCCTCTTGTGGGGGGTGGGCGATCGCCCCGATCGCGCCCCCACCCTGGATCGGCCCCTGGCTACAGGTAATCACTCTTTTCGTAGTTTTTGCTGTCGTTCAAAGTTAGAGTAACTGACTACTCTTATTCTTTCTACGAATGATGGACCTTCTCTTTGGCTTCATGTCAAACATGCACACGTAATGAAAAGACGCTGTCGATAATAATAATAATAATAATAATAATAATAATATGAAATATTACTAGCTAACTCGTTTGTGTATTTCGACAATATAATTTTATATTATGTGGAAATAAGTAAGGCTGGCTGGCGCCCCCCCTTAATTTTTTTCGATGCGCCTTATGGATCCACGGTGTCCAAAGTTGGTCCCATCTCACTATCACCTCCTGTTCTCTCGATATAAGTTATCGACATTTTGCCTAAAGAGGGCTCTGCAGTGGATCCATGACTACTCATGACAATGACTCTTCGTTCATTTTGCATTGAAATCGCATATTTTTCTGAGTACTATGAGTGCATACTGTCCAACGTTGCTCCCATCACTCTACAATTTCCCGTTCTCTCGATACAAATTGCTAATATTTTGTTTGTAAGGGAGATATGGCGTTACAATTATTACGTTTGAAGAAGAATTGAGGAAGATACTGCCTTGCCACAAACAACACCTATTATTATTATTATTATTTTACTTACCACTAATGTTGTCTACCTTTATTTGCAATGCAATGTGTTACTAGAAAGCAAATCAAATAACATTCCGCGCCATTCACGCCCCCGAACTCGAAATACATGATTTACAGTTCTCTGTGTTAGGGGAAAGCACATTTATTATATTATTCTTTCGAATAACACGTTTCACAAGTTACTTCACTTTCAATGTGTAATTTCATATCACCACTAACAATCATCTTGTTCCGATACGACAATAACCCCCTCCTGCAAAAAAAAGAAAAAGCTTCACCGTAGCGAAAGGGCGTGAACATTATTTATGCGATTAATCGGGTCCAATATTTCAATAAGTCTCTGCACACAAATATTTCAGTAGAAGAGGAAAAGTTATTGAAACTTTCTAAATACCTATTTATTGGCGAAATTTGGTTCCCTTGGAAATTTTTGAGAGTTTGAAGGGCCGCTATTTTGAACATTTTCATCTGATTATTCTGGTTAACGAACTCATCAAGATATTTCAACAATTAATGTTTGTGCCAAATTTCGTCTCAATCCGCTGAAAATTAGGGGGGTATGGCATTCACAAATAGCGTTATATATATACAGATAGATAGATAAATAAACACACAGAAGGAGAGAGAAAAAGTGGTTTGCTCTCTTCTCGCACCTGTGGTGCGTTAGAGCTAAACCGGGCGCCTTTGGAAAACGTATTGATCAGCCTAACCTAAACACATACCTCCTACTTGCTAACGTAGAAACGTGGTCGAGAGATGTAAGGCATGTAGAAATTGTATTTTTAATAACCGTGAGTATGGATTCGAACACTCCACTTCCATGTTTGTCTTTTTACTTTTTGCAGCTACATCGGAACGTTCAATTTTTATACTTTACTAATTGCAAATGGCGTTTACATTCAAAATATGAGGAATTTTGGTGGCA
This sequence comes from Thermobia domestica, assembly GCF_964235325.1. Classification (NCBI taxonomy): domain Eukaryota; kingdom Metazoa; phylum Arthropoda; class Insecta; order Zygentoma; family Lepismatidae; genus Thermobia; species Thermobia domestica. Next base: position 265,304,371 of record NC_137456.1, read on the forward strand.
TTAGTTCGGATATTCTTCTCTTTTGAAATGAAGAAAAGAATGAAAGCAATACGCAAAAGACAAAATTTATTATCAGTCCTAAACATTACCAATAATAATTGCTACGAAAGATTAAATACGACCTCTTTTACTATCTCTCATGAGCTGCATGTATTATTAACAAAAAAATTTAAAAATGTCGTCACCGAAGATTCGAACTGGCGACCTTTGCATTTGTAAGCCAGCACCTTAACCACTATACCAAGATCATGGCGTGGTGATCGTTTAGTTGTCGGCGTATTTGTTGTATTTTGTTTTATGTTCCCACTTCAACAATTTTTACTCTTTTTTCTAAGTTTAACAGCTGTTTCTGGCTTTCACTTTTGGTGTCGTCCTTAATTTACACTATGCACTATTCGTATTCACAGCTTGTGTCCCTCTGCAATGTCTTATTCAGATTAAACGTTTCATTTTGCCCCTTAAACATTTGATTGATTTAATTCTCATACTCTCCACGGATAGAGAGCAGGAATGCCAGACTCGAAAAATGGGTGTACATTTACTTTCCTGACAGATAATACCAGAACTCTTTAAAAGGTTAAACTTATAAAAATACTAGGGATGTCTACATTTTCAGGGAAAACGGAAAACGGAATATAATTCTTAGGGAAACTGGAAAAATAGAAAGGAAATATGCAAAATTTTTCGTATAATCGGAGGACTTAAAATTTTCCGAAAAAAACAAAAAAGTTTCCGGAAAATTGGAGGACGGAAAATTTTCCAGTAAAACGGAAAGAAAAATTTTTCCGGAAAACACGGAGAACGGAAAATGTTATTTCCGGAAACCGCAAAATATTTTCCGGAAATGGCCACACCTAATACAAACATGCAAAAACATGAAGGAGAATCTGGTTTTAAGAGTTACTCGACCCCTTAACTGGAATATGATGTCTCAGACCATTTTCTTTCTTGATTCACCGAATATCTCCGTACCTTGTTTCTATTCTACTTAGTAATACTTGTTTACAGTTATTTTCAGTAACCTTGAACGACACTGACCAAAACACAGATACATCGAGGACATGCAATTTCAAAGGATCACCCAGCCGGAATCGAACACGGGACCGTGAGCACTGAACTTTCTGAGGCAGTGAAGACATGGGTCAATGAACAAATTGACCCACCATCCATCGTGACCCACGACCCACAATGACCCACCACTCATCGTGACCCACTGTGACCCAACACAACATGATCGTCCACCAAGACCCACCACCAACCATGACCCACTCTGACCCACTAGCCACCATGACCCACTCTGACCCACCAGCCATCGACTCACCACCCACCAAAACACATCGTCATCAACTCTGGCTCATGATCCGCGGCCTCTTCTTTACAGACTAAAGAGTTTATACTTGTAATAAAGTCATGTTGTTAAATTCTAACTAATCAGACTTTGAATTTTAGTTTGAATTGAGTTATTTTTACAAACCAACCCGCTATCAATTTAGCATATATAGAAAGTGCCATCCCTATCATAAAGAAGTATTTTAAAAGATGCTGTGTGACGTTATTTTTATTTTCAATAAAAAATTAATATACTGAATTTCAGCTCTGTAAGTTTAAGAGCTTGTGAGATACTCAATTTGTTTCGCAACAATTCGGATCCCTACTACTCCTTTATATTTAACTAACTAACTCTATGGCTCATGGAACCCGGAGGTTCAATGCCGCGTTCACAAAAACTCTCCACTGACTTATATCCGTAGCTAACTGCATCCAGTTTCTACTTTGTATTCCAATCTCTGCGAGATCCATCTTAATATTGTCCTCCCATCTGCACTCCTTCATATTTATGATAATCAAAACGATATGATAACATCCCACTTTGGATTATAGAATAACTATATATCTAAAGTCACTTCATTTGACTTTGCAATTTGGCCGTGATCAGACACACATACTCGTAGTTACATCCATTTTTTACATTATATATATATATATATATATATATATATATATATATATATATATATATATATATATATATATATATATATATATATATATATATATATATTATAGTGATGCAAAAATGTATTTTTCAGCAGTTAGCCCCTCGGAAAACTCACAGGCTGTGTGTCTTGAAAGCCAAGTATTAGTATAAAACCTATTGCTATTATTAGAATTCAAATATCAATACTCACAAGGAAGGGTCACTCAGTGGCTCCGCTGAGATCCGAACGAGACAATTGTGTTTCCATTTGATATGTTATAACTAGATGAATTCCCAAGTTATACGTGCCACCTAGCGGAATATCGTGAGTTACAACATATTTTGTAATGTAAGAACTACAAAAAAATTACCTGGCATAATTGTTTGAACCGAGTCGTTTTTTCGAAAACGGTTGAGTAAGTGGAAAACTCGGCCAACACTTATCCCATCATTTTCAACGACAAACATTTTTGGGGTAAAAACTTTGTCCCAGGGTCTCTACATGTTCCCATTTGGGGTCCAACTAAAAAGTTTCAAATGGCAAGAGAGGTAGGACATCGTTTGAATGCTGTTGTTAAGTGAAAGAAGACAGAGCGCATCGCGACTTTCTACGACAACCCTGTGCAAAATTGCTGGTGGGTCAAAATGTAAACAAAAGCTTAATTGAAAATCTATTGCCACCTTGAATCCAAGAGGGCCGCTTCAAACCTATATCGAAAGGATAAGCGTACCAAACTGCTGAAGCTTCGAAAACAAATTTGGCATTAATGTTGATTAATAAGTGACTAAAATATGCAAAATGTTCTAAAACGCAACATTCTTAGTTCAAAATGCCGCACTATTTATCGAACGCATATCCAGCTCACACCACTGGTGTTGGAGAAGCGAACGTTTATGGTTAATAGTAGATATCCACAAAATATCAAAGAGTATAATCAGTAATCCAATGTGGCTGCCAGCGTGTAAAATGAGTCTGTATAGAAATTTGTTATTTCTTGGAATACTGTGACCAAACCAACAAAGTTTGACGCAGCTTGATGTACTGAAATGACTTACACATTTTTGGTACTACTTGCCAATCTTGCAAATGATTTTTTTTTTGTATATTTGGTATTGCTTGAAGTATTGCGATCAAACCAACGAATGACATACAAATGTAACCATCACGAATACGTTACAATAGAGCCCCCGACCTACTGGTGCACCAAGATCTTTCTGTATGAACTACGTATGACAAAATTAGAAAAATACCCGAAGGTATTCAACTTTTGTTTAGCAGCATGAGTAGGGAATCAGAGTTCATCGCATATTCGTTATATTCAAGTAAATAATGTCCAGAGAACCGTGAGGAACGTGCATTAAGAACAAAATATATATGTGTTGTTACCGAATGAAATAATAGTTGAAGTGAATCGAAATTCAATTTTTCTTTAGTCTTCCTATTATTTCTAAATACATAATAGAGAAAAATAGAGATTTAGATTTCTACTATGAATAACATAGGTTTGAAGCGGCCCTCTTGGATTCAAGGTGGCAATAGTTTTCAATTAAGCTTTTGTTTCATTTAGACCCACCGCAATTTTTGACAGGGTTGTCGTAGAAAGTCGAGATGCGCTCCGTCTTCTTTCATTTTTTTTCTTTTGAATCCACCACTACCCCTGCCATTGCCAATAACTTTGGACTTATCGGCAGTGGCAACTGCCCCTAACTCTTTCTAATCTCTCTACTTAATATTTCTTTCTCTCTCTCTCTTTCGTTTTTTAATTACCCATGACTGGGGGTGGGGCTTTCTTATTAATCCGAGTCCTGAATTTAATCTCGGGTCTCTGCTACTACTTGGAGCATCTTTATTGCTGTAAGATATAAAACAAATTTTTTAGTGCACATATATAAACAAAATACAACATACATACATACACCAAACAACAAAACATAACAATTACAATTTTATAACCAAACAAAATTACATTAAATCTCACCCATATTATTATTTCTCTCCTGTGGATATTTTTAAGTTTTTTTTATTTACTTTTATTTTTATTTTTTTTGTTTTTATTTTTATTTTCTTTTATTGGAATATTACTTGTATACACATATTATGTACTATAACCGTATTACTATTGTTTGGGTTCTCTCCTGTGTTCCCGCATATGAATTTATCATGTACTTTAGATTGACACATGCACGTAATAACTGTTAAAATTTAAAAGCTTTGTGAACGAGGATTCACCTGTATGATAATAAAACACAACAACAACACAACACATTTCACCTGTATGAAGTGGTTTCCACCAGTGTATAACAAGAAAATGAATATGTTCCCACATTGGAGGCTAACGGTGCTGTCGAATTCCGCTTCTTTCATTTAACAACAGCTTTCAAACGATGTCTTTGCTATTTGAAACTTTTGCCATTTCAAACTTTTTAATTGGACCCCACCTGGGACCATGTGGGGACCCTGGGAAAAGACGTTTTCACTTTAATCGTTGTACTTTGAAAATAATGCCACACATCCTTTCCTGTTTTCACATTTGTCTTACCGTTTCCGATTTATAGGGGTGAGCATGGACTTTTCAATTAAGTTTTCGTTTACACTTTGACACATCGCCATTTTGCACAGGGTTGTTGTAAAGAGTCGAGACTTGCTGCATTTTCTTTCATTTTACAACCGCTTTCAAATGATGTGCTACTTAAACCCCCTTGCCATTTGAAAATTTTGAGTTGGACCCCGTCTGGTTCCCTGCGGGAACACTGGGACAAAGTTTTTACCCCAAAAATGTTTGTCGTTGAAAATGATGGGATACGTATTGTCCGAATTTTCCATTTACCCAACTGTTTCCGAACAAATGACTCGGTTCAAACTATTCTGCCAGCTTTGTAGCTTTTATATTACAAAATATGTTGTAACTCACGACATTCCGCCCGGTGGCACGTATAACTTTGGGATTCGTCTAATTATAACATATCAAATGCAAACACAATTGTCTCGTTCGGATCTGAGCGGAGCCACTGCGTGACCCTTCCTTGTCAGAAGATGCCTACAGTTCTTTTTTCACTTACACGGAGAAGGCAGACTTTGGTAAGTGATCTTCGAGTCCATTTTTTGCGAGTTGGTAGTGCACATTTAAAGAGTATATATTACAAACTGGGAGAGGGCAATTGCCAAAAATAACGGAGAAAAACCGTCTTAAAGTTTTCTACTTGCCGCATATACCGTACGAAGTGAAAAGTTATAAAGTGACAGCGTGGCGGAGTGAGAAGAATCTGCGACTCAAGTGCAGAGGGTCCCGGCTTCGATTCCCGTTCGAATCATACTTTTTTCCTTCAACCAATAAAGAAGCAATTTTTAACTATAAGTAAACTATTAATTCACCATATGTTTATATTGAATTAGAACAGTAGTAATTTTCAATCACTTGTAAATTTTTCAATGTTCCATGTTAACTAGGAACAAAATTTAATCTTTTCCGTAAACATTATTGTTACCTCCATCATTGTGTAAAAATGCTCTTGGAGCTTCGTGTGAACATCTTTTGACAGTGTGCGAATTATAAGGGGAATGAGGGGGAATCTCCTTTGGTTATAGCCACATCCAGTATTAGCAAAGGGGATTTCCTTCTTAACTACTTTGCAATTCGCACACTATCAACAGATGTAGACACGGAGCGTCAAGAACACTTGTTACACAAAGACTGTGCTAACCATAATATAACTCGTGATATGAGTATATTTACGGAATATATTAAATTTTCTTGCTAGGTAACATGGAACATTGAAAGATTTTACAGTGATTTGAAATTTCCTATTGTTTTATTCATTATAGAAATATGGTGAATTAATGTCTTATTTCTAGTTAAAAATCGCTACCTTATTGGTTGAAGCAAAAAATAAATAAATAAATAAAGATTGTCTTGAACGGGAATTGAACCCGTAAACTTTTGCATATGAGTCCTCACTCTACCACACCGTCACTTCGTAAATTTGCGCGTCTTGCAGTATATGTTGCGAGTAGAAAACTTTTAAAGATTTTTTCCTCCGTTATTTTTGCCCTTTGCGTTCTCCCAGATTCTAATATCAATTCTTTAAATGTGCACTACCACCTCGCTAAAAATGACCTCGAAATTCACTTACCAAATTCTGCCGTCTTCATATTAGAGATACTAATCTGAGGTAAGTATACAGAAAGAAATGATAAAGGAAGAGTAATGCAGGCCTTGAAAGTAAAACTTAGACAAATTCACCAGTGTTCAGAAGGATATTTTTAAATCACGCTCCACCCTATTCATAGGAGCTAAATACGCGTTCTGGTTAGTTATCCGTTTCTCTCCACATAGCAGAAATCCAGGAACTCTTACTGGTGGTGTTCGTGGCCGAGTGTACTCAAGTGCCTGTGGAAAAAGTTGTGACGACTATACATTGATACATAGACTTACAAAGTATAACACTGTTAATGCCCTTTGGATACAACTTATAACGATGCTAGGGTTAATATGTCGTACATCCCTCAATGCTTTTTTGCCTGAAATAATAATTTACCCTGACTACAAGTACTATTCGAAATCTAAAAATAACGTCGTATCATGGCTAATACCCAGTACTCTTTGGTATATTGACATCTATAGATCTCTCCTCACAATGGAAGATTACATGGATTTTTTAAGAAGAATAAGATGGAAGACGTGTCAGTTTTTGGAGGAAAAAAACGTTTTAACACTTTCTTAAGGTGGTACTCTACAAGTAGGAAAAAAATCATCACTTTATTTCTTCACTTTGTTGATCAGACATGGTTGTTCTCCATTGTAAATCTACTCTTTAATATCATGTATATAGGAAAATAAAGTAAATATATAAAAAAAGTGTACTAGCGTAATGGGCTAGTAATTATAATTGCTTTTGTTGAAGATTCAAACCAGGGTCAAATATTTTTTTTATTTTTATACTTATTTTTAAAGTTTTCGTAACACTTTTTTCATCAAAATAAGAGAATAATACTCAAAAAGTGATTTACTTACGTTACGCGTGCAGTTTTGCTATAAGAATCCATAGTACAGGCAGTAGTACTACTAGTAGTAACAGTAGTAAGAGTAGTTAGTGGTGGTAGTAGGAACGCCTTAGAAGCACCTCAGGGCTCGTTTTGTTCTACCGTGAGTGCCATGATATTAATTAAACCTCAGGTGGTTCTTAAATTTTCTTCTTTTTTAATTCCAACAAAGTGACAATTTTCTTCTATTACTATAATGCACACAATACATACACCAGAAGGTTTGGACAATCGGAAACTGCAAAAAATCAATAACATGTATTTAGTTACTATACGCAAAAAGGGAAACGGATATTTTTTTCGTTTTCCGCAGAAAAAAGACTTTTAGAGTGCAAACGCTCCCACCAAAAATTGTAAAAGTTGAGGGTGGCACTTACTATATATGCAAAATTGATAATGGGTTCGTTTGTAAGTAACTCAAATTAAAATCAAATTCAAAGTCTGATTAGTTAAAACTGAAAACATGATTTTATACAAGTATTAACTCTTTAGTCAGTAAAGAAGAAGCCGTAGATCATGTGTCAGAGTTGACGACGATGTGTTTCGGTGGGTGGTGAGTCGATGATGGTGGGTCAGAGTGGGTCATGTGTGGTGGGTCAAAGAGGGTCATGGTGAGTGATGGGTCAGAGTGGGTCACGGTTGGTGGTTGATCAGTGTGGATCACGGTTGGTGGTGGCTCGAGATGGGTCCGAGTCGCTCATGTTGTCTGGTGGGTCAGAGTGTGTCACGAAGAGTGTTGGACCATGTTGGGTCGTGGGTCACGGTGGGTGGTGAGTCATTGACCCACGTCATCACTGCCTCAGATAGTTCAGTGCTCGCGGTTCCGTGTTCGATTCCCGGTTGGTGATCCTTTGGAATTGTATGTCCACGATGTATCTGTGTTCGTGTCTCTGTCGTTCAAGGTTACTGAAAATAACTGTAAAGCAAGTATTACTAAGTATAATAGAGACAAGTTACGGAAATACTTTCGGTGAATCATAAACGAAAAGGGTCTCAGGCATCAGACTCCAGTTAAGGGGTCGAATTACTCTTAAAACTAGTTTCTCCTTCATATCCTTTTCGTGTTTGTATGCCTTTTTTCCTAATTTAAATTTAAAGTCTCTCGACTATAGTTTTTATCATGACGGAAATCAGTGTGTTTCCTCGTTATCGTAAATGTGTCCAATTTGCTACATACACGAATGTTTTTTGACTCTTATTTAGCAGAGTTTTCTTAGTGTAGTGGTGTGAGCATTCGTTTCGTAATGCAGGGATCCCTGGTTCGATTTCCGCTGCGGTAAGTTGTTTTTACCAAACTAAAATATTCATACTTCTGATGTGTAATAAAATGAAAAATACTCAATTTCTTTCGGTGTTACAAGTTAGACTGGAAACGGCTTTTTTCGGAGAAGAAATATTGTACTAGCAATATGACGTCACATGTATTTACACAACCTTGATTCGTTCTGTAGGAGAACGGAATGTGATGAGGAAACAATTCATGAATACATAAGGATCATGTTTAGGGCCTATTATGGGTCATAAATTTGTTTGAAGCGATATTGTTTCCTATCAATTATTCCGAACGTCTTCCACTATTACTCCTACTGCTATTAATAATAATATTTTCGTTCGCCATTTCCAACGCATTCCATATATCCGTTCAACCAAAATTTGTAAATAGCAACTATTGTTTTTCATATTCGTATGTACATTTTGATAGAATATCAATATAACTCGTACATAATCCAAAGTTTTTTATTCAAAGAAAGCGTCTTACTATGTATCGTTATGAAGACAAATCCACTTAGTTTCTGTTTAAGCATCTGAAGTTTCGATATTAATATTGTACAGGAGCTGACACCTTCTTTCTGCCCCTCTTTCCTTTCGGACACAAATCAGTCAAAAATCTCTTATTTTTTCTTTTCTTTTTCTATCAACTTCAGTGTGCTTATTTACATTGCAATTGGACGTAATATTGAGGTCTTAAATATTTGTTAATACTACTACTACTACTACTACTACTACTACTACTACTACTACTAATAATAATAATAATAATAATAATAATAATTTTATTAACATTATTGAAGTTGGCCTAAAATTATACAAAACTTACAGATAAATAGGTAATTCGGGAGCTCGTCCGGACCTCCAGGGCACACCTCTGTAACTACGAAAATTTTAAACGAAAGCGTTACACTATAGATTCATGTAGAAAGTATTCTACTGAACGTTTTAAGGAAAATAACTGTCATAAAAATAACTGAATATCTCTGAACAGCAAGGCATATAATAATCTAAATTTAGGATATGCAGAAATAATTATAAAGGCTTTGCTACAAAAATACGTACACAGACCATAATAAATTCAATGAGATCGAAATACAAAGTAACAAAGTAGCGTATAAGATTCAGTCTAGAAAGCAATTTTTACGTAAAGAATGGGCATACACTATGTCGAGAATCGAGGTAAAACGGGAAATATTTACGATAATTTTCGTCTCCTCTCAACTCTCGTCTCCAAAGCAAGACGATAATTTGAGCTAATTTTGTCCCGTCTCGAATGTAAAATGTTAATTCTCGTCTCAATTTTCCTTGTTTCGTTTTAGAAACGAGATGAGAAATTCCTCTTCTCGTGGGCAACACTAAACAAAACCGAAATATTCTTGCCAAATTCCAGGTTTCTGGTTGTAATGTTATGGCCTGTGTGATAATAAGTTCCAACTTTTAATCTTCAATGACATAATAATAATTATTTTTAAATTATTATTATTATTATTATTATTATTATTATTATTATTATTATTATTATTATTATTATTATTATTATTATTATTATTATTAAAGATTTGATAGGCCATGTATTGAAACATCCGAATATTCAAATATCTGAAGATAATGGAACATGTGTCATCGCTAGTCAATCGCCACCGAAAATTCTCAAGTAAAAGAAATATGTACTTGTCGTTCGTGGATCCGAGTTTATTACCTTCAGATTACTAGTGAAGCACCTTGACAATTGAACCACAACTACTACGCGGTAATTGATTTGTCTTTAGTTTGTTTACGAGTACAATCTTTGCGCGGTATTTCATTCAAAATAAATGGGTTTTCTGTTTTATTTTTTTAAAAATTAGAAATGTTACTTATTTAGTGAATACAGTTATATAATACCCTCCGAGTTCTTAATTACATATTCCTGTGTTTTCAACTTGACTATTAACAACTCACTGTTTTACGCGAATAGAAAAAGGCTCTTTATTTAATGGCGCCCAAATTATTAAGGCTTTAGGTGAGTGGTTATCATTGTGGTTTCCTAAACCGGTGATTCGAGTTCGAGTGTCCCCTTCGCCATTTACAAGTTTTTAAAATGTTTCATTTACAAGGCTGAGCTCCAGTTGGATGCTGCTGAATGAAAGATAATCTCCAGTGGAGAAATTCAGAGATGATATAATCTGAAAATAAAGGAAGAAAAATGAATGGAGAAAAGGAGTTACAGACTTATTTCTATTAATTGTTCTATATTTGATAATAACCGTTAATTTCGTGCATGTTTAAATGGTTGTTTATCGACACTATGTTCTCCTCTTTTCTCCTTGTGTCTCAATGTGTAAATTTTCACAAATATTATCCAAATCAAGCACCTTCAGTTATATTTAGAACCTAAGAGGAAATACCCTTAATATGGATAGGTTCTTCAACTCGTTTCAGTGTTATCGAATTTCTCATTTAATATTTACAAATAAATTACTGCATACCAATATTTAGCAGTTTTGAGTCATTTAACGAATAATGAGATCGTACAAGTTCTACTTTGGAAGTAATATTACGTATCAATCAGTGACGCCGGAACATAGTAGCTCAGGCCCTGTTGGATACCCAAAATTTTCGTTGGAGGCTGGGCTCTTATCTCGAATGGTCGACCCATATGTTAATTGATTTGCAGGTATGACTATTGTTAATAGTTTCCAAACTCGGTGCAAGGCTTTGTTTTTATTTAAAAGTAACCTATTCCACATACCCCATAATCTATACGCATATTATTTGATACGCATATATACATAGTCATTTGAAGTAAGTTAACTTGTTTATAATCCCTCATTTGAATTAATTATAAGATTATTTAAGTTCTCCGACTGTTATCTTCTCATCGTCGCCTCTGATGTGCGTATATTTTTTTCTGGTATTGTGCTCTTTACTTTGAGTACAAGTATCCAAAGACCCTTTTTCTTTGTTATTTCATCAGCAAGCGTTTCTCCTCACATCTTCACAAAAACAGTCTTTACGACTTGTTCTTTTAACAGATGGGACAACTTCATGCTGCTGTTCTAGCTACTCTATCAGGCGTAATTAATCTTGGAGCGAGCGTTAGTGGGTTGCCTAACTCACGAACTTTGTACATCAAGAATTTCTTTGGCCCACTGTACACCATGTCGCCATTCTTGTATCAGAAAATTTCCAGAGGAATTTTGTGGAAAATTCCTCCAAAAATAGTTTATATGATTTCTTTTGTCTTAACCTGCTATTTGTATATAGTAATACAGAAGCAGAAACTGCAATAAAACATAGTTTTATGTCTAATTAAGAAATAATGTTACTTTCATGTAAATCACATTGTTCTGTCTAGAGATATAAACTATTGTGTATATTTATAGGTAATAAAGAATATATTATGCAAGACTTTTACCAAACACAAACCCTAACCTTGGCGTGTTATTGTCGGCACATAGATGAATACACAAATACAAGCACAAATACACGCATGTTTTCTGTGGAAAACAAAACACTTTGTAATATTTTGATCTGGCAACAACGCATAAAAAATTGATGACTCACGTAGCCTGATGACTGTCAGTAGTGTTGAGTGACGGTCCACGCTGGACGTCTTTTAGATGTGGCCGCGTGTAAGTTGAAATGTTTGTGCATTGTGGAGTTCGAAAAGATTGTGTTGTGTGCTGATGCACTGAGTTAGATTACGTTTTTGCTGGTTCATGATTGATGGAGTGCAGATTCGTGTGTATATGTGTGTGTGATACCTTACAGGATACAAGATGCCGAGGAAGTGTATAAATCACCCGAATCTGTTATGTTTGTGGGAGATGACATTTAAATGGCTACGTCGATGTTTTACTCCACTTGTGAGGAAGTGTTATCAGTTATATTTTGCTGCTTTGTAGGAGACCAAGATAAGAATTTGGCTTCACACTACATTTGTTGTACTTGCGTAAAACGTCTGAATGGGAGGGCAAATGGTGAACGAAACATGCATATCGCATTACCGATGATCTAGAGGGAGGGAGGATCAGACTGCTACTTTTGTATGACACAGATAAAAGGAATAGCCAGTAAATCTAAGCACACAGTACAGTACCCTAATTTGCCATCAGCAATTAGGCCAGTTCCACACAGTGCAGAATTACCTTTGCCAGTACCTCCTGTTCATCTTATGGTAAATGAGGATTACATACTTCTGGCAACTACTGAAGTTCCAAGTGAAGAAGATGATCCTACTTATGTAGAAAGCGCATCTACATTGGATAACCATCTGTTAACTCAGGGTGAACTAAATGACCTCGTACGGGATTTAAAAATCTCCAAGTTACAGGCAGAACTTCTTGCTTGTAGACTTAAAGGCTGGAATCTGCTCCATCGTGACACTACAGTTTGTATTTTTCGAAACCGTCATACAGACTTTCAAAACTACTATTTTCAAGAAATTGATTTAGTCAATTGTAACAATGTTTGTGCTTTGATGGATACGCTCGGACATGCACATATAAGTACAGAGTGGAGATTGTTCATTGACTTCAAAACTAGTTTGAATGCTGTCGTTTTGCACGATGCCCAACAAATTTCCTTCAGTGTCTTTGGCTTATTCAACTAATATGAAGGAAACCTATGAAAACAATATATATATATATATATATATATATATATATATATATATATATATATATATATATATATATATATATATATATATATATATAGTGTTAGAAAGAATTCAGTATGAGAAATACAAGTGGAACGTTGGCAGTGATTTAAAAGTTATTTCTTTGTTAATGGGTTTGTAGCATGGTTATACGATTTTTGGATATTGTTGTTTCCTCTGCGAATGGGACAGCAGAAACAAAGCGGAACATTACATTAAGAAGGAATGGCCAAAGCGTGTATTAACTACTGGACAAAAGAATGTTGTTTATTCCTCACTGGTGACCCATGTAAGATAATTCTACCTCTTTTTCACATAAAGTTGGGGCTCTTCAAAACCTTTCTTAAAGCAATGGACAAAACTAAAGCAGGATTTCCTTACCTTAAAGAAAAATTTCCTCGGGTTAGTGACGCTAAAATCAAGCGAGGGATTTTTGTTTGTCTCCAAATAAGATATTTGATTCGTGACCAAGAAATTGAGGATCTCTTAACTCCGGTTGAGAAAGCAGTTTGGTGTTTATTTAAATGTTTAATTGAGAATTTTTAGGAAAATTTTTAAGAATTTTTAGGGGCAAACAGTTCTTCTATTGGCTGTTTGGAGTGGATATACTTAGTAATGGGTAAATTCCCGGGAAGATATTTTTCGGGAAGATATTTTCCCTGGGAATATTCCCGGGAAGATTCCCAAAATGGGAATTTATCCGGGAATTTATGTTCAATCAGAAAGAAAATTGCACTCTATTACTATATTATGATTTCAAAGGTGAATTAATTTTTATATCACACCATATTATTACTGTTGTCCACAGAGTATTCTTTAAAATATATATTCTGAACGGTACTGTGTTACTCTATTAACACTTTATTATATTTAGAGAGTACGCATAAATGTATATTTATTTACAATATGTTCTATCAATTAATTATGTGTGAAAAAATTAATACTTTTAAACCACTAATCAGTTTAAATTTATATGTAAGTGGATTTGCTCAACTTGACTTTATTACTGATATTATAAACACATTAAATTTATAAATGTTATAAACCAATTAGATTGGGTAAATGCTAGAAGATACATGTCTCATCAATTTATCAACATTTGCGCATACAGATTTATGTTCACAAAATTTTCAAGATACTTTCAACTTATCTTTATATTTCAGCACGTAACGTTGCCATACACGACCTTTCTTTCTACCTATTTCTCGAATTTCCATAGTTAATTCACATGTAAAAGAAGTCCGGGAACCTCTTCAGAAATTCGAGTCAGAGAGAGGAGACAGAAAGACGTCTATTACTAATGGTGGTTCAGGGTTTATTAATAGTACTTCATCTCTAGTGCTACATAATTCTAAATTACTTTACAAAATGATTCCTTTCCATCATTCGTAAATTAGTACTTTGCTAATTTTGGCTGTTCTTTAGCATTGGGGGCAAGCTTTTGCACCTACTTTTTTTGCGATATTTTATTCCGATGTGGTTGTTTTATGGTTTCATACGTTAAATTGCGTTACCGACATTAACTTCAGACAGCATTGCAGAGCGAGCGGTAGCGAATGAAGGCGGGTTAGAGCCCCGGATGGCACGTTGTTTTCTATCTTCGTTACCATCAATTCACTTTCTTTTCTCACATAAATTACTTCTACTTACCTTTCCGTTTTGTATAAATCCCCTACTGCCCTAACAAATTGAGTTCGATACTTTCTTGACTACTTGAACATCACTATCAACCCATTTCTTCCGTAAATCATCCTAATTTTTGCTAGTTTTGGCCTCCCAATACTAAACAATTACCTTACTTTTTAGTGCAAATGGAAATTGAACTTAAAAACTCATATTATTAGTTATATAAAGTACCGTCAAATAATTTTTAATTTTTTAACCACCATATTCTCTAAAACCTAGAAGTAAATTATAATATATTAAAATAAAGTAATTAGTCATATGGTTCTTATAATTTGGAAGATAAAGTAGAGAAATTGAAATAAATTCCTTCCCGGGAATTTATAGGCCAGGGAAAAAAACCCTGGAATATTCCCATTTTTAAATTCCTTCCCACCGGGAATATTCCCACTGCCCATCACTAGTTGCAACATGTCCCTTAAAGTTCACTTTCTAGACTCCCATCTGGATTTCTTCGTGCTGTTAGTGATGAACATGGGGAACGTTTTCATCAGGACATTTACTACATGGAGAAGAGACACCAGGGACAGTGGAATTCACAAATACTAGTTTATTACTGTTATACATTCAAAAGAGATGTTCCAAGAGCCAGACACAGAAGAAAGTCGACAACTAAAACAGTTTAGTTAAGGTAAGTATGTGTTCATTTATTAAGAAGATACCACTCACTTCTTTTGTATTATAGACCTAAAATTATGTTTCAGTGCAGTTTCTGTTTCTATATCACTATATACAAATAGCAGGTCAAAACAAAATATCTTATAAACTACTTTTTGGATGGAATTTCCCACAAAATCCCCCTACAAATTCCCTCATACAAAAACTGGTGGCACGGCGTATACATGATTGAAAATATGTTTTATTTCAAATCCAATAAGTTACAAACCGTGCATATATTGTAACTTTCGTGGACGGCATATGCGATTTTATCTACACTAATGAATATGGTAAAATGAGCAGTAAACATAGCATATTTTTATATAAATATGTGTATTTCTCTACAAAGCATAATGCGATTCTTATGAAAGTTAGAGGGCTTACTAAGCATAAATCAAACTAACGTACAATATACCTAAGGGTACCCGAGCTACAGGTCTGAAAATGGTAGAAAAAAGAGAAATTTGAGAAGAAATTTCCCGAAAATCCCTCTGTCACGGGAAAACTGAGGGTAATGGAGAAAACCTAATTGCAGATTCGAATTCTACGTGAAAAGTCGTATTAGAATCAGGTATTTTCTTCCGTGTGCCAGGGAAATATGTCGACTAGTGTAATTAGTGCAATAATGAATAATAGCATACCCAGAAACACATCAAACAGAGCGGTTATAATTGCCTCACGAAGATTAAAACTTGAACACACACATATTATACACCAACCATTATCTGGAGTCATCGGTTTAAATGTGACCAATATATTCGGCGAACACTTCGTCCACTGTTGTGACACGAAATTTGGTAATTTCTTTCCTTCAATAGGCAGAGGTAGGGAGAATTGCAGGAGAGATAGATAGGCAATAGATTACATTTGGCATTCTTCAGTTATACAGATTTGAGTTATAGACAAATTTTGCAAATAATACTAAATTGAACTTCATGGTGCCCAGTGTTTTTTCCCAGTTGGCTCACGTTCAACTAAGTGCTATGTGGCTAACGCATCGGCTCCTATCGCCATTATTTCTGGCTTTCTTGTTACCTCTTAATTCAGTCAGCACTACAATTAGCTCATGATGCTACCTCAATACCGGATAACTTTATTGCTCTCACCGAGAATAGAATAGGGACCTTGCGCACTCTGACAATTTGGTTAAACAGACGAATAATAATAGGAATAACTTTGAACAATCGCTTTGTGATGCTCTACTCGCATTCGCATTCTGTAAATTTTGATGCATATTGTAGAGACAAAAGTCGAAAAATATTAAGAACACAGTATATAACTAATCTGCTGTAATCGTGTGGAGTTAAAGACAGAGTGGCGGGTCAGACTTCTGCCAACGCCACTGATCGATTAATCACCTGCTTTGTTACTTTTATTTACCTAAATCCATGTACAAGTTGCGAGTATATTACTAGATTATTGCGTAAGAGTATCTGTTTCTGATGGTATTTTTTCATCGTATTTTTGAATCTTTTTAAATGTACACAAACAAGAAGTTCAACAAATTAACTTCCTAAAACTTTTTTCTTTTCTTATGAATAGTCTATAGGCACACTTCCTACAACTTCCTACAACAGAGGGCTAACATTTCCTCTGATCGTAACCTTGTGCTGGCCCAAGTAGACATGCAACTTAAAAATATAAGCAGAAGAAAAGTATCTACAAGATGTGAAATAATGAGAAGTTGAGAAACGAGGAAATAAGAAATCTTTCCGTTGAGATATTCAGAGAAAAATACTCAAATGAGGAAACGATAGGGGCAGCAGACTGCAGAAGAAGTAGTAGGTAACTCCTAACATAAAATGGCTCAGAGTCCATGGCGTACCTAACAGATGTTGAAAAAAAAATGAAGGAAAGAAAGACAGGGCAATGTTCAGGAACTGGTTGATACAGAAGAGGGCAGAAAAATGTAAGTTTATAAAGTGTAAAATCAATGTTTCAACTGCAAATAGTAATAATATATAGTTTCTAAGTTACTAATGCTTTTACTCCTGATGCAGAGTGAGTTAATTAACGCTTCCGCATCCTGAAATAAAACTTTCAATTCGCTTTTAGTATGTATAAATGTGGACTCACGAAACGAACGTGGGGTCCTCCGAAGAAAAACTTGCTGGGCATATCCATGTTATATAGGTATTTCTTATTGAAAGTTGGTTGTTCTATTTGATTTAATGTATTATAATGTGCTGCTTTTCTATCCGAATCAGGTATACTGTAATGATTACTAATTTCAAAAATATCGCAAACACTGCTTTAAGAATGGTTGCACTTAAACACAATAAAATTTTAACAATGGCCGTTATATGAATATGGACTAAAAATAGAAAATAGCTTTTTATTTTCTTACTTTTATCTCTCCAGCTGTTTATTTAATTGTATATATAATTAAGTAGGCTTCCCAATATTATTTTTTAAATGATTCTACTTCGTGATTTTGGCCTCGCGATGATCTGAAATAATATATTATTTCAGGAAAAAGGAATTTTTCGAAACGTAACTAAAATTATTTTCATAAATTTTACTCATTGAAATATTTTAGTGTCACGTTATGTTATTATTATTATTATTATTATTATTATTATTATTATTATTATTATTATTATTATTATTATTATTATTATTATTATGCCATGGGTATCATCCTACTCTAGATGAGAAATTCCTTTTGAAATGCCTTTTAAAATTTTTGACTAAATAATTTATTTAGCTAAGTAACCACTTAACGTGCAGGAAAGTAGATAGTTTTGTTTTCTCCTGTTTTCTAACTAATTTTATTAGTTTCTAGGTAGCTGCTTCCTACACTGTTTGTTGACGTTGTTATACTAATTATTGAGTCCGTTTGAAACTATTCGCATTATTTAACGTATATCTTATTTGTTTATTGTATTTCCATAATCTAATGCATTAATTGTTGTTGATAATTTAAATTTATAAATTAGTATTGTCAATTGTACATGTGTTAAAATACAATAATAATTAACAATGAATTCTAACGTGATTATTAGCGTCAAAGAATTATGTGAATCGTTTTAATATGTTATAGTTGAATTTGTTTTCATTAAACCAAGCAGAGAAAATTATGAGAAAATAGGAAAAATTGCACACAGGAACAAGAGGGGTGCATATGTAATTGTAACGGGACATTTCAATGCAGTTCTGGGAGAAAAACAGGAAGGTAGTGTCATCGGCAAATATGGTTCAGGCGAAAGAAATAAAAGGGGAGAAAGACTGTTTAATTTCTGTATACAGAATTCACTAGTAATTGGGAACCCGTGGTTCAACCAGCACAAGAGAAGAAGATGTACAGGGAAATCCCCAATAATTGTCCGAAGATACCAGATAGACTATGTTGTGATTCAGGACATATATGGAAATAGATTGAAGAACGCGAAAAGCCTTCCAAGGGCTAAAAGTTTCTCTGATCGTAACCTTGTGTTGGCCCAAGTAAATAGATATGCAACTTAAAAATATAAGCAGAAGAAAAGTAGCTACGAGATGTGAAATAATGAGAAGTTGAGAAACGAGGAGATAAGAAATCTTTCCGTTGAGATATTCAAAGAAAAATACTCAAATAAGGAAACGATAGGGGCAGGAGACTGCAGAAGAAGTAGTAGATAACTCCTAACATAAAATGGCTAAGAATCCATGGCTTACATAACAGATGTTGCAAACAAATGAAGGAAAGAAAGACAGGGCAATGTTCAGGAACTGGTTGATACAGAAGAGGGCAGAAAAATGTACATGAAGTTAAATAAAGAGTTCCAAAGTAAACAAATAGAGCACGGGAAGTTGTTCAAAAAAAATGCGAGAAGAGAAGAGTTCGGAAATATGAAGAAATATACAAGGTGAAATCTATTGAACTGCAGGTGAGAGAATGGGCTATTACGATGGCCAATATGATGGCAGTAGAAAATAAAAACGAAAAGGTTATCAGCAAGAGAAGTGGAGTCTTAGGAAGATGGGAAGTATATGTTGATTACTCACATGAATGGAAAGGCAACCAGAATATATAATTTAAGAATCGAATTCTTTAAGAACATAGGGGACAAGGGCAAGAAAGAACTGCTTCGACTCTGCAATAATATATATGAAATACGAGAGTGGCCAAAGTACTTCCTGATGGAAAATAATATGATGCCGAAGGCTAAGGAATCGAACCCAAAGAAATGTGAGGGTTATAGAACTGTTAGTCTCAAATCTCATACAGCAAAAAAATCTTCCAATTCTGAACAGAAGGCATTGTATGGAGGCACACATGAAAATGTTGAGGAAGAAGAGATCGGGTTCAGGAGAAGTAAGGGTACAAAAGATGCCATTGGATTATTAAGGGTGGTTGCTGAAAGATTTAGAGAAAAAGGAAAGGATTTATAGATTATTGAGATATATGTGGTATTTCTTGATGTACAAAATGCTTTTGACCTCGTGAATTGGGGATTGTTGTTATACTGTAAGTTCTAGAGAAAGTTAGGTTGAAATGGAAAGATCGAAGACTCGTCAGAAAATTATATACGAACCAACAAGTGAGTGTTAGAATAGGGGAGTAAATGACAGAGAGAGAGAGAGCAATTGGAAGGAGAATTCAACAAGAATGTTGTCTTTTGCCTATACTACTTAGTATCTATCTAGAAGAGATGGTGAAAAACAGCCTACATAAAGAAGATGAGATTTCAGTAGGAGGTAGAATGAATAGGTGTATATGGTTTGCAGATGATACGGTGCTTGTTTCAAAATCTGAAAAAAAAATTTAAAAAAACATTAGAAAACTATGGATGAAAATAAATGTTAGAAAGACAAAAGCCATAGTGACTTTTACGAAGGTGTGTGTGTCAAATATAGAAGGAGAAGGAGAAAAATAGAACAGATATTAGTTTCCAATATCTGGGTTGTATTATTAGTAATGATATGAAGTGTGAACGTGAAATAAAACCAAGCATAGGAATGACGAAAGAAGCCTTTAGGAGGAAGAAAATACTATTTTATAGGACTTTCAATTGTTAAGAAAAAGACTGATAAAATTGTTCCTGTTAAATATTGTTCTTTATAGGTCAGAGACATGGACATTGCACAGCAATACTAGAAGAAAAATGCCTGAAACATTTCAAAATGTGGATGTGAAGAAGAATGGAGGTAATTAGCTGGGTTAAGCGGAAAACTAATGAGAGAATTATAGAAATATTGATTTTTAGAAACGGAAAATATCAGATTGTCAAAAAAAGTACTGATTTTTTGGAGGTAAAACTTGAGAATAAATTGTTGTTATTTGAAAATAGCATTATGAAACTGAACATGAACTACTTTGTCGATTAACTTCTTCCATTTTTTCGGGAACACCATAATTCGTCATTATAGTCCCATCTGCTGTATCTGGTCAAAAATTTGTTCTTTCGATATTTATATGTATCTTTGAAACTAACTTATCACCATTTGCGAAGTTCTGCAGTGATTTGAACAAAAAAAATGTCTGGTGATGCCGTCCACTAGATATACGCTGGACGCAATGGTAAATCCCAGTCTTTGTTGGGCGAGTCATCAAGGTTCCATTCTCGACGGAATTCATGTGTTTCGGATCCTACGTTAGTCTGCAGTTCCACGTTTTGCGTCTGATAGTCTCGCTGCTAAAAGGGACATTAAATTGAAAATCAAGTCAAATAAAATCATGTTGAAATATTAGATGTACTTTGCAGTTAACATCAGAATCTGTTACATATATATTGTAATTCTCACTTCAAAAAGCATTATATATAGGAAAGAAATTATATACTGTAAAATACGAATATTTGACATTATAAGAGAAATGACAACTTTCAGTGTGCATTTTCCCCTGACTTTAAAAGAAATCTGTCACTTGTGTGTTGTTTTACACCAAAAAAGTTGATGTGATTATACTCTCATCCACTTAAAATTTACTGAAGAGTAAGTTAGTATCTTCTCTTTCGTTTTTCACTTTACGAAACATTTTTGCTTTTAGGTCTAAAATATTAATAACAATAATCTTTGCTCGATATAGAAGACCCACTCCATTGCTGTACCTCTTTCCGTGAGTACATCCATCAGCAGTTTCCTGATGCGTGGATTGGTGGCGAGGTGCTGTGTATCGGCCAGCTCGTTTCCCTAAAGGGATCGATTACAGTGTTACCTGTGGGACTATGTGAAGTCTGTTGTGTATGCAGTGAAAATTAATAATGTTCACAATCTGAAAGAAGGAATTGTAGATGCACGTTCCAAAATTACAGCCGTCACTTTGCACCAAGTTTACATGATTCAGAACGTATCTGAGAATCGACAAGAATGGGGAACATATTCTTTAACAGTGAGTGGTTCTTGCCGTCGAGTGGTTAGGGACACAACAACGACAATAACATAGTCTTAAGTTAGTAATGGTCAGAGCTACAGTAAAAAATAACACTCTCATTCGTTTTGTACACAAAATTGCTATTCAAATGACATAATATATGCCATGATTCCCATCTAAAACAATTGCATAAAATACAAGATGACAGACGTCATTATGTATGTCCTCGAACTTTTTCCTCTTCCCTATTCCCTGCCTACATCGTTACTTACATGTTTGCAGCATTTACCACTTATTAACGTGTTTACACACTTTTGGACCACCCTGCATATTGACTTGTACTGAATAGAACATTTGAGGAATAAAACTCATTGATTTTCTGTTTAATGCGAGTCAACATCGGTTCCATCTTACTTTAAATATCTCGACTGCATTCGAATTCAAACCTCTAACCATTACACTTCTTTACCTAAGTTTCTATTCCGAAATTAACAGGATGCATGCAGCAAAGAATGAGCTTTATTTCTAGTCAAGCAACCTCTCCGGCTGAATAATTTCCATGGAAGTTTTTTTTTAAATTAAGAAACAAGAAACTAAAATGGAATTTACGAGAGGATTGTGGAAATTAGTTTTCTGCTTCTCAAGGATATAAGAACCGCAAGCTAACCCATTTTCCGTACTTACCCGTTTCAACGCGAGAGTCGAACCTTCTGTTGAAAACTCATCGGTGCTCCTCCTCTTTCCTTTCTACCTGCTTACAGACTGGTTTTGTCTGTCTCCATCGTCTGTCGTTTTGTCGTCTGATTTGCTCTATCAATTAAATGTTGCTAGTGAGCAGAGCCGTAGCTAGGGAAGGGCGAGCGGGCAGTTGCTCCGGGCTTTGATAACAAGAGGGAGCCGAAGAGCAAGAAAAAACGTAAAATTTTGGAAATGAGTAACGATGCGACGCCCCGAAAAGATATTGGCACCGAAAATATTAGTAATAGAAATTGTCGGTTTGCAAAGAAATAGATTCG
Organism: Thermobia domestica; assembly: GCF_964235325.1. Taxonomy (NCBI): domain Eukaryota; kingdom Metazoa; phylum Arthropoda; class Insecta; order Zygentoma; family Lepismatidae; genus Thermobia; species Thermobia domestica. Next base: position 265,326,952 of record NC_137456.1, read on the forward strand.
GTGCAAATTTTCTTGATCGCTTCGCTCGCAACACAATCGTTTCAATACGAGTCACAAGTTTTCACTTATTACTTAAAGGAAGCTCTTGTATATTATTTGTTAATTACGACGTGATATGCATGCTGCCAAGTAATAACTTACACTGAACTCACCAGCGTTTTGAAATTCAGAAACTGTAGAAATATGAAATACATCTTCGGCGTTTTGATGATGATGAGTTTGCTTAACTAATTGTGCTTTTGTACCCAATCAGATTAATTACGACGGTGAGAATGAAGATATGAAATGAAAGGAATGAAGAGAATGAACACGCAAGCAGCTGTTTGCGTGGGAATATTAGAAATAAAATGAAAAGGGGGGAATAATAACTTTTCCGAACTTGAAGCAGCATTAGAATAGGGGCTTAAGGGGTCAGAACTTAACCCAACGAATGTCGTCTTTTCCAAAGATTGATCACTACCAGTGTGTTTTAATCCATTGCCATATGAAATGCTTCTAACTTGAAGGAATTTATTGACATCGTTTTTCCACCAACTGCTTGTATCACCAGGATTTTTTTTTCATACGATCTAGTTGTATTATATTTTTTATCTATCTGCATACCTACAAAACATAGACACACATTATACATATACATATAGTTACGTATGTATGTTTTAGTGTATTTGTAATATATTAATTAGTAATAAATAATCTTTAATTCAGAACTTTCATTCGGGGTTGCGGGGTCCAGTGGTAGAGCGTTCACCTTCGGTGCTTGGAGTCCTGGTTCGATCCCAGCTTGGACTTTGTGGTGGACAAACACTGTGCTCGTGGGTTTTCTCAGGGGTTCTCCCGTTTCCTCTCACTTTCTTCATTCCACCATTTCACTCATCTCTCATCATCACCGTCTACTTCGTCCGTTATTTTTGTTCTTCAGTGATGATATTCTTGTTTGTGGTCTCATATTCTGGTTCCAACTAGTTCGAATCGTGTACTGTGTGTACTTTTCTACATTCAAGAGTCATATAGGCCTATCTCCAAAAGTTGGTAACAATACATGTCAAGAATTCACAGGTATGGTTATATTCATAATTATATTTTCTAGATGTTATATTTTGTGTTCCGTGCCATTTAACCCGGGACCCCAAGCACCAGAGGTGAACGCTCTACCTCTGAGCCCATGCGGCCCCATAGTTTAAAAGATGTTCATGAGCAATGGGGATTGAAAAAGTGATCAAAATGATGGTTATTTTTCTGACACATGTAACCAATTCCCGAATCCACCATTTTTGTCATAAACAGAGGCTACGCTATCATTTGCTGCAAATGACAATGCCCTATGTTCTGGAAGAACTGGAGTACTGCAATCAGTAAATCCATCTTGTTTTGAGTACCTATTAAATCTTATTTGTGTTTTCGTCTGAAGTAAAAATATATATGATATGATCTGGTATTATTAATTTTTATACAGGTAGCAAATCTCGAGTTTCTTGCTGTTTGAATGCACTTCTTCTGATGAAACATAGATAAATTGTATGTCTGATATACTATATCAACACTAGTCCTGCACATCAGTTCATTTTTTTAAGTCGTGAATTTCACATCACTACAAAGAATTATATCTTGGAAACTACTCAAGTCTCAGTAATGCAATTTTACTCCCTTGCTACTGCACAACTATCGTCTATTTTCTGAAAATTTAGGATTTTTTACTTCTGGTTCTCCCTGAGACATTTGATGGTCAAAATACATGATTTTCGGAAATTTATGAAGTTTAAAACTTTTAGAAAAATCAAGTATAAGATTATTAGATCTCAAACTTGTTTTCCGGTATGCCTGTCACCTAATCCCTATGTAGACAAAGAATTGAAGGTAAGTCTTGATTATTTCGTTTCAAAATATACATTCCAAAATTGCCATTTCCAGGTTTCCAACCTTAATGTTGAGAGCTTCTTTTTTCAACGTTCTAAAGTACGGCTCAGTATGCACAGAACATAGAATGTTGTACATTCGATTATCTTTGTATGGTTTTCGTTTGAACTCATTATTTTTAAAATCTAAAATGTTACAGCGTTAACGGAATCCTCTGAAAAGTGCAAAATACGCTCAGGCGCCTATACAAAATGACCACCACAAACAAACCTACGCCGCAAGAAAATAAACGAACACTCGATTTAAACTCAATAGCTGTGGTAAAATCTTAGATAAAATTCAAAGATAAGTACCTTTGTCAGTAACGTTTACCTGGAAATTGGTTGATTTCACATGTATTGACCCGAAGCAAAACAATTTTGCCTTAGGGCTAGTTTACAAATCTAGTAATTACTGGTACATAAAGAGGTTACGTATTCTCAGGCACAGGTCTAAAATCTAACAACGTAATTCTCATTTCTTTGCGTTCGAAATGCTGAAAACTCTAGAATGAATGCGGTTCAAGAAGCACGAACAAAATTGCGTAGTTTTATAAAATTTGTTAATTTCTGTGAGGATAAAGTATGAAAATTCAATATCGTGAAACTGAGAAAACTCAATACCGAGAATCGTGGAAGTGAAAAGTGAACTTAACTCAAGTACTTCCAAATAATAATGCCTTGAGTTGATTTTAAATGGTCACACTGATAAATCATCTAATAGTCTATAACACAAACACTTTACACACAATTATGCATACAAGCTTTGCCTTGTAGATTTTGGAAAGTGAAAAATATTATTTTAATAGTGGTCATTGAGCAATCAGAACACGATACAGTAAAAAGTGATGCATTATGAACCAATTGGAATAAAACGTCAACAATAATCAAAAGAGTACGTTAGTGTACTATCACTGACAACCAACTACAACAAAGCATACAAACAATAAACAATAACGAAAGCATTTTTAATGATGTCCCTGAACGGCACATAACTAAAACTTCCATTATCAAAGTGTTTTTCATGATATCACTGAATCACAAACTGATAATCTGAAGCTATCCGAATACGTTTCTTGAAAGTCACGTTAACAATAATATTTACATGCCACCGTTTTATTACTCGATTTATTTTTTCAGATTCAGACTCTCTTCTCACTACATTTATCTATTATGTTCTTGACACCATTTCGTATTCTCTCTGAGTAGATTTTGTCACTATTCGCCAATCTACTTCGCTATGCTGTGACGACCTAAATAATTACACTAGGTCACTGAACAAAATGTCATAAAGTAAAAACAACGATCGATTTTCATTTTCAATTACTACATGTGTAGTAAGGAATAACAAAACAGGTCAATATTTGTTTTCATGAATAGTGCTGATAAGAATAATTATATGTTTGTACTAAACACTTGCAACATGACATAGCTGTTGATCTTAACGCTAACGTTTGATTTTAAACCATATTATTATAAGCCAACTAGCAAGGAATCCTCTTAAATGCTTTTCATGATATTTTAGTACTCCACCTAAGGTAATGTTATGATCTGTTGTGATTGATTAAGATGTGTATCCAAGTCGTGGGGTGTTCCCCCTTCTTTACTTGTCTCAAAGAATGAATGTGTCATTTCAGGATGAAACAATACACATTATATATTTTTTGTTTCGACATTTAGACACTAAAGCACATTTAGACATCAAATTCTAGAAGACTCCCAATCACAATTAAACCTGGATCCTTCATAGCCACAAACTTAGGATTTCCTTATAAAGTTTTATTTTATTTTTTCAATTTTATATGTATCTAATAGGACTATTTTTTCCTGCATTATGTCAAAAATTAGCTTTGACCTTCTACTCCAAATATGAGATTTTTCGTTCGTGTGCCCATGTTCTATGAAAGGCGGTTAAGAATTGTCTTATATGCATCACTTCAGGGTGGACATTCATGCACTTCTCGACTCAATAATACTTAGTAATAAAACCCACATCAAAGAGGATGAAATAAATAAAACAGTGACATTTTACATTTTCGATAATTATAATCCTATGAAACGGAAAGATATTTAGTACCTGAACTGGCAGTATTTCCTATACATCAATTTCCAATTCTTTTCCTCACAATTCCCAAATATAAGAAGCAATCCTATGTACCTCCTCCCGAAATTTAAGAGGTGAACATCACTACCCATATCCGGAACTCTAAATAACCAAACAGTACAATAAGACATCACAGAGGTTAAAACCGTTTAAAACTATACCAATAAAAAGGAAAGAACGTACTTAAGGTGGCCCATAATATTCCCTCCATGAACTTGTACTCATTGTATTACAACATAACATAATTAACACATCATCAAAGAGAATAATACTTTTTTAAATGCCCGGAAACGGAAATGAGATAGACAATCATAGTGCTAATTGCATTACGTTTCACTATCTGACCTATGGACAGGAACTAAGACCACTTGAAATCTATTTGGCCATGAGAATCGCCATATTGTTGATGACTCGAGTAGATAGAATAGGGCCTACTACTGTTAACATTGGTTTAATGTCAAACATTTATGTCTTTTGGCCTAAGGGAGGACGCTGAATTATAATAGTTAAAGTATTCAAATATTTCAATTTAACGTTTCAGGATTGTACTCTTTTCATTAAGGAGACAGTAGTTAAAACAAGAGAATGAAAATTAAACATTTGGTAGAAGAGAAATGGAGATGAAATAGTAGTACACTGAGAAATCGAAAGGACACACTGTTGTCCATCAAGAACTTATTTCGCTAGGGATCGAACAAGGGACACTACGCACAAGGCGGAAATGCTCTAGCACTGAATCACCTTATCACTCCACTATAAATATGAAACAAGATGTAAGAAGGAACATTTACTCTCATTTGTAATCTGGAAATAAATCACTTGGGGTCCCGGGTTCGATCCCAGCCCCCGCCAAGTGAACTTTGTGGTGGACAAACACCGTGTGCGTGGGTTTTCTCGGGGTTCTCCCGTTTCCTCCCACTTTCTTCATTCCACCAATTTCATCATTACTCATCATCACCGTCTCCTTTAGCCTAACCGGCATAACCGTGGGACGTAAAACTCAAAGATTTCATTTCATTTTTTGGAAATAAATCATTTTCTGTGAATGAAACCACTGTAATATTTTAGGCTCCATAAAATGATGAATGCATATTAACTTTTCCTTACACTGAATACCAATGAATTTAGGGGGTATTCAGTGGACATCTTCATTAGTGATATGATATTACCCCTGAAGAATTCCTCTGATTTCTCTCAAGACACATTAACATTACGCGACACTACGTAAACCGCATGTATTCAAATCCCTCCCCTGGCAAATATTATATAATCAATAGTATTTGCATGTACAATATTTATAAAAAAGCTGATTACAAATAGTTGTGATTATCAAACATATGATCATAGAACCCTTGAAAAGATATTGAAGCAAGTACCTAGACACAATGTACAAATGCCATTGGTGTTTCAGTTGGTTGTGGACAAATATTTATTTTGTGCATTAATGTAGCTTCTAATTAAAATAATACATTTTCACGTTCTCAAATCTAGCAAATGCAATTTAGACTTCCCTCGTCGGCAATGTGGTGCTTCATCCACTTTCCTCAGACAGTTCTGACACAACGTTTTGACAGATAATATTTGTTTACATAAAGGGCAAATTACTGAACGTTACGTTTTTTGCAGCAGCCATTCTCACGTAACTGTGCGATACAGATTTTGTATCGAGTAGTCGCATACACCTCGCGACAAATAGTAGGCATACTTAGCTATTTTGAAATGTTCGGAAATGTATATTGTTGCACAGCTTTGTACTCGATTTGCCGTAGAACAGAATAGTATACCTTTGAAATCAAATACTTGTTTATAGCTCTACGTTATTCAATAATTCTTACAAGCGAAGGTACCTCGGTGTAACACTTCGGTTTTGATGATATTGCAAAGACATAAAGGATTCATGATGCCCGTATGCGAAAGAGACAGAGACTCATCTCAATGCACGAAGATTGGAGAACATGCAGGAAGGACGTAAACACCGTTCAATTAGGCAGCCAGCAAGACGGTACTGAGCAGCGGGTTACATTTACCGTGTAATATTAACAACGATGAGATGGATGTTAGAAATGAAAATGTGTGTAGGCAGTAGTAACACAAATGAAAAATGTTACTATTAATGTTGTGTTGCACGCGTATTTCATTTGTTAAGTAATGTTGATACCTATGCGTGTTACTGATATAACTGTTGCTATCTTACGCATGTAGAGCAGCTGCTATTACATTCTACTGTGCTATGAATTTTTGTCCCATTATGCGATATATGCAAGCCACTGTTGCAGTATTAACCCAATGGCTGCCTATACGAATGGAGTTTGAATCCTTCCTGCGTGTTCTACTATTTTCGTACATTGAGATGAATCTGCGTCTCTTTCTCATACGGACATCATATGGACCTAAAACAAAAACACTTATTTTCTGTTTTCGTTTGTTCTTTCTTTCTGCTCCTTATCACCTTTTTCCCCCACTTCCGTAACAGATTTTGACAATGTTGTATACATTATTTGTCCATTTTCGGATGTTCTGCTTTTTTGTCATGGGCGTTTTCTGTCTCATGCCTTGCTTCGACTGTGGGTAGTATTTCGTACATTAAAACTTTTCCGATATCTCTTCTCGTTTTCGCTATAACCCATATAATAGCATTTTGATCCCATTTTATGCCCCTATTTGACCCTTTCAATGCGTTTGTTGGCCGATATATATATAAAACGTGTGGCTTCTTTTCTGATGTGCTATATGTCTGTGCAAGCTCATCACAATCAGTTAAAGCGAGGTACCCTGCCTTGTTGGTATTTTATTAATATTATTTAAACACGTGAATAAAAAATAGGAATTTACAGCAGATATTTTGTGTTTGTGAATCGAGAACCACCAGAAAAGCAGATGTTTGCAATTTTATATCGTAGAAAGAGTTCAAATAATATGAAGTTGATTGTTTAAATAAAGGTTACAGTCGTTTCCAGCAGCAAAGTCTTATGAAACCCTCACTTATTGTCTTACACAAATCGTAATTTTAAAAAAAATACCCACCACCGAATAACAAGCACGAAAGTAATGTACGTTGGCTACGTGACCATAACAAATATCTGTTGAGGAAAGGTATGCAGAATATTATCGTTGGTGTCGAATAGTTTGGTATGAAGTAATTTCAAGTTCTTATGCATTCACGTTAATTAATAATTTTATATAGCAACATTTCAAATGGATAAGTAATGACCTAATGTATCTTACCTGCAAACAAAAGACCAATAATTATAAAGGCAACAGCAATGCCAGTTTCACCCATTTGAAACGCAGCCACTATAACATCAACAATCTTAAGAATAGGTACGCACACTCGTATTGGTTGATTCACTAACCATGGAATTAAGAATGTAGGCCTTTCCTGTAATGAAAGATAAAAAAAACAATCTCCAGAAACACTGTTACTTCTTAAAATGATTACTTTTTCAAGGCAGAAAAGAAGGAAGTAAAATAGAAATGTTACATAGGCCCTAACTAGTCTCTTAAAAACACAATTTACATCATTGTTGGCGATTCTTATTTATTTATTGAATATTACACATATTTGATCCATGATTTGTCTAACTTCTATGACCCTTCATCATTGAACCTTTCTTCTCCAAAATTCAGCATGAGTAAGTTCGTTTTTCTCTTATACTTAAGGTGGAGAGAATACGAGCACGTCTAAAATTTAGGAAATTGCTAAATACTTTTTCAAACAAGAGAACATGGTTCTTTATTTTACATAAATATACCACTTAACCCATTAGAACAAAACAACTTCCATTTTTGAACAATTCGCAAGGTTAAGAGTGATCTTAAGTTTCCCCAAAGAGAGGTACGTCAACGTAACGGTAAGCTATTAGATAAATGGGTTCAGGGAACCAAACTCTCAAAAGCACATAGTGCGATTCTATAATACGGTAATATGCTGTCAAATTTTTACGATAGCTATTTTCTAAATTTAGGGTTATTGACCAAGTCACTCATGCAAAAACTTATAAAGAGTATCAAATGACAAATTTGGTCATGTAATTAGAACCGTACACAATGATACACAAATAGTATCAAGAAAGTTACACAGTATTCGCAAAACCACTAGGCTGTAAATGTGGATATACTGTAAACTACAAAGCGACAAAGGAAATATTGCTGTTTGTCACGTAGTAATAAAAAATAAGAGAGTAATTTTAGATTAAATATAACTACTTAAAACTAAAAAGGAAGTTAGAAAAATTACAGAAATTTATTATATTATATAGAATTTATTACACTCACTTGAGTAATCTTTGGTTGTCAAATATGACATTTTTGTCTAATAATTGCTGTATTGTGTTTTCCACAATCTATGACTTATATATTTAAATAAACAAACGTTATTCTTTTAAACATCAATTATAAGCCTGTGCAATGAGGATTGATTTAAAGTCTTAATATTAGAAGTAGATAATCAATGTTTTGATTCTAGATGGAAATGTTGTCATGTCACATAAATTTCCAGTTTCTCGAGAGTGAATATTCATAATTGTGAGTATTGAACCTATACTCAATCAATCATAACCTGCCTAATTGAGTTGAATTTCTACTCTCATTTCAAGGGTGATTATGACAAGTATCAAATCCAGGTATTGTAGATATGGTTCAAGTAACGTCAGCTTGATTGACTCTCGTTGACGATGGCAACAACTAATTCCAGTCAGTAGTATTAGGTTGGCTTTATGAGTTCGATTTCTATGTAATTGGGTTAGCGTCAGTATTCACAAAAGCTTAGACTATTAGGATTTAGCGATACAAATTCCAGAGACAGTATGATTCATTGTCGTTGTCCAGTGACATGAAGTGAGTGAGTGCGTTCTTAGTAATCGACAGTTGGAGTAAGGAATATTTAATTGATTTCTACTTCAATTAAAGTGAGCAAGCGCAAGATCAAATAAAAGAGTTTTTTGTTGGTGTCTTGCGATCTCTTTCATTGACGATAATGAGCACTTGATATTGACAATTCCTCAAATGATTGCGTGCTCATTTCAATTATATAGGTTGTTGTTTTACATATAAATACATTTTCTTATCACGAGTCCGTGTGTTTTTAAAGAGAGGTTTCATAGTTATCTTCAGCGTTATTTCATAACTAGCATTAATGTTACTCGCTGATATACCTTTCTAAAGTTTTCAACATGCGTCATTATCTAAAAGTGAAATTCAGAGTTGACTTAGAATTTACTATTAGCGAGAATAGCGTTGGTTTTTACTGTCCGTAACTAGTAGAGAGAAGCAACCTAATGTTCTTTATATACAAGTGTGCAGGCGGGACATAGAACCCGGTTCCTCTATTTACACCTAGCACTCTTTTCCTTTGCTTCAAGAGAGCTTGGTTTCTCCTTTATACCAGCGTTTGTGTGCAATAATTTATATATACATATATTTGGGTGAGATGTATATAAAATCAGGGGAGGCTTTAGTTTTCCCCAGTATGTCGTCCTTTTTTCTTTCCCTTTTTCCTTCTGTTTCTCGTTATTTATGGGTATTATTACTATTCTTCTTCTTCTTCTTCTTATTATTATTATTATTATTATTATTATTATTATTATTCGTTAAATAGTTTGGTTTATGCCGATGTGGCCACACGTGTGCTTGTTTCACTATAAGTGTGGTTATTGTTTCTGTTGTTTCGTTATTTTGTTGTTGTTCTTTCTATTTTCTTTATTATGTTTCGTCTTCCGTGTGTCGGTATTGTTTTCTGTTATAATTGTTGTTTCACTTGCTTTTAGTTCTTGTTTATTTGATCTTTTGGTTCGATCTTTGTGTGTGTGTGTGGTGTGCTTCGTTCTCTCTTTTGTGGTTTCTGGTTGGGATGTTTGACTGCTTTTTTTTCTTGGTTCTAGGTTCAATTTTTTATCCATTCTGTGTTTTCACTTTCCTTGGTTGGATATGTTTCTGTTTATCACTTCGTTTGGTATTTCTCCGTTTTCTATTTATTTCTCCTGATTTTCTTTCTTTTCTTTATTATTTTTCCTTTTTTATTTTTTTTTTCGTTTTTTCTTTTTTCTTTTGTTTTTTTTGAGTCCTCTCCCAGAGTTTCTCGTTTGTTTGTAGGCTTGTGGTGTACTTTTGTCTCTAGGAGACAGCATTGTCTTTTATCTTGCTACATCCAGGTACTTTGATCGGGTTTGGTTTGTTTGCATGGTGAGTCCCCACACTCCTATGATTTTTGGCAGATTTTTCTGTTTCAAGTCTGTTTTGTGCCTAGGATTATTTTCACGATGGGCTTCAGTTTGGTTTTCGTATAAAGGTTTCTTAGGGCCCGTTTCTGTCTGAGTTAATTCCATGTGAACGTAGTCGTTCGCATGGGCAACCGACACCCGGTCCCTCTGTGGTTGTATGTTTGCGCAGGAGAAATGTTTTGTCACCAAGTCTAATGTAATAATATACATAAAACTATCCAGCCCTCTCCTGTCTAGTGATGAGGCTGGTGGTTACAGAATTTCTCCCTCGCATTCGTTTTTCGACCAGCATGTCTCGAGGTGTGATGGTTTGGTGCGAGTGCTATTCTTTTTTGCTTTTCATTCTTGGTTGTAGAATTTCGGTGTCTGTGGTATATAGGGGATCTGTGGAATTTATTTTTCTGAGTTGTCAGTATTCTTTGAGGAGTGTTTGTTGTGTCTTTTATTGCTATTTGGTATAATTATGTTTCAGTTTCTGTGTGAGTTTCTCGGGTTCCTTTTCAGAACAATCTGAGTTGTTTCGTGTGTTAAGAAGTGGAAAATCTTTTCCCAGTACTTTCAGTTGGTTGCGGGTTGGAGTTTTGTTTGAGAAATTGCGTATTAATTATTCTTTTTATTTTTGTTTGTTTTCTGGTTCTGCATGCTTTTCCTTTCTCTTATTTTTCTTTTTTTCTATTCGTCGTTATTTCGTTAGGTTTGTTGGTGGTGGTTTTTCAGTATTGCTTGGCTAGGTTTAACTCTGTTTTGAAGTTTTGGTGGTCCTGAGAGAGGCCCTTGTTCCTTTGGTGTTAGCTTTTTTGTTTTATTTTTGGGATGTTCTTCAGAAACTCGTAAGGTCTTCTATCGATTCCCTTCTAGGTTTTCTTTGTGGGGTGTTTTTGTTTCCGTTCTTCTGTGGTTTGGTTCCTTCCGGTTGTGGTTCGTTCTTGTTGTTGTTGTGGTTGGAATATTTCTTTGGGGGGTCCAGAGCTACTTGTTTTTCTCTGGACTGCCTCTTTTTGTTTGTATCATGTGGGCTAAAGCGAGACTTGCACTTCTTTAGGGCAAGTTCCGCCTTTTTCTTTTAAGTGTTCCTTCTAGTTGTATGTAATGTTCAATGACTCGTCTGTTTATTTCAATTTCAGTTTTTTAAAAAAAATATTTTGTTTGTTTGGTTTGGCAATTGGTTGGTACTTTTACGTATTCAACCAACCTCATATCTGATTTTTGAAGCCGCATTCGGGGTTTTCCATTTTGGACCCCCTATTTTTTGTTTGGCTTCGTAGTGCTGCGCAAGGCGTCGTAGTACACTAGCTTGCGTAGTGTTTTTAAAATTCTCTTTCCTTTCCCCGCTCAGCCTTTAGTTGGGCCAAGGGGTTCCGGGTTGTTTGCTAGTTTTGGAGTATAGCTCCTTTACTCTTCTCTTCTTTTCTTGTTTGGCCTTCGTTCACTTCATCCGGTCTTTGGCTTCTCCATTATGTTAAAGGGTATTATTTGTTTTGGGTTTTCCGGAGTTTCACAGTCTTGGAGGGTTCGTATTAAAAAGTAAATTTTCACACAGTTCTTTACGAGCTATAGGAGTTTTTGTGGTTTGGTTGTGTTTTGTACTAACAAGTACAGTTTCGAGTTTTAATTACTGGTCTTAATGACTGCTTGGTGTGCGTTGCACCTGCACACTTGTATGTACAGACCAGCGACATGGAGTGAGTGAGTGCGTTCTTAGTAATCGACAGTTGAAGTAAGGAATATTTAATTGATTTCTACTTCAAATAAAGTGAGCAAGCGCAAGTTCAAATAAAAGAGTTTTTTATTGGTGTCTTGCGATCTCTTTCATTGACGATAATGAGCACTTGATATTGACAATTCCTCAAATGATTGCGTGCTCATTTCAATTATATAGGTTGTTGTTTTACAGATAAATACATTTTCTTATCACGAGTCCGTGTGTTTTTAAAGAGAGGTTTCATAGTTATCTTCAGCGTTATTTAATAACTAGAATTAATGTTACTCGCTGATATACCTTTAAAGTTTTTAACATGCGTCATTATCTAAAAGTGAAATTCAGAGTTGACTTAGAATTTACTATTAGCGAGAATAACGTTGGTTTTAACTGTCCGTAACTAGTAGAGAGAAGCAACCTAATGTTAGAATATATGTCGTCAAGGCTGTTACTACTAGTCACAGCCGCCATAAAAATCTTTCAAGGAAACGCAGACAGTAAGCATGAAAAAAATATGTTTAATTTACTCGACGAAAGTGGTCGTAAAACTATTGTTCACTATTAGTGGTGCTTGTATATGATTTATCTAAACTTGAAGGGGACACTTATCTCTGTAAAAAGTTCATGAATCAAAAAAAAATGAAAATAAAATACTTCTTAATTCCTTAAAAAAATTACGATTCTTGTATGTATTTACAAATTTTATGAACGAAAAGCAACAGGTCAATTGTTTTACGTAACACGACCTCAGATAGAAATACTTAAATTTTAATATAGCTATATAAGAAGACTTGTAGTTTTATAAACACACAGTAAAACTCATTAAAGATATTTTGTCTTTGATAATTTTCAAATAGAGCTTAAACGTAAATTAATCTAAGAAGTACTATACTATCGTGATAAGCCCATCATTGTACTGCGTGACCTTGAATATTTTATGATAACAGATGACTAGCTCAGTTAATATTTCTCCTCTAGATGGCATTAGATACCGGAAGTGGTTTCTTCATTTTATAACACTGTATTACGATTCTCTTACCTATTCATAATTTTGCACACATAAAACATACGATTATTTAAGAGAGAAATCGTATTTCAACATTCTCACTTAAAGGGTGGTAAAATTTTACCTTTGTGTAAATTCTCTCTCCCGTTGTGATTCGAGTTTTAATAGAAAGATTAATAGAAACCAATGTTAAATAACTACACATTCTCAATAAAATTCCCTTCCCTAAAAGAGGGCGTAACTAACTAACAGGGTGATAGCCGTTGGGTAGCTTCTAAAAAAATAAATATCTAGTAAAATGTTCAAAATTCATTTCCTGCAGCTCGGCTGCTTTTTCAAACGAGACCGCACACAAGTTTACATCAATTTGTATATAGATAAACAACAAGAGTTTTTTTATATTATGGTTGCAACGTGCAGAAAATTAGAGTCATTTTACATTGTATTGCATTCTATATATAACAGCGAGTCACAATAATAACCCAAAAGCACGTCGCCCAGGAGATAACGAACGTAATCAACCACATTGTCATCGAAAGTTGGTTACATCTAAAACGAAGATCAATGATTATTTAAAATAAATCAACATAAAAAGTTACAGCACCATCAACTGTATTAGTTTCGCCACATTGAGCACTCATCTCATCTTGACTATGTCTGGACCCCGAAAGGGACCTAAATCATTTTCGTTAGCACTATCATATTCTGAGAGGAATCATACTGATAACTCTTGGCCCCGTTTGTGCCCTAAAGACTCACGAACTTGTCCGTTGGCTACAACTAGTTCCTGAGACACTAAAAACATCCATCCATACATTAAGGGACATTATTAGTCTTCCAGTAGCCTTTGTTAAAGTATTACACAGTGTGTTTGAAGAAAGAACTACCTAGTATTAATGTCTGCTAGAATCTGTACAAAGTGACATACACTATTCTAGTTTGTGGTGTTTTATTCATCTACTCTCCAAGTTTGTCTCCTTTGCGGTTGGCAGGTCTGCTTGACCTTGAGACGGCACCACTGCTGTTTTTCCCTTTGTTTCCTCAGTTCAGTCCAGTCAGGCGTGCAGTGCAGAGCAACGCAGCAACAATGTGTACTCCACAACAGAAAGCGCAGTGTGTTATTTGGCTTCTGAACACTAAGTCAGTTATAACAGTGCAATGTAATTTCAGAGATCAGTATGGTGGTGAACCACCTACAGCAAAATCTATCCGTCAATGGCTAAAGTCTTTCAAAGTAAACGGTAGTGTTTTAAAAGAAAAATCACCAGATATAGCGAGAACTTCTGAAGATGTTTTTGAACAGATTCGTGTTTCTTGTGTTCGGCCCCAAGAAGTCATTGGCCAGACGTAGTCTACATTTAGCAGCGCCTAAGGTATTGTGTGTGATGTTGTACGTAAAAGACTTAAGTTGCGCGCCTACAACTTCAACTGTTACATGAAATTAAATCTACTGATAAAATCGAAAGATATGAGTTTGCTGCTGACTTTCTACACAGAGTTGATGATGATATCATTTTTTTAAAAGAAAAAAAAAGATTTTCTTTTCTGATGAGGCTACATTTCATGTCAGTGGGACTGTAAATCGCCACAACTGCAGAATTTTGGGGGCAGAGCATCCACATGAAGTTATTCATCATCAACGTGACTCTACCAAACTTGATGTCTGGTGCGGTTTTGTGGAAGATCGTGTGATTGGTCCTTTGATTTTTGTAGAAAAAGCAATAAACGGGGACGTTCACAATGACATCCTGACAGAGTACGTCTTTCCCTAAATGGACGATAATGAGGCAGAAAAGGGGCTTGTGTTTTTGCAAGAAGATGGCGCCCTACCTCATTACAGTAACCAAGCGGATGCGACTCTTGACACTCGCTTTCCAGGAAGGTGGAAAAGCAGGAGTGGCCCAATAACTTGGTCACCACGAAGGGCAGACTTAACCCCACTGGACTTTTTCTTTTGGGGCCACATACCAATGTTGTGTACAGTGAAAAGTTCAGAGACATCAAACATTTACAGGAAAGAATAGTCGCGGACAGTTACACCTGAAATGTTGATGAATACGTGGCGAGAAGTGGAATATCGCCTAGAAGTGTTGAGGCCACAAATGGATCCTACGTTGTAGTCTACCAACATTAAACAAAATTTGAAGGGATTCTCTTTCATGATATGTACTCATTGATGTAAGTTTTCTTTCATTTCTCAAATGAATTTATACTTAAAACTAAGAAGTTCTTTTTTAAACACCCTGTATTATTATGATTTAAGAAAGTTTGAAAATAATGTCAATATACCATAAAATACAATTTCTCACTACCAGTCTGCTTATCGACGTTTTGCATGGTAGAAACGTCGAAGTCAATTTTGTACGTTTGTTAGGATTCTGTCATATCGGATGTTTTTCTATTAATAGGTATTCATTATTTTTTGTCATGTGATCTCGTAGACTTCGTTTATACTGTTTAGAAGGTAGAAAATAAATATGTAGCTAGTTAAAATTGTATGTTTGTAACAAAAAAGAGAAGAGTACTTTTTTGGAAAGTATAGGAAAGAGCAGGATGTGAGAATACACAGGGCACCAATTATCTTTCAGTATGACATTTGACAAAATACTCCGATAGGATCCCACAATATCCGGATTAACTGATTATGCTATTTGATTATTTGGCGTTTCTCCAATCGCGGACAAAACGAAAGGAATACTACCCATATAAATCCAGGATTTAGCAATCTATCTAGACTTTTAACCAAATCTAATTGAACAAACTTGTTCATAAACCACTAAGATAATCTTCCAAAACTAGCGAATCATCCACCATGCCAACTTGAATCATCAAAAATAACTAACGTGCAAAGCCGAATGTGAAAAGTTTCAAATTGAGCGGGGAAGAACGATCTTATCGTTCCTTCTTATCTAAGCAAACTAAGAATTATGCACCAGTTTATGTAAAAAAAAATGTAGAGGCACAGATAATATCTTTCTATCTCTTAACCTTATGACGCCAACCTGGGGTCCGTGCGGACCCGAGGCTTCATTATATTCATATATTATCTCTGTTTATTTCACATTCTTATCAACGACACAACACATCTCATTTTAAGATGTTTTCTATTCACTCATAACAGTTTACTTGTTGTACGCTTTTGTATTTAGAAATTATATGAATATTTCAGGAGCAAAAAGTATTTAGCACACCTCGGATCCGTGCGGACCCCACGCTTTTCCATTCTCCCATATGAGCAGACAGAAAAATAAAGCTTGCTAATTCGTAGTTCCTAACAATAACAACCTAAATAAAAATAAATATATATTCCTGTGACAAGTGAGTTGTGTGGTCACCAGGGGCGCAGGTGGCTTAGTGGTAGAGCGTTCACCTCTGCTCCTTAGGATTTGTGGTTCGATTCCAGCTCGCGCCGTGTGGAATTTGTAGTGAACAAACACCGTACTCGTGTTTTTTCTCGGCGATCTCCCGTTTCCTCTCACTTTCTTCATTTGCACCATTTTTCTTTCATTTCTCATTAAAAACCGTTTCCTTTAGCCTAACCGACATTACCGTGGAAAGTAAAACTAAATTCTGATTGCCACATAGCACATCTAGTAGAGCATCATGAGAAATGAACATGAGGGAATTTTAAGGTGCTATGGACCAGAAGGATAGGATCTACGGCGATTCAAAATTTGAATATCCAAAGAATTATATCATGGAATTATGCAGGTTTAAAGTAAATATCTTCAAAACCGTTAAAGCAATCAAAACAAAAGTTGCACAATATAATCAGAACAAAATGCCTTATCGAAAGCTACAAACAGTGTTGCCATGGGTGAAGCAGTGTTGCCAACTCATCATAAAAATATATTTTTATAAATAGCACGATACACAAATTTCCACAGATTTAAAATGCACTATTATAACAAAACATAACAGTGAAATGTAGTAGTACAGTGTTATTGTCCATTAGCCACATGTTGATATCAACACACACATTGGTCACATTTCAATATCGATCATGCGATCCCACTAGTAACATTCATTTATTTTACCCAGATTGTTTGTGAGTACCCTTGCAGAATTTCAACTTGGCCTCAGTTGTTGCATCCTTATTGGTATGCAACCGTGCAAATCATATTGCATCGAATTGATGGAATATTATTGGTGAATTGGCAATGGCTTTCATGTTCTTAATGCTAATACTTACATTTCCGATGCGACGCTTTGAACTCACGTTTACTGAGTATGAGTGCATTTCTGGGCATTTTTTATTGTTTCCGCACGTGTGAATCACCCTGCTTCATCTGTTGTGCTCTAACGACACTCCAGATGTCTTTCTAGAGCATTTGAGTACAAATTCGCTGCGCTTAATTCTCAGAACGTCACTGGTAGCCAGCATCCGTACCTGGCGATTATGCAACCACACACAACAGATATGAAGGTGTCCGCAATTTTGTATTTGTTTCAAATATCTAGTTAATACTAACGAATTATTGTTACCTGGTAGAAACCCTATCAATACATATACATTTAGACCAACTTTCATTTGGCACATTATCCGTGACTCCCTACGTTCCTTTGGGGAATCTATTGCGCGTGCGTGGAAGGATTGTGAAACATGCAAAATTCAATACAGCAGATATGACTTATTCAGTGAATTTTTTACCCGCTCTCTTTATGTTGGATAGTTTCCGAGCTATTAGCGTCCGAAAGTCATTTTCCCATGCTTTCGGCACCCTGTAGATCCGAATGTATGTCCGATAGCCGAATGTTCAAGAACTTTTTTCTTTTCTCAGTGGGAGGAGACACCTCCCAAGAGTTGTAACTCTCATTTTGCAATACCGATATATATATATATATATATATATATATATATATATATATATATATATATATATATATATATATATATTTTGTCAAATTTCTATTGTTATTTTATTAAAGTAATAATTTTATTGATAAACACTTGGTTTTACATGCAGTAATCAAGTTTACAAGCTATTTTTATTCAGGTTGATTTTAACACATTTTATGGCTAGTGAAGTTTACAAAATTTCAATTCTGAACATTATATACATTCTATTTTTTGTTTAAATATTTTAAGGTATTTCATTTTAAAGTAAGAATGTGAATTGTATGCATTTTAAAGTAAGAAAGTCTCCTCCAGTTCTTTACCGGGAGGTATGGTTCCTTGTATTGAGTTTACCTGTACATTACTTCTCTGCACCACCATGATTATTCTCTTGGATTAGAAGCTAGTTGCTCTTTCATCACGGGATAAGTGTGTGATACGTTTTCCGACTTCATTTATGAAGTTCAGGCCTTCCCTTCGCCACGAATCACCGGATTCAACTGCAACTGGTACGAATTGATATTTTTCCATAAGGTTGTTGCATTTTCTTCTTTTATCTATCACTTTCCGATCTGGTGCATTGCTCGCATGGATTGAAGAGAAAGGAAGGTTGGAAGGTGCAAAAGTGTCTGTGCATGTGAAGTCCCAAATTAAGGCTTCACCCTTCTTCCAAGGAATTAAGGAATCCTACTTTGTCTTTTACCATCTGTTCTACTACAGCCATTTGGCTCGCTTATTGCCAGTACACATGCGGAGATGAGTACTCTCACAATGATGTCGTTGTAGCTCGAGTGTCGAGAATGTCTACCTGTGTTTTTTATGCAGGAGAGACCATGTAGTTCTTTTTTGTCAACAGGATTTTTGCACGCTTGGCATTTATGGGGTTCGCAAATATCTGCTCCCAATCTTAACGCAATTGCTATCCTAAAAGATTCATCATTCAGATGAAGGCCGAGAGGACGTGAGGGGAAAGCTTTGAGCCAAGCACCTGCCTCAATGGACGATGCAGCGATCAGTCTAGCCTTGTATTCTGGGTTGTCGGAAGACTGTAGTAAAAATGAAAAATTTGTTGTATGATGCGTTCTCCCGTGCGGTTGTTTAGCCCTGAAACTAAAGTCGGGTAAATCGGAGCTCAACAACAATGACCATGTGGATGAGCAATCTTGAACTTCAGAATCCCAGTGGAGATTGTTGTTCTGTTCGAGAAGGGATTTTATTAGACATTGAGAGCCGTAGAGTGATGCCAAGAAGGCGGGAATAGCCAAACTTAAGGCTCTTCGAATGCCAAATCCTTCAAGATTAACTGGGAAAGATGCCTGAAGCCATGTGCTATCCTCAAGGACACAATTTAGGATAGACTCCAAACCAGATTTTATACTGTTGTCATATCTTTCTAATAAATCCTCTTCTTTCCATGAAGGTGAACATAACAGAAAATATAATAATCTTGGTATGGAAAATGATGCTCTTAGTAGGTAAAATCCAGTATGAGCAGATATTGATGATAGACGTGAGAAATACATGTCTAACTGGTTTATCTTCTAAGTTAATAGAGTTCTTCTTGATTCAACTGAGCAGATCCAAGGAGGAAAGCGTTTGATGGCGACATCAATTGGATACCTGGAGCTACTTGGTTGTATGACGAAAACAGTGTGTTTTTTTGTTCATTTGTAGTTGCAAGAAAGCTGATTTCGCATTTCGAGAAATTTAGTTGCAGACCAATTGTAGCTGCCTGTGTGTTGATCATTTTCAATGTATTTAATACAATATCCTGATCTCCAGCTATTGCACCATCATCGAGGTACCAGATATTTAAGTCTGTCTTGATAGTATTGACTATGGGCTGCAATGTTACGGCAAATAATGCTGGACCTAAAGGATCTCCTTGTTGAACTCCTCTTTCTGATATGATTATACCTTTGCCGTAATATAAATTACTGGCTTCAGCATAACTTTGGTGTACATAGGGATATATCGAAGGAAAATTTTCTTTGACGATAGAAAGCATTGTATATCTGTCTATTTCATTGAATGCATTCCTAAAATCTATTTTTAAGAACGCTTTGGGCTTCTGGTGATGGTGTGAGTAATAGATACTTGCTGTATGTGCTGCCGCTTCAGCACCATGTTGAATGCCTACTCTAAGTTGGTGTGGAGCAAGGAGATGGAGTAGTGGTTGTTTAATCGTCCCACAGATAATCTTGGATGCAAGTCTCCTCCAAACATTCCCAATGGCAATGGGTCTGATACCGCCATTTTTCATTGTCAAGGCTATTAACCCATAAGTACTATGGACCGTCTCCCAGACCGCTGCGACTTTTTGTATCATTATATTTTCTACACCCCTGCAACTACAAGTGGATCCTTTCGTCTACCTTCCTGTCTAGTAAATGGTTACGTATTGTGAAGTTCGTGTTATAATTGATCCCCTGTGCGCTGCGCTGGAGGGGTCGCGCGGTCGTACAGACGTACTATAGTAGTTACGTGAGAATTTTGCTGTTCAGTTGTCTTTCGTTATCTACTGATTATTAGCAGTTTTGAGTCTTATCATGTGACACATCTTGAACCACACATCAAATGACCTAGACACTGACAAACCTGAAATAATAATCTTTTATAACATGAGTAAAGACGGAGTTTATGCTGTAGACAAAAAATGTACAGACTGCACGTCAAGTATTCGAACAAGACGATAGCCATTGACAATTTTCTTCATGTTGGTGGATGTTGCGTGTTGTGACAATGCGTATGTCTTGCATTAAGTCTACACTAAGACCGCTGTGATGACAAGACTTGATTTCATGAAAACGTTGGCAAAAGGACTTTTTTAGGCCTCGCATAGAAGGTAAATTATTCATCGGACATCTGCCACAAGAGCTGAGTTTTTCAATCAAGATCATACTACAGCTTGAAAGTGAGTTTCCCCCCATCGTACACAAGGAGTTGAAGAGGAAAACATAGTCTCCTGTGCACTGAGTTGTAAGCGGAAAGCAAAGATATTCGTGTCAGCGGTGTGGGTTACCAATTTCCATGCAGTGCAGAAAAAAATATAAGTGCCTACCTGAAGAAAGTGCATGCTGTCAGAAAAGTTAGTGCGGTACTTTCTTTACCGGCAAAACGTATTTTCCACACTTTCGCCATCATATAGGAACTAAAAATAAGTCTATTCATTGCCTTTTCACTACAAAAATGTAACAGTACCACTATAACAGTATTTTCTCGTAAGTTTAAAAAAGCTAGAATTCCACGTTCTTTCTCCGTTTTTACTGTATTTTTTATTCTCAGTGTATCTATAAGAACAGTGTATTTTAATTTAGTGTTATTTGACTACAAAGAAACGGAGAAACAATTGAATATTTAATCAATTAGAATTTTAGAATAACAATGAAATCATTGTTGCAAATTTTGACTATGTTCTCTTCCTCATTGTTTCAAAAATATAAAGCTTTTATCATAGTGAAATTACTATGTTTTATTTTTCTATAAGCAACTAAGATATGTAGGATAGCATTTTAAAAAATATGCAATAAAACTACTATTCAGAAAATGCGAAACAACAATGTGGTCTGACAGACCTTTCCATAGTAGTTACGTGATTATTTTCGTCCATAGTATTCAAGGGTTAAGGATGCTCCAAAGAAAATGGTTCTTACTTCTTTAGGAATATTACCTGATATGATCATTGAAAAAAACTCACTAATGTTCTTAATTAGGCGATCTTTAGAATCTTGATTATTAGATAGTATCAAATCCTTGATAATTGAAGGGCGTATGCTATCTAAACCACCAGCCAATCCTGAAGGAAAGGATTTCAGTGCTATAAGAAAGTCATTAGATGTGACGTTGTTAAGATCAGTGCTAAAATAATTTATATCAGGAGCTGTAAATGCATATGCATGTGTAGGATGTTTGGCTTTTATAGCTTTCAATATGTTGGCATCTGTTGGAGCTAAAGTATCTTCAGAAATAAGAAGTCTGACTGCTCCATGTACATCTCCATCTGCAAGTTTATTTTCAATTATCTTGATAAATATGCTATTAGATGATTTGTCAGTTGTGCGTTCTAGTTTAGTGAGAAGAAATTGAACATTTTTTAAACTATTCTGGAGCGTTGTTAAATTGCTCACCTTTATCAAAAGAACGATTGGCTAAGATACAGAATAAAATGTTAGAGCATGACTTTATAAAAATAATGTATCAATTCTTTAAGGATGTAGATACAACATTTATGATTCTAAGACCTGCTACATTATCGGAATGTAAGTTTGTAGATCCAACGTATAACCCTATAGGTTCAACAATACCAGCACCACAAGTTATTTTATTTAAAGATATAATATGTGTTGGTTTCCCGCCACATCTTTCTAGAAGGAACGAAACTACATCTTGTTATGACTTAACTAACGAAAGAAATATTAATAATAAGTGTGTTGTATGTGGAATTCCTGCATATTATGATGAGAACTTTTGTTCCATATCCCATATAAAACTTCATGATTGGATACAAAAAAGATTCCCAGAATTTAAAGAAAAGGGATATAATATCACTAACTATAAATCACCACTAGATGACTAACGTAATTACTAAGCACTTTCTTTCAATATTTTTTTTGTTCTAACATTAGATGACTAGCACATAAGAGCCCAAGAAACTAATGCAAAATATTCCCATAACTACAATGTTAAAGTGAAATCACATATGCTTTTATGATATTAAAATCATAAAAACTTACATCTAAAACTTATAACTTATAGCGCCGTCTTTGATTGAAAAAATAGTTTTTGTTTGATCGAAATCCGTTCACAGATGGCTGAATGATGATAAGTTAAAGTTAAGTATGTTGATTCGCTGGTTACACCAGAGGCACATACATATATTCAGCTTACAAACCAGTTTCAGTTCAGAGAACCAAAGAGTATACAGCCTCTCTCTTTCCTTCTCCTCACATCAAAATACATATATACACATTAGCCTCTTTCTTCAACACAACTTCTAGCTAGCAGTCGAGAGGGCGCTTTATCTGATGTAGTCTCCTCGAAGGAGAATACATCATACATAACGTCATTGAATCCGTGACGTAGTCTCCTCGAAGGAGAAAACGTAATACATGACGTCATTGAATCCGTAACGAAATATCTCTCGAGTTTCTTTCTCTCTCCTTCCCATCAACACTCGGTGATACCAGAATATCAGAACTAAATCCTAAGTTGCAAGACGAAAAAAGAAGTCAGGGTTGCCAACTCAATATTTTTTTCGAAACGTTCCAGGATTTTAATTTTTCAAGATACCGCTTTAAAACATATAGAGATGAATTCACCCCATTACTAATAAATATGATAATTGTAAAAAATGAGTTGGCAACACTGATAGTCACACTCCCAAATAACGTTAAAATTCCATAGCTCGGTCTCTAATTAACCGATTTCAAAAATTCAAACGGTAAATGAATACTAATAACATAACCAATTTTTTAAAATGCACAAATGGTTGTATAACTCACAGGATATGTTTCCCTTTTTCAATATCTCTACAAAATTTCAACAAATCGAAAAAACAAAAAAATACTACCATAAGTCAAATAAAATTCTAAGAGTTTTTTAAAGAATAACATTTTCCCGAAAACTCAAAAATAAACCCGTAAAAAATTCCCGAATTTTCGAGTTTGCTGTAACTTCATCAAATATTAACCGACTTTCAAAATTGAAACGGCAATCAATAGAGAAATACATTTCCTATCTATTGAATATCTTACAAATTGCATAACTCTAAGGATATACTTACAAAAACTCATAGTTTTTATAGTGTTGATACTATAAAAATACTTATACACTTAAAACATACTTAGAAATTACAAGTTCGGATATTGGTAATGGAATGTTCTGTTGACCTCGTTCTCTATAAGAAACAATGACTTCTTAAACTCCGTCCACTGATCATAATTCAAGCTGAATAGACAGCCGTTAATATCAAAAACAACTTGAACTTCGGTCTGCACATTTTTCACAATTACATTGAAATTATTAGTAAGAATGAACTTCTTTTGAGGATCCATTTCTAACCACTCCATTTTTTACTTCTGACGACATATTTTTGTTCATTTTTGTTATTTTTTAGATTCGCAAAACCGATCCTCATTTGAAATTTACATACAGAATTCAACAGTTGGATAGTTATCTTTTAGACCAGGGTATTTGATTTTTATTCCATCTTTAACGATCTCATCAATCATTTTATCTGTTAAGTGTTTTGTAAATCTAGGTAGAAGAAAAACCTTAAACTCCTCACACTCAACTAAAATGCTCTTTCCATACTTAGTTTTAATCTTTTCCATTTTCACAATCTTATATTCTGTATTTAATTCTAATTCTCTTAATCCAATAACCTGCTTTGTTCAAGACTTCTAAGCTTGTTTAAAAGTTCAATATTACTCGCCATCGTATTTATTATATAGAAAATCAATCAGCACTCTTCAGTTTTTATCTTCACCAAAAAAATTTAATCATTTTGTCAATTTCGTTTAATGGAAAAACTTCCATAAAACAATCGTTAATGAAAACAGTTTGAGGAGGAACCGTAAGGTGAGCGTTTTGCTCACCTTTAAAATCTCTATATGCCCGTTGATATTTTGTTAACTATCTAAAACTCTTCTACTACTTTTTCATTTTTGGGATCATATGTAAAGTTCTTTCGCCCAATTAAAATCGCATAACATATAGTATCAGCAGCCACAGCTTCTGCAAAGTCTACAACAATCTTTATGTTTGTTCTCTCATTTACCGATACATTCTTCCTCTTACTATAATTAATCACATACATTGGTCTGTTATCTATAAACTCTTTAGGGTCATAGTACATTTCGGTATTGCCACATGTTATTCTCTTAAATGCAGTATAATCTTCGTACATCTTAAAATAATCCTTGTTAGCAATATCTAAGTTTCTTGATTCTTTTGGAAATACCTCATTCCTCCCATTCTTAAGATAGATATTCTTTACCTTACAATGATCAAACTTACTTGCATCTGCTGTTTGTTTGCCACTTCTATCAGTTTGGAACATTACAACTACGAAATCAGTCATATCAAATTGTCTAGAATTAAATTGAGTAGTAACATCAAACTCCAAGAAAGAACCTGCAACAGTCTTTTGAACAAATTGATAAGTATGGAATGAAAACATGATTTTAGGTTCCTTAAGAATAGTCAACTTTAACTTGTTTTCGTAATTAGACTCGTATTCAACAATAGGCATTGTTATCTCCATACTTTTTATTGTTATTTTCCCATCATGAGGAGCTGCTCCTGATCCAGCCCATTTGTACAAAACATCGTTATTGTTGTTAGCTTTTGTAAATGTTATTCTCAATCCACCTTTCCACATAACCTCTTTATAATCACTTAAAAAGCCTGGAATTAATCTTAATGCGTACAAAACACTAAAGTCCTTTCTTAGACCAAGTTTTTCATCTGTTTCAAATCCTGCCGGTTTTAAATATTCAACTTCTGGCTTGGAAATCTTTAATGTTCCGACAGCTGTAGATGTTATTCCTGGTAGTTCAATCTTATCTAGAACAACTCCATGCTTTCTAACCTCAATTTGAGAAAAGAAGAATGGTGAGAAGTTATCTACAAGTTTTATAGTATCATTTGCACCAAATGTTCCTCCAACTGATCCACCAACAACTTCAAAAGTCATATGACAATCTGCTTTCTGTGGATGTATAAAGCCATCGCCCACATCGAAATCAAACACTATATCTTTGTTAGCTTCATTCAAATTATTAAATGTTCTTGTGTTAGCTTTAAAGCTCTGTAACTCATAACTCTCAACACTATCCATTTATTATAAAGAAAATCTTGAAACAAATATAAACCAAGGAGGGGGCTACAGCGTAGCCCCCGGTGGTTATAACAACGCTTTTATGGGATATACCCATAAAAGAATCATACATAATAACATTTAAAATCTTATAACCCCCATCCTAACTTAACCATAGCATTCATAGCAGTACCAACTCCAAAAGCAGCTAATCGTTCACCAATTGACGCATCACTACTAAATGCTCTTTTCCATGCTTTAGTTTCTATTTCCTTATCTGCAATATGTTTTGACTCTGTATCTTTATTGTCTCTGTAGTATATATCGTGTTCTTTACAAGCCTCATCTAATGGGTTAATACCTTCATCACCTCCCTCTAACCTTTCTTGAAGCTTCGTAAAAGGCCCGCAAAATCTGAAGCCTGGTGTATGTAACTCTGGCATTCCCTTCATGTTTAAAATCTTATTCATTAGTCCTTTTCTAAGCTTCTCATCATTCCAGAATCGTGGTGGTAACGTATTTAAGATCTAAATCAAATACCCTATAACTCTTGGATCATTAGGAACAAATTGTGAAAGCTTATTATTAATCATACTCACTATACCTACTTTCTCATTATAAAAGTTATTATTACCAGACTTTTCTTCTCCATCTATAACTATTAACCGATCAATTAACTTTCTCACATCATCCATCCATATATATTCTTTAGGTATCTCTGTATATTGTTTAATTCCTTCACCAGTCCTTTTAGGAGTTGGAGGTAAAGATGGTTTAATATAATTATCCCAAATAGGCTTGATAACATTAATGTACTTAGAACCTCTATTAGATGCTACTTTTTTATCTCGAATATATTTTTGGAAGGCAGCATCTGATTCTATTATTATTTCCTTGTACTGTTCAAAATCATCATCATCATAATCTTCAATGGTTTTATTAGTATTCATCGTTAACAATTCCCATAGACCTTCTGTTCCTTTATAAGTTTTACCATTAATTATCAAATCATCACCATTCACTTTAACTTCAGGATTTCCTATCTTATTTATTATTTTTCCATCTTCTTCTACAGTTGTTATTCCAAACACAGTATCATTTCTTTTACTATAATATTTCGTTGCAATCTTACTAAATGACTATGCTGTTGTTAAAGGTTCTACTCCTTCCACTTTGTCTTTAATTTGTTTTCTCATTTGTTTTATTTCTCCCGTCATAGGTGTATCACTACTACTTGGAGAACTATCATAAGTTATCTTTTTAGGTGTTTCTAGTAGACTGGAATCTATTGAAGCCGTCTTATGTGCAACTGGAACAAGTACAGTTATTAGATTTTTACTTTGTTCTGCTACTTTGATCTCACTTCCCAAGTTTTGAATAGCATCAATTACAGGTTGCTCTTGTGTTTTAAATTTATCATATATACCTGCTCTTTCTTTCTTCCAAGATTTGAAGCCCTTTATCAAGAACTCCTTTAACTTGATATTCTTATTAATATCTTTCTCATCCATTTATTATATAGCAAACAAACAAACGTCAATAAACATCAAAGAACGCCAATAAACGTGAAAAAACGTCAAAAAACATCAAACGTTAAAACGTAAAACGTGAAAAAACGTCAAACGTTTAAGAAGTGTTTTATCTTGTTCCTGTACTTACCATTGTTTACCTTCTTTGTCATATCAATTACTATAAAACCATAATCTTCTTGCCAACATTTTGAACATATCTCTTTAAATTTATCATAAGACATATCTCCCCCAACAAACTCATTATACACATGTTTAAGATTAGTATTATCTTGTCTGAATATGCATAGGAAATTAACGTTATCTCTTATAAGCTGTTTCGGTACTTTTGAATATGTTTGCGCAAGATAGAAACAGTCTAAATGTCTATGCCTACCTCTTGTAAAGTAATTTCTAACAGTATCTTGATTCTCCAAAATGTAATCGTCAAACACAACAACAGAGTATTCTTCACATTCATCAATAGGTACAATAGAATCATTGCCGCTTAAGAACCTAGTTATTTGCTTCTTAAACTTTAGTTCTGCCTTTTCAAATCGATCTTTTAACTGCTCATACTTTAGCTGATTCATGCTTTTAGAATATATGTAGAAGTAATTATTGTTTAACCAACCTGGCTGTAATAAGAAGTTAAATAACAAAAACGTCTTACCACACCCAGACGGACCCACGATAAGGCATCAAATATCATCAGGTATAAGTTCTCCATTTCTTTTCTTAGCTGTTGTTTCTTTTATCATCTCTTTTACATCCCAATTAATAGATTTTTTACTCATTTATTATAGAGAAAATCGTCTCTTTTATGATTAGAGAGTACAGGCCCGGGTTCGTTGATGAAGGTTGTGTGAGGTTGTTCATTTGGAAGGGCGTCCGTAATCCGGACGCCATTTG